>NW_026975517.1:662832-994249 GCF_030014295.1 Loxodonta africana
ATTCGATTCCGTGCAAAGCGATTTGATAGGACTTGACTGGATTCGGCAAGATCTGAAGGGATTTGATGAGATTCCATGCGACTCGACGTGATTCAGTAGGATTCTCTGAGGTTTGACACAATTCGAAGTTATTCGACGTGATTCGATGGGATTCGACACGATATGAAGCGATTTGATTCAAAACGATGTGACTCGACTCGATTCGACCTGATTCGATTCGACGCTGTTCGGTGACAGTCAGTGCGATTCTGCTTGATTCCGCTCGATTAGGTGTGATTCGGCAGTATAAAGCTCTTTTCGGCTGTATTCAGCTCCATTCGTCTCTATTCAGCTTATTCGGCTCTATTCGACTGTATTCGACTCTACTCTTTTCCACTCTATTCTACTCGATTCTATTCCTTCTATTCTGTTCTAATCTCTTCTATTCCACTCTACTCTGTTCTATTCTACCCTCCCCTTCCCTCCCCTCCCCTTCTCTAATCTATACGTCTTGATTGGATTTGACGCGTTGAACGCGATTCGAGGCGATGAAGCTTGAATCGGCTCGATTCGGCTCGATTTGGCTCTATTCGGCTCAGTTAGGCTCCATTCAGCTTGTTTGGGCTTGAATCGCTTCGAATCTGCTCGATTTGGCCTTCTTCGGCCCTATTCTGCTCTATTCGACTCTTTTCTACTCTATTCGTTTCTATTTGACTCCATTCTACTCCATTCTATTCATTCCACACTATTCTACACTATTCTACTCTATTCTGCTCTACCCTACCCAACACCACTCTAATTTACTCTACTTGCTTCTACACGATTCCTCTCATTTTGTCTGCATTTGGCTCTATTCAGCTCTATTCTACTCTTCTCTACTCTATTGTATTGTTTCTACTCTGCTCTGTACTATTCTACTCTATTCTACCCTACCCTATGCTACCCAACTCTAAGGTATTGTAATCCACTTGATTGGATTTGATTCAACCCATTTCGACGCGATTCGGCTCGATTTGGCTCTGTTCAAATCTATTCTACTCTACTCTACTCCCCTCTATTCTACTCTAGCCTACTCTTTTCTGTATTCGTTCTGTGTTGTTCTGTTCTATTTTGTTGTGTTCTGTTCTGTCTTATTCTATTCTACTCTATTCTACCCTACTCTAGCCTACCCGAACCTCCCCTACTCTAGTCTATTCAATTGAATTCGAGAAATTTTGACGCGACTAGGGGCCGAATCGGTGTGATTCATGTCCATTCGGCTCCATTTGTCTCGAATAGTGTCGATTCAGCTCGATTAGGCTCGATTTGGCTCCATTAGGCTCGATTCACTGGATTCGGCTCGATTTCGCTCAATTCAGCTCGATTTGGCCCTCTTTGGCCCTCTTCGGCTCTCTTCAGCTCTTTTCTACTCTACTCGATTCCGTTGCACACCATTCTACTCCATTCTACGCTCTTCTACTATACCCTACTGTAATTGATTCGATGGGATTCGACGCCATTCGACGTGATTTGTCTCGTTTCGTCTCCATTCAGCTTGATTCGACTCTGTTCTACTCTACTCTATTCTACTCTACACTATTCTGCTCTGCTCTACCCTTTTCTACTCTATTCTATTGTATCCTTTCCATTCTCTTCTACTGTGTTCAAGTCTACTCTATTCCATCCTACCCTCATCTAATCTATTCTACTGGATTCGATTCCACGCATCTCGATGCGATTCGGCTCAAATCGGCTCCTTTCCACTCCATTCATCCCCAATCGGCTCAAATCGGTTCGATTCAGCTCTAATCGGCTCCATTCGGCTCCAGTCAGCTCCAATAGGCTCTATTCAGCTCTATTCGGCTCTATTAGACTCTACTCAACTCTATTATCTCTTTTCGACTCCACTCGACTCCATGCTACACCATTCTACTCCATCCTAAACTATTCTCTACTGTATTGTATTGTACTCTACCCTACTCTAGTCTATTCTAATGGATTGGATTGGATTGGATTGGAATTGATCAGATTCAATGCAATTCGACGGGATTCGACGCGATACGGCACGATTCCACGGGATTCGGCGTGATTCGTCTTGGTTTCTATCCATTTAGCTCTTTTGGGCTCTATTTGGCTCTATTCGGCAATGTTCGACTCTGCTCTACTCTACTCTTCTATACTCTGCTCGTCTCGACCCTATTCTTTCAGTTCTGTTCTCTTCTCTTCTGTTCTACTGCACTCTATTCTACCCTACCCTACCCTAACTTAGCCTACTGTAATCTGTTCTATGCTATTCGACACACTTGAATGGGATTCGACCTGATTCGGGTCATATCGGCTCGATTCATCTCCTTTCTGCTCCATTAAACTCGATTCGGTTCTATTCGGCTCTTTTCCACTCTATTCGGCTCTTTTTGGCAGTATTCGACTCTATTTGACTCTAGTCTACTCGATTCTTTCTGTTCTGTTCTATTCTACTCTATTCTTCTCTACCCTACCGTAGCCTTACCTTCCCCACACTAATCTATTTGATTCGATTCGACACATTTCAAACGACTCGACATGATTCATCTCGATTCACCTTGAATTTGGTCAATTCGGCTGTATTCAGCTCTGTTTGGCTCTTTTCGGCTCTCTTCAACTCAATTTGACTCTATTCTACTGGACCCGACTCTACTTAATTCTATTCTCTTCTTTCTATTGTGTTCTGTTGTGTTGTAGTCTAGCCTCTCCTGCCGTACCCTCCTCTACTCTAATCTATTCGATTCAACGCATTTCGACGCGATTCCATGTGATTAGGCTTGAATCGGCTCGATTTAGCTCTATTTGGCTTGAATTGGGTCAATTCGTCTCGATTCTGCTCAATTCAGCATAATTAGGCTCGAGTGAACCTTATTCGGCCCTGTTCAGCTCTACTCAACCCTTTCTACTTTATTTGTCTCTATTTGGCTCCATTCAACTCCCTTCCACACCATTCTACTCTTTTCTACTCTATTCTATTCTGTTCTACCCTACCCTACTCTAACCTATTCTAATCGATTCGATTCATCACGATTTGTCTCCTTTCCTCTCCATTCGAATCGATTCGGCTTGAATTGGATCTATTCATCTATATTCTGCACTACCCGGCTCTGACTATTCCACTCTACTCAACTCTACTCCATTCTACTCTTGGTATTCTCTTCTGTTCTACTCTATTCTATTCTTCTGTGCCCTTCCTTACTGAATCCCAGTCTAACCTACACTACTCTAATCTATTCAATTTAATTCGATTCCATTCAGTTTGACACCATTCGACCCGATTTGAGACAATTCGACGGGATTCGGTGAGATTCCGCGAGATTTGATGCGTTTTGGTGGGATTTGATGGAGTTCGACGAGATCCGATGCAATAGGATCTCGTGTGTTTTGGCTCGATTTTGCTGGGTTCAGTTTGTCTCTATCTGGCTCATTTCAGCTCCACTAGGCTCCATTCATCCCGAAGCTGGTCGACTCGACTCGATTCGGCTCATTTTGGTCATATGTGGTCCTATTCAGCGTTATTCGGCTCTATTCAACTCTTTTCTACTCTCTGCATCTCTGTTCGAATCCATTTGACTCCATTCCACACCATTCTATTCCATTCTACACTACTGTATTCTACAAAACCCTCCCCCACCCTAGCCTATCCTAATCTAGTCTGCTCTTTTCTAGTCTCCTTTTCTATTTTCTCGATTCCATCCTATGCTACTCTACCATACCCTGCACTAAGCTAACCTACCCTGACCTATGCTGTTCTATTCTATTTCCTTCTATTTTCTCTGTTCCACCGTATGCTTCCCTACCCTATGCTACCCCACCATACCATACTCTACTACTTAGGGTTACTTAATAAGGGTCCTAATTAAGGGGAGTAGTTCGGGCAAGGGTACTCCTTAAGGCAAGTGTACTAGTTCAGGCTACTAGTTAAGGCCAGGCTACTAGTTAAGGCCTGGCTACTAGTTAAGGCATGGGTACTTGTTGAGGGTACTGGTTAAGGCAAGGGTACCAGTTCAGGCTACTTGTTAAGGACATACTACTAGTGAAGGCAAGGGTACTAGTGAAGACTACTGGTTAAGGCAAGGGTACTTGTTAGGACTACTAGTTAAGGCAAGGGTACTAGATTAGGCTAAGAGTTCAGGCAAGGGTACTCGTTCAGATTACTGACTTAGGGTACTATTCAAGACTAGTTGTCTAGGCTACTGCTCTATGCCACTAGTCTAGCTGACTAGTCCAGCTTACTAGTCTAGGCTTCTACTCTAGCCTTCTCTTGTCTACTCTAATGTAGTCTACTTGCATCTACCCTAGTCTTCCTATCATAAACTACCCTACCCTAACCTATTCTAATCGATTCCATTTGATTCGATTCAAAGCATTTTGATGCGACCGGACACCATCACGCTTGAGTCGGCTCGATTCCGCAACATCAGCTCGATTCAGCTCGATTTGGCTCGAATCGCTTCAATTCAGCTCGTTTCCACTCGGTTCAGCCTTATTCGGCCCTATTTGGCTCGATTCGACTCTTTTCTACTCTATTTGTCTCTGTTCGACTCCATTTGACTCCACTCTTCTCCATTCTACGCTATTCTACTCTGTTCTGTTCTACTCTACCCTACGATGCTCTAATCTATTCGATTGGATGCGATTCGAAGCAATTCGGTGTGATTCATCTCGTTTTGTTTCCATTTGACTCGATTCGGCCAGAATTGGCTCTATTCAGCTATATCCTGCACTCTTTGACTCTGTTTGACTCAATTCTACTCTGCTCTACTCTTGTCTGCTTTACTCTCTCTACTCTACCCTACTGTACTATATTCTATTCTGTACTATTCTGTTCTATTCTACCCACCCGCCCCTCCCCTACCCTTCCCTAATCTATTTGATTAGATTCGATGTGACGTATTTCCACGCGATTTGACGCGATTAGGCTTGAATCAGCTCGATTCAGTTCGAATCGGCTCTATTCGGCTCGACTTGGCTCCATTTCACTCCATTCGGCTCGATTAGGCTCGAATTCCATCGATTCTGCTGGATTCTGCTCAATTAGGCCTTATTTGGGCCTATTCGGCCCTATTCTGCTCTATTCGACTCTTTTGTACTCTATTCATATCTATCCGTCTCTATTGGACTCCGTTCAACTCCATTCCTCACTATTTTCCTCTCTTCTATTCTACCCTTCCCTACCCTAATCTCTTCTAATCGATTCGATTTGATTTGACGCGATTCGAAGCAACCGGACGTGATTCGTCTCGTTTTGTCTCCACTCGGCTCAATTCGGCTATGTTCTCTGTCTTTGACTCTATTCTATTCTGTTGTATTCTTTCTGTTCTGCTCTATTCTCCCCTATTCTGTTGTACTCTATTCTATTCTACCCTACCCGACCCAACGGCACCCCACCCGAACCTACCCTACTTTAATCTATTGGATTCAATTCGATTCCGTGCAAAGCGATTTGATAGGACTTGACTGGATTCGGCAAGATCTGAAGGGATTTGATGAGATTCCATGCGACTCGACGTGATTCAGTAGGATTCTCTGAGGTTTGACACAATTCGAAGTTATTCGACGTGATTCGATGGGATTCGACACGATATGAAGCGATTTGATTCAAAACGATGTGACTCGACTCGATTCGACCTGATTCGATTCGACGCTGTTCGGTGACAGTCAGTGCGATTCTGCTTGATTCCGCTCGATTAGGTGTGATTCGGCAGTATAAAGCTCTTTTCGGCTGTATTCAGCTCCATTCGTCTCTATTCAGCTTATTCGGCTCTATTCGACTGTATTCGACTCTACTCTTTTCCACTCTATTCTACTCGATTCTATTCCTTCTATTCTGTTCTAATCTCTTCTATTCCACTCTACTCTGTTCTATTCTACCCTCCCCTTCCCTCCCCTCCCCTTCTCTAATCTATACGTCTTGATTGGATTTGACGCGTTGAACGCGATTCGAGGCGATGAAGCTTGAATCGGCTCGATTCGGCTCGATTTGGCTCTATTCGGCTCAGTTAGGCTCCATTCAGCTTGTTTGGGCTTGAATCGCTTCGAATCTGCTCGATTTGGCCTTCTTCGGCCCTATTCTGCTCTATTCGACTCTTTTCTACTCTATTCGTTTCTATTTGACTCCATTCTACTCCATTCTATTCATTCCACACTATTCTACACTATTCTACTCTATTCTGCTCTACCCTACCCAACACCACTCTAATTTACTCTACTTGCTTCTACACGATTCCTCTCATTTTGTCTGCATTTGGCTCTATTCAGCTCTATTCTACTCTTCTCTACTCTATTGTATTGTTTCTACTCTGTTCTGTACTATTCTACTCTATTCTACCCTACCCTATGCTACCCAACTCTAAGGTATTGTAATCCACTTGATTGGATTTGATTCAACCCATTTCGACGCGATTCGGCTCGATTTGGCTCTGTTCAAATCTATTCTACTCTACTCTACTCCCCTCTATTCTACTCTAGCCTACTCTTTTCTGTATTCGTTCTGTGTTGTTCTGTTCTATTTTGTTGTGTTCTGTTCTGTCTTATTCTATTCTACTCTATTCTACCCTACTCTAGCCTACCCGAACCTCCCCTACTCTAGTCTATTCAATTGAATTCGAGAAATTTTGACGCGACTAGGGGCCGAATCGGTGTGATTCATGTCCATTCGGCTCCATTTGTCTCGAATAGTGTCGATTCAGCTCGATTAGGCTCGATTTGGCTCCATTAGGCTCGATTCACTGGATTCGGCTCGATTTCGCTCAATTCAGCTCGATTTGGCCCTCTTTGGCCCTCTTCGGCTCTCTTCAGCTCTTTTCTACTCTACTCGATTCCGTTGCACACCATTCTACTCCATTCTACGCTCTTCTACTATACCCTACTGTAATTGATTCGATGGGATTCGACGCCATTCGACGTGATTTGTCTCGTTTCGTCTCCATTCAGCTTGATTCGACTCTGTTCTACTCTACTCTATTCTACTCTACACTATTCTGCTCTGCTCTACCCTTTTCTACTCTATTCTATTGTATCCTTTCCATTCTCTTCTACTGTGTTCAAGTCTACTCTATTCCATCCTACCCTCATCTAATCTATTCTACTGGATTCGATTCCACGCATCTCGATGCGATTCGGCTCAAATCGGCTCCTTTCCACTCCATTCATCCCCAATCGGCTCAAATCGGTTCGATTCAGCTCTAATCGGCTCCATTCGGCTCCAGTCAGCTCCAATAGGCTCTATTCAGCTCTATTCGGCTCTATTAGACTCTACTCAACTCTATTATCTCTTTTCGACTCCACTCGACTCCATGCTACACCATTCTACTCCATCCTAAACTATTCTCTACTGTATTGTATTGTACTCTACCCTACTCTAGTCTATTCTAATGGATTGGATTGGATTGGATTGGAATTGATCAGATTCAATGCAATTCGACGGGATTCGACGCGATACGGCACGATTCCACGGGATTCGGCGTGATTCGTCTTGGTTTCTATCCATTTAGCTCTTTTGGGCTCTATTTGGCTCTATTCGGCAATGTTCGACTCTGCTCTACTCTACTCTTCTATACTCTGCTCGTCTCGACCCTATTCTTTCAGTTCTGTTCTCTTCTCTTCTGTTCTACTGCACTCTATTCTACCCTACCCTACCCTAACTTAGCCTACTGTAATCTGTTCTATGCTATTCGACACACTTGAATGGGATTCGACCTGATTCGGGTCATATCGGCTCGATTCATCTCCTTTCTGCTCCATTAAACTCGATTCGGTTCTATTCGGCTCTTTTCCACTCTATTCGGCTCTTTTTGGCAGTATTCGACTCTATTTGACTCTAGTCTACTCGATTCTTTCTGTTCTGTTCTATTCTACTCTATTCTTCTCTACCCTACCGTAGCCTTACCTTCCCCACACTAATCTATTTGATTCGATTCGACACATTTCAAACGACTCGACATGATTCATCTCGATTCACCTTGAATTTGGTCAATTCGGCTGTATTCAGCTCTGTTTGGCTCTTTTCGGCTCTCTTCAACTCAATTTGACTCTATTCTACTGGACCCGACTCTACTTAATTCTATTCTCTTCTTTCTATTGTGTTCTGTTGTGTTGTAGTCTAGCCTCTCCTGCCGTACCCTCCTCTACTCTAATCTATTCGATTCAACGCATTTCGACGCGATTCCATGTGATTAGGCTTGAATCGGCTCGATTTAGCTCTATTTGGCTTGAATTGGGTCAATTCGTCTCGATTCTGCTCAATTCAGCATAATTAGGCTCGAGTGAACCTTATTCGGCCCTGTTCAGCTCTACTCAACCCTTTCTACTTTATTTGTCTCTATTTGGCTCCATTCAACTCCCTTCCACACCATTCTACTCTTTTCTACTCTATTCTATTCTGTTCTACCCTACCCTACTCTAACCTATTCTAATCGATTCGATTCATCACGATTTGTCTCCTTTCCTCTCCATTCGAATCGATTCGGCTTGAATTGGATCTATTCATCTATATTCTGCACTACCCGGCTCTGACTATTCCACTCTACTCAACTCTACTCCATTCTACTCTTGGTATTCTCTTCTGTTCTACTCTATTCTATTCTTCTGTGCCCTTCCTTACTGAATCCCAGTCTAACCTACACTACTCTAATCTATTCAATTTAATTCGATTCCATTCAGTTTGACACCATTCGACCCGATTTGAGACAATTCGACGGGATTCGGTGAGATTCCGCGAGATTTGATGCGTTTTGGTGGGATTTGATGGAGTTCGACGAGATCCGATGCAATAGGATCTCGTGTGTTTTGGCTCGATTTTGCTGGGTTCAGTTTGTCTCTATCTGGCTCATTTCAGCTCCACTAGGCTCCATTCATCCCGAAGCTGGTCGACTCGACTCGATTCGGCTCATTTTGGTCATATGTGGTCCTATTCAGCGTTATTCGGCTCTATTCAACTCTTTTCTACTCTCTGCATCTCTGTTCGAATCCATTTGACTCCATTCCACACCATTCTATTCCATTCTACACTACTGTATTCTACAAAACCCTCCCCCACCCTAGCCTATCCTAATCTAGTCTGCTCTTTTCTAGTCTCCTTTTCTATTTTCTCGATTCCATCCTATGCTACTCTACCATACCCTGCACTAAGCTAACCTACCCTGACCTATGCTGTTCTATTCTATTTCCTTCTATTTTCTCTGTTCCACCGTATGCTTCCCTACCCTATGCTACCCCACCATACCATACTCTACTACTTAGGGTTACTTAATAAGGGTCCTAATTAAGGGGAGTAGTTCGGGCAAGGGTACTCCTTAAGGCAAGTGTACTAGTTCAGGCTACTAGTTAAGGCCAGGCTACTAGTTAAGGCCTGGCTACTAGTTAAGGCATGGGTACTTGTTGAGGGTACTGGTTAAGGCAAGGGTACCAGTTCAGGCTACTTGTTAAGGACATACTACTAGTGAAGGCAAGGGTACTAGTGAAGACTACTGGTTAAGGCAAGGGTACTTGTTAGGACTACTAGTTAAGGCAAGGGTACTAGATTAGGCTAAGAGTTCAGGCAAGGGTACTCGTTCAGATTACTGACTTAGGGTACTATTCAAGACTAGTTGTCTAGGCTACTGCTCTATGCCACTAGTCTAGCTGACTAGTCCAGCTTACTAGTCTAGGCTTCTACTCTAGCCTTCTCTTGTCTACTCTAATGTAGTCTACTTGCATCTACCCTAGTCTTCCTATCATAAACTACCCTACCCTAACCTATTCTAATCGATTCCATTTGATTCGATTCAAAGCATTTGGATGTGACCGGACACCATCACGCTTGAGTCGGCTCGATTCCGCAACATCAGCTCGATTCAGCTCGATTTGGCTCGAATCGCTTCAATTCAGCTCGTTTCCACTCGGTTCAGCCTTATTCGGCCCTATTTGGCTCGATTCGACTCTTTTCTACTCTATTTGTCTCTGTTCGACTCCATTTGACTCCACTCTTCTCCATTCTACGCTATTCTACTCTGTTCTGTTCTACTCTACCCTACGATGCTCTAATCTATTCGATTGGATGCGATTCGAAGCAATTCGGTGTGATTCATCTCGTTTTGTTTCCATTTGACTCGATTCGGCCAGAATTGGCTCTATTCAGCTATATCCTGCACTCTTTGACTCTGTTTGACTCAATTCTACTCTGCTCTACTCTTGTCTGCTTTACTCTCTCTACTCTACCCTACTGTACTATATTCTATTCTGTACTATTCTGTTCTATTCTACCCACCCGCCCCTCCCCTACCCTTCCCTAATCTATTTGATTAGATTCGATGTGACGTATTTCCACGCGATTTGACGCGATTAGGCTTGAATCAGCTCGATTCAGTTCGAATCGGCTCTATTCGGCTCGACTTGGCTCCATTTCACTCCATTCGGCTCGATTAGGCTCGAATTCCATCGATTCTGCTGGATTCTGCTCAATTAGGCCTTATTTGGGCCTATTCGGCCCTATTCTGCTCTATTCGACTCTTTTGTACTCTATTCATATCTATCCGTCTCTATTGGACTCCGTTCAACTCCATTCCTCACTATTTTCCTCTCTTCTATTCTACCCTTCCCTACCCTAATCTCTTCTAATCGATTCGATTTGATTTGACGCGATTCGAAGCAACCGGACGTGATTCGTCTCGTTTTGTCTCCACTCGGCTCAATTCGGCTATGTTCTCTGTCTTTGACTCTATTCTATTCTGTTGTATTCTTTCTGTTCTGCTCTATTCTCCCCTATTCTGTTGTACTCTATTCTATTCTACCCTACCCGACCCAACGGCACCCCACCCGAACCTACCCTACTTTAATCTATTGGATTCAATTCGATTCCGTGCAAAGCGATTTGATAGGACTTGACTGGATTCGGCAAGATCTGAAGGGATTTGATGAGATTCCATGCGACTCGACGTGATTCAGTAGGATTCTCTGAGGTTTGACACAATTCGAAGTTATTCGACGTGATTCGATGGGATTCGACACGATATGAAGCGATTTGATTCAAAACGATGTGACTCGACTCGATTCGACCTGATTCGATTCGACGCTGTTCGGTGACAGTCAGTGCGATTCTGCTTGATTCCGCTCGATTAGGTGTGATTCGGCAGTATAAAGCTCTTTTCGGCTGTATTCAGCTCCATTCGTCTCTATTCAGCTTATTCGGCTCTATTCGACTGTATTCGACTCTACTCTTTTCCACTCTATTCTACTCGATTCTATTCCTTCTATTCTGTTCTAATCTCTTCTATTCCACTCTACTCTGTTCTATTCTACCCTCCCCTTCCCTCCCCTCCCCTTCTCTAATCTATACGTCTTGATTGGATTTGACGCGTTGAACGCGATTCGAGGCGATGAAGCTTGAATCGGCTCGATTCGGCTCGATTTGGCTCTATTCGGCTCAGTTAGGCTCCATTCAGCTTGTTTGGGCTTGAATCGCTTCGAATCTGCTCGATTTGGCCTTCTTCGGCCCTATTCTGCTCTATTCGACTCTTTTCTACTCTATTCGTTTCTATTTGACTCCATTCTACTCCATTCTATTCATTCCACACTATTCTACACTATTCTACTCTATTCTGCTCTACCCTACCCAACACCACTCTAATTTACTCTACTTGCTTCTACACGATTCCTCTCATTTTGTCTGCATTTGGCTCTATTCAGCTCTATTCTACTCTTCTCTACTCTATTGTATTGTTTCTACTCTGCTCTGTACTATTCTACTCTATTCTACCCTACCCTATGCTACCCAACTCTAAGGTATTGTAATCCACTTGATTGGATTTGATTCAACCCATTTCGACGCGATTCGGCTCGATTTGGCTCTGTTCAAATCTATTCTACTCTACTCTACTCCCCTCTATTCTACTCTAGCCTACTCTTTTCTGTATTCGTCCTGTGTTGTTCTGTTCTATTTTGTTGTGTTCTGTTCTGTCTTATTCTATTCTACTCTATTCTACCCTACTCTAGCCTACCCGAACCTCCCCTACTCTAGTCTATTCAATTGAATTCGAGAAATTTTGACGCGACTAGGGGCCGAATCGGTGTGATTCATGTCCATTCGGCTCCATTTGTCTCGAATAGTGTCGATTCAGCTCGATTAGGCTCGATTTGGCTCCATTAGGCTCGATTCACTGGATTCGGCTCGATTTCGCTCAATTCAGCTCGATTTGGCCCTCTTTGGCCCTCTTCGGCTCTCTTCAGCTCTTTTCTACTCTACTCGATTCCGTTGCACACCATTCTACTCCATTCTACGCTCTTCTACTATACCCTACTGTAATTGATTCGATGGGATTCGACGCCATTCGACGTGATTTGTCTCGTTTCGTCTCCATTCAGCTTGATTCGACTCTGTTCTACTCTACTCTATTCTACTCTACACTATTCTGCTCTGCTCTACCCTTTTCTACTCTATTCTATTGTATCCTTTCCATTCTCTTCTACTGTGTTCAAGTCTACTCTATTCCATCCTACCCTCATCTAATCTATTCTACTGGATTCGATTCCACGCATCTCGATGCGATTCGGCTCAAATCGGCTCCTTTCCACTCCATTCATCCCCAATCGGCTCAAATCGGTTCGATTCAGCTCTAATCGGCTCCATTCGGCTCCAGTCAGCTCCAATAGGCTCTATTCAGCTCTATTCGGCTCTATTAGACTCTACTCAACTCTATTATCTCTTTTCGACTCCACTCGACTCCATGCTACACCATTCTACTCCATCCTAAACTATTCTCTACTGTATTGTATTGTACTCTACCCTACTCTAGTCTATTCTAATGGATTGGATTGGATTGGATTGGATTGGATTGGAATTGATCAGATTCAATGCAATTCGACGGGATTCGACGCGATACGGCACGATTCCACGGGATTCGGCGTGATTCGTCTTGGTTTCTATCCATTTAGCTCTTTTGGGCTCTATTTGGCTCTATTCGGCAATGTTCGACTCTGCTCTACTCTACTCTTCTATACTCTGCTCGTCTCGACCCTATTCTTTCAGTTCTGTTCTCTTCTCTTCTGTTCTACTGCACTCTATTCTACCCTACCCTACCCTAACTTAGCCTACTGTAATCTGTTCTATGCTATTCGACACACTTGAATGGGATTCGACCTGATTCGGGTCATATCGGCTCGATTCATCTCCTTTCTGCTCCATTAAACTCGATTCGGTTCTATTCGGCTCTTTTCCACTCTATTCGGCTCTTTTTGGCAGTATTCGACTCTATTTGACTCTAGTCTACTCGATTCTTTCTGTTCTGTTCTATTCTACTCTATTCTTCTCTACCCTACCGTAGCCTTACCTTCCCCACACTAATCTATTTGATTCGATTCGACACATTTCAAACGACTCGACATGATTCATCTCGATTCACCTTGAATTTGGTCAATTCGGCTGTATTCAGCTCTGTTTGGCTCTTTTCGGCTCTCTTCAACTCAATTTGACTCTATTCTACTGGACCCGACTCTACTTAATTCTATTCTCTTCTTTCTATTGTGTTCTGTTGTGTTGTAGTCTAGCCTCTCCTGCCGTACCCTCCTCTACTCTAATCTATTCGATTCAACGCATTTCGACGCGATTCCATGTGATTAGGCTTGAATCGGCTCGATTTAGCTCTATTTGGCTTGAATTGGGTCAATTCGTCTCGATTCTGCTCAATTCAGCATAATTAGGCTCGAGTGAACCTTATTCGGCCCTGTTCAGCTCTACTCAACCCTTTCTACTTTATTTGTCTCTATTTGGCTCCATTCAACTCCCTTCCACACCATTCTACTCTTTTCTACTCTATTCTATTCTGTTCTACCCTACCCTACTCTAACCTATTCTAATCGATTCGATTCATCACGATTTGTCTCCTTTCCTCTCCATTCGAATCGATTCGGCTTGAATTGGATCTATTCATCTATATTCTGCACTACCCGACTCTGACTATTCCACTCTACTCAACTCTACTCCATTCTACTCTTGGTATTCTCTTCTGTTCTACTCTATTCTATTCTTCTGTGCCCTTCCCTACTGAATCCCAGTCTAACCTACACTACTCTAATCTATTCAATTTAATTCGATTCCATTCAGTTTGACACCATTCGACCCGATTTGAGACAATTCGACGGGATTCGGTGAGATTCCGCGAGATTTGATGCGTTTTGGTGGGATTTGATGGAGTTCGACGAGATCCGATGCAATAGGATCTCGTGTGTTTTGGCTCGATTTTGCTGGGTTCAGTTTGTCTCTATCTGGCTCATTTCAGCTCCACTAGGCTCCATTCATCCCGAAGCTGGTCGACTCGACTCGATTCGGCTCATTTTGGTCATATGTGGTCCTATTCAGCGTTATTCGGCTCTATTCAACTCTTTTCTACTCTCTGCATCTCTGTTCGAATCCATTTGACTCCATTCCACACCATTCTATTCCATTCTACACTACTGTATTCTACAAAACCCTCCCCCACCCTAGCCTATCCTAATCTAGTCTGCTCTTTTCTAGTCTCCTTTTCTATTTTCTCGATTCCATCCTATGCTACTCTACCATACCCTGCACTAAGCTAACCTACCCTGACCTATGCTGTTCTATTCTATTTCCTTCTATTTTCTCTGTTCCACCGTATGCTTCCCTACCCTATGCTACCCCACCGTACCATACTCTACTACTTAGGGTTACTTAATAAGGGTCCTAATTAAGGGGAGTAGTTCGGGCAAGGGTACTCCTTAAGGCAAGTGTACTAGTTCAGGCTACTAGTTAAGGCCAGGCTACTAGTTAAGGCCAGGCTACTAGTTAAGGCATGGGTACTTGTTGAGGGTACTGGTTAAGGCAAGGGTACCAGTTCAGGCTACTTGTTAAGGACATACTACTAGTGAAGGCAAGGGTACTAGTGAAGACTACTGGTTAAGGCAAGGGTACTTGTTAGGACTACTAGTTAAGGCAAGGGTACTAGATTAGGCTAAGAGTTCAGGCAAGGGTACTCGTTCAGATTACTGACTTAGGGTACTATTCAAGACTAGTTGTCTAGGCTACTGCTCTATGCCACTAGTCTAGCTGACTAGTCCAGCTTACTAGTCTAGGCTTCTACTCTAGCCTTCTCTTGTCTACTCTAATGTAGTCTACTTGCATCTACCCTAGTCTTCCTATCATAAACTACCCTACCCTAACCTATTCTAATCGATTCCATTTGATTCGATTCAAAGCATTTCGATGCGACCGGACACCATCACGCTTGAGTCGGCTCGATTCCGCAACATCAGCTCGATTCAGCTCGATTTGGCTCGAATCGCTTCAATTCAGCTCGTTTCCACTCGTTTCAGCCTTATTCGGCCCTATTTGGCTCAATTCGACTCTTTTCTACTCTATTTGTCTCTGTTCGACGCCATTTGACTCCACTCTTCTCCATTCTACGCTATTCTACTCTGTTCTGTTCTACTCTACCCTACGATGCTCTAATCTATTCGATTGGATGCGATTCGAAGCAATTCGGTGTGATTCATCTCGTTTTGTTTCCATTTGACTCGATTCGGCCAGAATTGGCTCTATTCAGCTATATCCTGCACTCTTTGACTCTATTTGACTCAATTCTACTCTGCTCTACTCTTGTCTGCTTTACTCTCTCTACTCTACCCTACTGTACTATATTCTATTCTGTACTATTCTGTTCTATTCTACCCACCCGCCCCTCCCCTACCCTTCCCTAATCTATTTGATTAGATTCGATGTGACGTATTTCCACGCGATTTGACGCGATTAGGCTTGAATCAGCTCGATTCAGTTCGAATCGGCTCTATTCGGCTCGACTTGGCTCCATTTCACTCCATTCGGCTCGATTAGGCTCGAATTCCATCGATTCTGCTGGATTCTGCTCAATTAGGCCTTATTTGGGCCTATTCGGCCCTATTCTGCTCTATTAGACTCTTTTGTACTCTATTCATATCTATCCGTCTCTATTGGACTCCGTTCAACTCCATTCCTCACTATTTTCCTCTCTTCTATTCTACCCTTCCCTACCCTAATCTCTTCTAATCGATTCGATTTGATTTGACGCGATTCGAAGCAACCGGACGTGATTCGTCTCGTTTTGTCTCCACTCGGCTCAATTCGGCTATGTTCTCTGTCTTTGACTCTATTCTATTCTGTTGTATTCTTTCTGTTCTGCTCTATTCTCCCCTATTCTGTTGTACTCTATTCTATTCTACCCTACCCGACCCAACGGCACCCCACCCGAACCTACCCTACTTTAATCTATTGGATTCAATTCGATTCCGTGCAAAGCGATTTGATAGGACTTGACTGGATTCGGCAAGATCTGAAGGGATTTGATGAGATTCCATGCGACTCGACGTGATTCAGTAGGATTCTCTGAGGTTTGACACAATTCGAAGTTATTCGACGTGATTCGATGGGATTCGACACGATATGAAGCGATTTGATTCAAAACGATGTGACTCGACTCGATTCGACCTGATTCGATTCGACGCTGTTCGGTGACAGTCAGTGCGATTCTGCTTGATTCCGCTCGATTAGGTGTGATTCGGCAGTATAAAGCTCTTTTCGGCTGTATTCAGCTCCATTCGTCTCTATTCAGCTTATTCGGCTCTATTCGACTGTATTCGACTCTACTCTTTTCCACTCTATTCTACTCGATTCTATTCCTTCTATTCTGTTCTAATCTCTTCTATTCCACTCTACTCTGTTCTATTCTACCCTCCCCTTCCCTCCCCTCCCCTTCTCTAATCTATACGTCTTGATTGGATTTGACGCGTTGAACGCGATTCGAGGCGATGAAGCTTGAATCGGCTCGATTCGGCTCGATTTGGCTCTATTCGGCTCAGTTAGGCTCCATTCAGCTTGTTTGGGCTTGAATCGCTTCGAATCTGCTCGATTTGGCCTTCTTCGGCCCTATTCTGCTCTATTCGACTCTTTTCTACTCTATTCGTTTCTATTTGACTCCATTCTACTCCATTCTATTCATTCCACACTATTCTACACTATTCTACTCTATTCTGCTCTACCCTACCCAACACCACTCTAATTTACTCTACTTGCTTCTACACGATTCCTCTCATTTTGTCTGCATTTGGCTCTATTCAGCTCTATTCTACTCTTCTCTACTCTATTGTATTGTTTCTACTCTGTTCTGTACTATTCTACTCTATTCTACCCTACCCTATGCTACCCAACTCTAAGGTATTGTAATCCACTTGATTGGATTTGATTCAACCCATTTCGACGCGATTCGGCTCGATTTGGCTCTGTTCAAATCTATTCTACTCTACTCTACTCCCCTCTATTCTACTCTAGCCTACTCTTTTCTGTATTCGTTCTGTGTTGTTCTGTTCTATTTTGTTGTGTTCTGTTCTGTCTTATTCTATTCTACTCTATTCTACCCTACTCTAGCCTACCCGAACCTCCCCTACTCTAGTCTATTCAATTGAATTCGAGAAATTTTGACGCGACTAGGGGCCGAATCGGTGTGATTCATGTCCATTCGGCTCCATTTGTCTCGAATAGTGTCGATTCAGCTCGATTAGGCTCGATTTGGCTCCATTAGGCTCGATTCACTGGATTCGGCTCGATTTCGCTCAATTCAGCTCGATTTGGCCCTCTTTGGCCCTCTTCGGCTCTCTTCAGCTCTTTTCTACTCTACTCGATTCCGTTGCACACCATTCTACTCCATTCTACGCTCTTCTACTATACCCTACTGTAATTGATTCGATGGGATTCGACGCCATTCGACGTGATTTGTCTCGTTTCGTCTCCATTCAGCTTGATTCGACTCTGTTCTACTCTACTCTATTCTACTCTACACTATTCTGCTCTGCTCTACCCTTTTCTACTCTATTCTATTGTATCCTTTCCATTCTCTTCTACTGTGTTCAAGTCTACTCTATTCCATCCTACCCTCATCTAATCTATTCTACTGGATTCGATTCCACGCATCTCGATGCGATTCGGCTCAAATCGGCTCCTTTCCACTCCATTCATCCCCAATCGGCTCAAATCGGTTCGATTCAGCTCTAATCGGCTCCATTCGGCTCCAGTCAGCTCCAATAGGCTCTATTCAGCTCTATTCGGCTCTATTAGACTCTACTCAACTCTATTATCTCTTTTCGACTCCACTCGACTCCATGCTACACCATTCTACTCCATCCTAAACTATTCTCTACTGTATTGTATTGTACTCTACCCTACTCTAGTCTATTCTAATGGATTGGATTGGATTGGATTGGATTGGAATTGATCAGATTCAATGCAATTCGACGGGATTCGACGCGATACGGCACGATTCCACGGGATTCGGCGTGATTCGTCTTGGTTTCTATCCATTTAGCTCTTTTGGGCTCTATTTGGCTCTATTCGGCAATGTTCGACTCTGCTCTACTCTACTCTTCTATACTCTGCTCGTCTCGACCCTATTCTTTCAGTTCTGTTCTCTTCTCTTCTGTTCTACTGCACTCTATTCTACCCTACCCTACCCTAACTTAGCCTACTGTAATCTGTTCTATGCTATTCGACACACTTGAATGGGATTCGACCTGATTCGGGTCATATCGGCTCGATTCATCTCCTTTCTGCTCCATTAAACTCGATTCGGTTCTATTCGGCTCTTTTCCACTCTATTCGGCTCTTTTTGGCAGTATTCGACTCTATTTGACTCTAGTCTACTCGATTCTTTCTGTTCTGTTCTATTCTACTCTATTCTTCTCTACCCTACCGTAGCCTTACCTTCCCCACACTAATCTATTTGATTCGATTCGACACATTTCAAACGACTCGACATGATTCATCTCGATTCACCTTGAATTTGGTCAATTCGGCTGTATTCAGCTCTGTTTGGCTCTTTTCGGCTCTCTTCAACTCAATTTGACTCTATTCTACTGGACCCGACTCTACTTAATTCTATTCTCTTCTTTCTATTGTGTTCTGTTGTGTTGTAGTCTAGCCTCTCCTGCCGTACCCTCCTCTACTCTAATCTATTCGATTCAACGCATTTCGACGCGATTCCATGTGATTAGGCTTGAATCGGCTCGATTTAGCTCTATTTGGCTTGAATTGGGTCAATTCGTCTCGATTCTGCTCAATTCAGCATAATTAGGCTCGAGTGAACCTTATTCGGCCCTGTTCAGCTCTACTCAACCCTTTCTACTTTATTTGTCTCTATTTGGCTCCATTCAACTCCCTTCCACACCATTCTACTCTTTTCTACTCTATTCTATTCTGTTCTACCCTACCCTACTCTAACCTATTCTAATCGATTCGATTCATCACGATTTGTCTCCTTTCCTCTCCATTCGAATCGATTCGGCTTGAATTGGATCTATTCATCTATATTCTGCACTACCCGGCTCTGACTATTCCACTCTACTCAACTCTACTCCATTCTACTCTTGGTATTCTCTTCTGTTCTACTCCAATCTATTCTTCTGTGCCCTTCCCTACTGAATCCCAGTCTAACCTACACTACTCTAATCTATTCAATTTAATTTGATTCCATTCAGTTTGACACCATTCGACCCGATTTGAGACAATTCGACGGGATTCGGTGAGATTCCGCGAGATTTGATGCGTTTTGGTGGGATTTGATGGAGTTCGACGAGATCCGATGCAATAGGATCTCGTGTGTTTTGGCTCGATTTTGCTGGGTTCAGTTTGTCTCTATCTGGCTCATTTCAGCTCCACTAGGCTCCATTCATCCCGAAGCTGGTCGACTCGACTCGATTCGGCTCATTTTGGTCATATGTGGTCCTATTCAGCGTTATTCGGCTCTATTCAACTCTTTTCTACTCTCTGCATCTCTGTTCGAATCCATTTGACTCCATTCCACACCATTCTATTCCATTCTACACTACTGTATTCTACAAAACCCTCCCCCACCCTAGCCTATCCTAATCTAGTCTGCTCTTTTCTAGTCTCCTTTTCTATTTTCTCGATTCCATCCTATGCTACTCTACCATACCCTGCACTAAGCTAACCTACCCTGACCTATGCTGTTCTATTCTATTTCCTTCTATTTTCTCTGTTCCACCGTATGCTTCCCTACCCTATGCTACCCCACCGTACCATACTCTACTACTTAGGGTTACTCAATAAGGGTCCTAATTAAGGGGAGTAGTTTGGGCAAGGGTACTCCTTAAGGCAAGTGTACTAGTTCAGGCTACTAGTTAAGGCCAGGGTACTAGTTATGCAAGGGCACTAGTTAAGGCCAGGCTACTAGTTAAGGCCAGGCTACTAGTTAAGGCATGGGTACTTGTTGAGGGTACTGGTTAAGGCAAGGGTACCAGTTCAGGCTACTTGTTAAGGACATACTACTAGTGAAGGCAAGGGTACTAGTGAAGACTACTGGTTAAGGCAAGGGTACTTGTTAGGACTACTAGTTAAGGCAAGGGTACTAGATTAGGCTAAGAGTTCAGGCAAGGGTACTCGTTCAGATTACTGACTTAGGGTACTATTCAAGACTAGTTGTCTAGGCTACTGCTCTATGCCACTAGTCTAGCTGACTAGTCCAGCTTACTAGTCTAGGCTTCTACTCTAGCCTTCTCTTGTCTACTCTAATGTAGTCTACTTGCATCTACCCTAGTCTTCCTATCATAAACTACCCTACCCTAACCTATTCTAATCGATTCCATTTGATTCGATTCAAAGCATTTTGATGCGACCGGACACCATCACGCTTGAGTCGGCTCGATTCCGCAACATCAGCTCGATTCAGCTCGATTTGGCTCGAATCGCTTCAATTCAGCTCGTTTCCACTCGGTTCAGCCTTATTTGGCCCTATTTGGCTCGATTCGACTCTTTTCTATTCTATTTGTCTCTGTTCGACTCCATTTGACTCCACTCTTCTCCATTCTACGCTATTCTACTCTGTTCTGTTCTACTCTACCCTACGATGCTCTAATCTATTCGATTGGATGCGATTCGAAGCAATTCGGTGTGATTCATCTCGTTTTGTTTCCATTTGACTCGATTCGGCCAGAATTGGCTCTATTCAGCTATATCCTGCACTCTTTGACTCTGTTTGACTCAATTCTACTCTGCTCTACTCTTGTCTGCTTTACTCTCTCTACTCTACCCTACTGTACTATATTCTATTCTGTACTATTCTGTTCTATTCTACCCACCCGCCCCTCCCCTACCCTTCCCTAATCTATTTGATTAGATTCGATGTGACGTATTTCCACGCGATTTGACGCGATTAGGCTTGAATCAGCTCGATTCAGTTCGAATCGGCTCTATTCGGCTCGACTTGGCTCCATTTCACTCCATTCGGCTCGATTAGGCTCGAATTCCATCGATTCTGCTGGATTCTGCTCAATTAGGCCTTATTTGGGCCTATTCGGCCCTATTCTGCTCTATTCGACTCTTTTGTACTCTATTCATATCTATCCGTCTCTATTGGACTCCGTTCAACTCCATTCCTCACTATTTTCCTCTCTTCTATTCTACCCTTCCCTACCCTAATCTCTTCTAATCGATTCGATTTGATTTGACGCGATTCGAAGCAACCGGACGTGATTCGTCTCGTTTTGTCTCCACTCGGCTCAATTCGGCTATGTTCTCTGTCTTTGACTCTATTCTATTCTGTTGTATTCTTTCTGTTCTGCTCTATTCTCCCCTATTCTGTTGTACTCTATTCTATTCTACCCTACCCGACCCAACGGCACCCCACCCGAACCTACCCTACTTTAATCTATTGGATTCAATTCGATTCCGTGCAAAGCGATTTGATAGGACTTGACTGGATTCGGCAAGATCTGAAGGGATTTGATGAGATTCCATGCGACTCGACGTGATTCAGTAGGATTCTCTGAGGTTTGACACAATTCGAAGTTATTCGACGTGATTCGATGGGATTCGACACGATATGAAGCGATTTGATTCAAAACGATGTGACTCGACTCGATTCGACCTGATTCGATTCGACGCTGTTCGGTGACAGTCAGTGCGATTCTGCTTGATTCCGCTCGATTAGGTGTGATTCGGCAGTATAAAGCTCTTTTCGGCTGTATTCAGCTCCATTCGTCTCTATTCAGCTTATTCGGCTCTATTCGACTGTATTCGACTCTACTCTTTTCCACTCTATTCTACTCGATTCTATTCCTTCTATTCTGTTCTAATCTCTTCTATTCCACTCTACTCTGTTCTATTCTACCCTCCCCTTCCCTCCCCTCCCCTTCTCTAATCTATACGTCTTGATTGGATTTGACGCGTTGAACGCGATTCGAGGCGATGAAGCTTGAATCGGCTCGATTCGGCTCGATTTGGCTCTATTCGGCTCAGTTAGGCTCCATTCAGCTTGTTTGGGCTTGAATCGCTTCGAATCTGCTCGATTTGGCCTTCTTCGGCCCTATTCTGCTCTATTCGACTCTTTTCTACTCTATTCGTTTCTATTTGACTCCATTCTACTCCATTCTATTCATTCCACACTATTCTACACTATTCTACTCTATTCTGCTCTACCCTACCCAACACCACTCTAATTTACTCTACTTGCTTCTACACGATTCCTCTCATTTTGTCTGCATTTGGCTCTATTCAGCTCTATTCTACTCTTCTCTACTCTATTGTATTGTTTCTACTCTGCTCTGTACTATTCTACTCTATTCTACCCTACCCTATGCTACCCAACTCTAAGGTATTGTAATCCACTTGATTGGATTTGATTCAACCCATTTCGACGCGATTCGGCTCGATTTGGCTCTGTTCAAATCTATTCTACTCTACTCTACTCCCCTCTATTCTACTCTAGCCTACTCTTTTCTGTATTCGTTCTGTGTTGTTCTGTTCTATTTTGTTGTGTTCTGTTCTGTCTTATTCTATTCTACTCTATTCTACCCTACTCTAGCCTACCCGAACCTCCCCTACTCTAGTCTATTCAATTGAATTCGAGAAATTTTGACGCGACTAGGGGCCGAATCGGTGTGATTCATGTCCATTCGGCTCCATTTGTCTCGAATAGTGTCGATTCAGCTCGATTAGGCTCGATTTGGCTCCATTAGGCTCGATTCACTGGATTCGGCTCGATTTCGCTCAATTCAGCTCGATTTGGCCCTCTTTGGCCCTCTTCGGCTCTCTTCAGCTCTTTTCTACTCTACTCGATTCCGTTGCACACCATTCTACTCCATTCTACGCTCTTCTACTATACCCTACTGTAATTGATTCGATGGGATTCGACGCCATTCGACGTGATTTGTCTCGTTTCGTCTCCATTCAGCTTGATTCGACTCTGTTCTACTCTACTCTATTCTACTCTACACTATTCTGCTCTGCTCTACCCTTTTCTACTCTATTCTATTGTATCCTTTCCATTCTCTTCTACTGTGTTCAAGTCTACTCTATTCCATCCTACCCTCATCTAATCTATTCTACTGGATTCGATTCCACGCATCTCGATGCGATTCGGCTCAAATCGGCTCCTTTCCACTCCATTCATCCCCAATCGGCTCAAATCGGTTCGATTCAGCTCTAATCGGCTCCATTCGGCTCCAGTCAGCTCCAATAGGCTCTATTCAGCTCTATTCGGCTCTATTAGACTCTACTCAACTCTATTATCTCTTTTCGACTCCACTCGACTCCATGCTACACCATTCTACTCCATCCTAAACTATTCTCTACTGTATTGTATTGTACTCTACCCTACTCTAGTCTATTCTAATGGATTGGATTGGATTGGATTGGATTGGATTGGAATTGATCAGATTCAATGCAATTCGACGGGATTCGACGCGATACGGCACGATTCCACGGGATTCGGCGTGATTCGTCTTGGTTTCTATCCATTTAGCTCTTTTGGGCTCTATTTGGCTCTATTCGGCAATGTTCGACTCTGCTCTACTCTACTCTTCTATACTCTGCTCGTCTCGACCCTATTCTTTCAGTTCTGTTCTCTTCTCTTCTGTTCTACTGCACTCTATTCTACCCTACCCTACCCTAACTTAGCCTACTGTAATCTGTTCTATGCTATTCGACACACTTGAATGGGATTCGACCTGATTCGGGTCATATCGGCTCGATTCATCTCCTTTCTGCTCCATTAAACTCGATTCGGTTCTATTCGGCTCTTTTCCACTCTATTCGGCTCTTTTTGGCAGTATTCGACTCTATTTGACTCTAGTCTACTCGATTCTTTCTGTTCTGTTCTATTCTACTCTATTCTTCTCTACCCTACCGTAGCCTTACCTTCCCCACACTAATCTATTTGATTCGATTCGACACATTTCAAACGACTCGACATGATTCATCTCGATTCACCTTGAATTTGGTCAATTCGGCTGTATTCAGCTCTGTTTGGCTCTTTTCGGCTCTCTTCAACTCAATTTGACTCTATTCTACTGGACCCGACTCTACTTAATTCTATTCTCTTCTTTCTATTGTGTTCTGTTGTGTTGTAGTCTAGCCTCTCCTGCCGTACCCTCCTCTACTCTAATCTATTCGATTCAACGCATTTCGACGCGATTCCATGTGATTAGGCTTGAATCGGCTCGATTTAGCTCTATTTGGCTTGAATTGGGTCAATTCGTCTCGATTCTGCTCAATTCAGCATAATTAGGCTCGAGTGAACCTTATTCGGCCCTGTTCAGCTCTACTCAACCCTTTCTACTTTATTTGTCTCTATTTGGCTCCATTCAACTCCCTTCCACACCATTCTACTCTTTTCTACTCTATTCTATTCTGTTCTACCCTACCCTACTCTAACCTATTCTAATCGATTCGATTCATCACGATTTGTCTCCTTTCCTCTCCATTCGAATCGATTCGGCTTGAATTGGATCTATTCATCTATATTCTGCACTACCCGACTCTGACTATTCCACTCTACTCAACTCTACTCCATTCTACTCTTGGTATTCTCTTCTGTTCTACTCTATTCTATTCTTCTGTGCCCTTCCCTACTGAATCCCAGTCTAACCTACACTACTCTAATCTATTCAATTTAATTCGATTCCATTCAGTTTGACACCATTCGACCCGATTTGAGACAATTCGACGGGATTCGGTGAGCTTCCGCGAGATTTGATGCGTTTTGGTGGGATTTGATGGAGTTCGACGAGATCCGATGCAATAGGATCTCGTGTGTTTTGGCTCGATTTTGCTGGGTTCAGTTTGTCTCTATCTGGCTCATTTCAGCTCCACTAGGCTCCATTCATCCCGAAGCTGGTCGACTCGACTCGATTCGGCTCATTTTGGTCATATGTGGTCCTATTCAGCGTTATTCGGCTCTATTCAACTCTTTTCTACTCTCTGCATCTCTGTTCGAATCCATTTGACTCCATTCCACACCATTCTATTCCATTCTACACTACTGTATTCTACAAAACCCTCCCCCACCCTAGCCTATCTAATCTAGTCTGCTCTTTTCTAGTCTCCTTTTCTATTTTCTCGATTCCATCCTATGCTACTCTACCATACCCTGCACTAAGCTAACCTACCCTGACCTATGCTGTTCTATTCTATTTCCTTCTATTTTCTCTGTTCCACCCTATGCTTCCCTACCCTATGCTACCCCACCGTACCATACTCTACTACTTAGGGTTACTTAATAAGGGTCCTAATTAAGGGGAGTAGTTCGGGCAAGGGTACTCCTTAAGGCAAGTGTACTAGTTCAGGCTACGAGTTAAGGCCAGGGTACTAGTTAAGGCCAGGCTACTAGTTAAGGCATGGGTACTTGTTGAGGGTACTGGTTAAGGCAAGGGTACCAGTTCAGGCTACTTGTTAAGGACGTACTACTAGTGAAGGCAAGGGTACTAGTGAAGACTACTGGTTAAGGCAAGGGTACTTGTTAGGACTACTAGTTAAGGCAAGGGTACTAGATTAGGCTAAGAGTTCAGGCAAGGGTACTCGTTCAGATTACTGACTTAGGGTACTATTCAAGACTAGTTGTCTAGGCTACTGCTCTATGCCACTAGTCTAGCTGACTAGTCCAGCTTACTAGTCTAGGCTTCTACTCTAGCCTTCTCTTGTCTACTCTAATGTAGTCTACTTGCATCTACCCTAGTCTTCCTATCATAAACTACCCTACCCTAACCTATTCTAATCGATTCCATTTGATTCGATTCAAAGCATTTCGATGCGACCGGACACCATCACGCTTGAGTCGGCTCGATTCCGCAACATCAGCTCGATTCAGCTCGATTTGGCTCGAATCGCTTCAATTCAGCTCGTTTCCACTCGTTTCAGCCTTATTCGGCCCTATTTGGCTCAATTCGACTCTTTTCTACTCTATTTGTCTCTGTTCGACGCCATTTGACTCCACTCTTCTCCATTCTACGCTATTCTACTCTGTTCTGTTCTACTCTACCCTACGATGCTCTAATCTATTCGATTGGATGCGATTCGAAGCAATTCGGTGTGATTCATCTCGTTTTGTTTCCATTTGACTCGATTCGGCCAGAATTGGCTCTATTCAGCTATATCCTGCACTCTTTGACTCTATTTGACTCAATTCTACTCTGCTCTACTCTTGTCTGCTTTACTCTCTCTACTCTACCCTACTGTACTATATTCTATTCTGTACTATTCTGTTCTATTCTACCCACCCGCCCCTCCCCTACCCTTCCCTAATCTATTTGATTAGATTCGATGTGACGTATTTCCACGCGATTTGACGCGATTAGGCTTGAATCAGCTCGATTCAGTTCGAATCGGCTCTATTCGGCTCGACTTGGCTCCATTTCACTCCATTCGGCTCGATTAGGCTCGAATTCCATCGATTCTGCTGGATTCTGCTCAATTAGGCCTTATTTGGGCCTATTCGGCCCTATTCTGCTCTATTAGACTCTTTTGTACTCTATTCATATCTATCCGTCTCTATTGGACTCCGTTCAACTCCATTCCTCACTATTTTCCTCTCTTCTATTCTACCCTTCCCTACCCTAATCTCTTCTAATCGATTCGATTTGATTTGACGCGATTCGAAGCAACCGGACGTGATTCGTCTCGTTTTGTCTCCACTCGGCTCAATTCGGCTATGTTCTCTGTCTTTGACTCTATTCTATTCTGTTGTATTCTTTCTGTTCTGCTCTATTCTCCCCTATTCTGTTGTACTCTATTCTATTCTACCCTACCCGACCCAACGGCACCCCACCCGAACCTACCCTACTTTAATCTATTGGATTCAATTCGATTCCGTGCAAAGCGATTTGATAGGACTTGACTGGATTCGGCAAGATCTGAAGGGATTTGATGAGATTCCATGCGACTCGACGTGATTCAGTAGGATTCTCTGAGGTTTGACACAATTCGAAGTTATTCGACGTGATTCGATGGGATTCGACACGATATGAAGCGATTTGATTCAAAACGATGTGACTCGACTCGATTCGACCTGATTCGATTCGACGCTGTTCGGTGACAGTCAGTGCGATTCTGCTTGATTCCGCTCGATTAGGTGTGATTCGGCAGTATAAAGCTCTTTTCGGCTGTATTCAGCTCCATTCGTCTCTATTCAGCTTATTCGGCTCTATTCGACTGTATTCGACTCTACTCTTTTCCACTCTATTCTACTCGATTCTATTCCTTCTATTCTGTTCTAATCTCTTCTATTCCACTCTACTCTGTTCTATTCTACCCTCCCCTTCCCTCCCCTCCCCTTCTCTAATCTATACGTCTTGATTGGATTTGACGCGTTGAACGCGATTCGAGGCGATGAAGCTTGAATCGGCTCGATTCGGCTCGATTTGGCTCTATTCGGCTCAGTTAGGCTCCATTCAGCTTGTTTGGGCTTGAATCGCTTCGAATCTGCTCGATTTGGCCTTCTTCGGCCCTATTCTGCTCTATTCGACTCTTTTCTACTCTATTCGTTTCTATTTGACTCCATTCTACTCCATTCTATTCATTCCACACTATTCTACACTATTCTACTCTATTCTGCTCTACCCTACCCAACACCACTCTAATTTACTCTACTTGCTTCTACACGATTCCTCTCATTTTGTCTGCATTTGGCTCTATTCAGCTCTATTCTACTCTTCTCTACTCTATTGTATTGTTTCTACTCTGTTCTGTACTATTCTACTCTATTCTACCCTACCCTATGCTACCCAACTCTAAGGTATTGTAATCCACTTGATTGGATTTGATTCAACCCATTTCGACGCGATTCGGCTCGATTTGGCTCTGTTCAAATCTATTCTACTCTACTCTACTCCCCTCTATTCTACTCTAGCCTACTCTTTTCTGTATTCGTTCTGTGTTGTTCTGTTCTATTTTGTTGTGTTCTGTTCTGTCTTATTCTATTCTACTCTATTCTACCCTACTCTAGCCTACCCGAACCTCCCCTACTCTAGTCTATTCAATTGAATTCGAGAAATTTTGACGCGACTAGGGGCCGAATCGGTGTGATTCATGTCCATTCGGCTCCATTTGTCTCGAATAGTGTCGATTCAGCTCGATTAGGCTCGATTTGGCTCCATTAGGCTCGATTCACTGGATTCGGCTCGATTTCGCTCAATTCAGCTCGATTTGGCCCTCTTTGGCCCTCTTCGGCTCTCTTCAGCTCTTTTCTACTCTACTCGATTCCGTTGCACACCATTCTACTCCATTCTACGCTCTTCTACTATACCCTACTGTAATTGATTCGATGGGATTCGACGCCATTCGACGTGATTTGTCTCGTTTCGTCTCCATTCAGCTTGATTCGACTCTGTTCTACTCTACTCTATTCTACTCTACACTATTCTGCTCTGCTCTACCCTTTTCTACTCTATTCTATTGTATCCTTTCCATTCTCTTCTACTGTGTTCAAGTCTACTCTATTCCATCCTACCCTCATCTAATCTATTCTACTGGATTCGATTCCACGCATCTCGATGCGATTCGGCTCAAATCGGCTCCTTTCCACTCCATTCATCCCCAATCGGCTCAAATCGGTTCGATTCAGCTCTAATCGGCTCCATTCGGCTCCAGTCAGCTCCAATAGGCTCTATTCAGCTCTATTCGGCTCTATTAGACTCTACTCAACTCTATTATCTCTTTTCGACTCCACTCGACTCCATGCTACACCATTCTACTCCATCCTAAACTATTCTCTACTGTATTGTATTGTACTCTACCCTACTCTAGTCTATTCTAATGGATTGGATTGGATTGGATTGGATTGGATTGGAATTGATCAGATTCAATGCAATTCGACGGGATTCGACGCGATACGGCACGATTCCACGGGATTCGGCGTGATTCGTCTTGGTTTCTATCCATTTAGCTCTTTTGGGCTCTATTTGGCTCTATTCGGCAATGTTCGACTCTGCTCTACTCTACTCTTCTATACTCTGCTCGTCTCGACCCTATTCTTTCAGTTCTGTTCTCTTCTCTTCTGTTCTACTGCACTCTATTCTACCCTACCCTACCCTAACTTAGCCTACTGTAATCTGTTCTATGCTATTCGACACACTTGAATGGGATTCGACCTGATTCGGGTCATATCGGCTCGATTCATCTCCTTTCTGCTCCATTAAACTCGATTCGGTTCTATTCGGCTCTTTTCCACTCTATTCGGCTCTTTTTGGCAGTATTCGACTCTATTTGACTCTAGTCTACTCGATTCTTTCTGTTCTGTTCTATTCTACTCTATTCTTCTCTACCCTACCGTAGCCTTACCTTCCCCACACTAATCTATTTGATTCGATTCGACACATTTCAAACGACTCGACATGATTCATCTCGATTCACCTTGAATTTGGTCAATTCGGCTGTATTCAGCTCTGTTTGGCTCTTTTCGGCTCTCTTCAACTCAATTTGACTCTATTCTACTGGACCCGACTCTACTTAATTCTATTCTCTTCTTTCTATTGTGTTCTGTTGTGTTGTAGTCTAGCCTCTCCTGCCGTACCCTCCTCTACTCTAATCTATTCGATTCAACGCATTTCGACGCGATTCCATGTGATTAGGCTTGAATCGGCTCGATTTAGCTCTATTTGGCTTGAATTGGGTCAATTCGTCTCGATTCTGCTCAATTCAGCATAATTAGGCTCGAGTGAACCTTATTCGGCCCTGTTCAGCTCTACTCAACCCTTTCTACTTTATTTGTCTCTATTTGGCTCCATTCAACTCCCTTCCACACCATTCTACTCTTTTCTACTCTATTCTATTCTGTTCTACCCTACCCTACTCTAACCTATTCTAATCGATTCGATTCATCACGATTTGTCTCCTTTCCTCTCCATTCGAATCGATTCGGCTTGAATTGGATCTATTCATCTATATTCTGCACTACCCGGCTCTGACTATTCCACTCTACTCAACTCTACTCCATTCTACTCTTGGTATTCTCTTCTGTTCTACTCCAATCTATTCTTCTGTGCCCTTCCCTACTGAATCCCAGTCTAACCTACACTACTCTAATCTATTCAATTTAATTTGATTCCATTCAGTTTGACACCATTCGACCCGATTTGAGACAATTCGACGGGATTCGGTGAGATTCCGCGAGATTTGATGCGTTTTGGTGGGATTTGATGGAGTTCGACGAGATCCGATGCAATAGGATCTCGTGTGTTTTGGCTCGATTTTGCTGGGTTCAGTTTGTCTCTATCTGGCTCATTTCAGCTCCACTAGGCTCCATTCATCCCGAAGCTGGTCGACTCGACTCGATTCGGCTCATTTTGGTCATATGTGGTCCTATTCAGCGTTATTCGGCTCTATTCAACTCTTTTCTACTCTCTGCATCTCTGTTCGAATCCATTTGACTCCATTCCACACCATTCTATTCCATTCTACACTACTGTATTCTACAAAACCCTCCCCCACCCTAGCCTATCCTAATCTAGTCTGCTCTTTTCTAGTCTCCTTTTCTATTTTCTCGATTCCATCCTATGCTACTCTACCATACCCTGCACTAAGCTAACCTACCCTGACCTATGCTGTTCTATTCTATTTCCTTCTATTTTCTCTGTTCCACCGTATGCTTCCCTACCCTATGCTACCCCACCGTACCATACTCTACTACTTAGGGTTACTCAATAAGGGTCCTAATTAAGGGGAGTAGTTTGGGCAAGGGTACTCCTTAAGGCAAGTGTACTAGTTCAGGCTACTAGTTAAGGCCAGGGTACTAGTTATGCAAGGGCACTAGTTAAGGCCAGGCTACTAGTTAAGGCCAGGCTACTAGTTAAGGCATGGGTACTTGTTGAGGGTACTGGTTAAGGCAAGGGTACCAGTTCAGGCTACTTGTTAAGGACATACTACTAGTGAAGGCAAGGGTACTAGTGAAGACTACTGGTTAAGGCAAGGGTACTTGTTAGGACTACTAGTTAAGGCAAGGGTACTAGATTAGGCTAAGAGTTCAGGCAAGGGTACTCGTTCAGATTACTGACTTAGGGTACTATTCAAGACTAGTTGTCTAGGCTACTGCTCTATGCCACTAGTCTAGCTGACTAGTCCAGCTTACTAGTCTAGGCTTCTACTCTAGCCTTCTCTTGTCTACTCTAATGTAGTCTACTTGCATCTACCCTAGTCTTCCTATCATAAACTACCCTACCCTAACCTATTCTAATCGATTCCATTTGATTCGATTCAAAGCATTTTGATGCGACCGGACACCATCACGCTTGAGTCGGCTCGATTCCGCAACATCAGCTCGATTCAGCTCGATTTGGCTCGAATCGCTTCAATTCAGCTCGTTTCCACTCGGTTCAGCCTTATTCGGCCCTATTTGGCTCGATTCGACTCTTTTCTATTCTATTTGTCTCTGTTCGACTCCATTTGACTCCACTCTTCTCCATTCTACGCTATTCTACTCTGTTCTGTTCTACTCTACCCTACGATGCTCTAATCTATTCGATTGGATGCGATTCGAAGCAATTCGGTGTGATTCATCTCGTTTTGTTTCCATTTGACTCGATTCGGCCAGAATTGGCTCTATTCAGCTATATCCTGCACTCTTTGACTCTGTTTGACTCAATTCTACTCTGCTCTACTCTTGTCTGCTTTACTCTCTCTACTCTACCCTACTGTACTATATTCTATTCTGTACTATTCTGTTCTATTCTACCCACCCGCCCCTCCCCTACCCTTCCCTAATCTATTTGATTAGATTCGATGTGACGTATTTCCACGCGATTTGACGCGATTAGGCTTGAATCAGCTCGATTCAGTTCGAATCGGCTCTATTCGGCTCGACTTGGCTCCATTTCACTCCATTCGGCTCGATTAGGCTCGAATTCCATCGATTCTGCTGGATTCTGCTCAATTAGGCCTTATTTGGGCCTATTCGGCCCTATTCTGCTCTATTCGACTCTTTTGTACTCTATTCATATCTATCCGTCTCTATTGGACTCCGTTCAACTCCATTCCTCACTATTTTCCTCTCTTCTATTCTACCCTTCCCTACCCTAATCTCTTCTAATCGATTCGATTTGATTTGACGCGATTCGAAGCAACCGGACGTGATTCGTCTCGTTTTGTCTCCACTCGCCTCAATTCGGCTATGTTCTCTGTCTTTGACTCTATTCTATTCTGTTGTATTCTTTCTGTTCTGCTCTATTCTCCCCTATTCTGTTGTACTCTATTCTATTCTACCCTACCCGACCCAACGGCACCCCACCCGAACCTACCCTACTTTAATCTATTGGATTCAATTCGATTCCGTGCAAAGCGATTTGATAGGACTTGACTGGATTCGGCAAGATCTGAAGGGATTTGATGAGATTCCATGCGACTCGACGTGATTCAGTAGGATTCTCTGAGGTTTGACACAATTCGAAGTTATTCGACGTGATTCGATGGGATTCGACACGATATGAAGCGATTTGATTCAAAACGATGTGACTCGACTCGATTCGACCTGATTCGATTCGACGCTGTTCGGTGACAGTCAGTGCGATTCTGCTTGATTCCGCTCGATTAGGTGTGATTCGGCAGTATAAAGCTCTTTTCGGCTGTATTCAGCTCCATTCGTCTCTATTCAGCTTATTCGGCTCTATTCGACTGTATTCGACTCTACTCTTTTCCACTCTATTCTACTCGATTCTATTCCTTCTATTCTGTTCTAATCTCTTCTATTCCACTCTACTCTGTTCTATTCTACCCTCCCCTTCCCTCCCCTCCCCTTCTCTAATCTATACGTCTTGATTGGATTTGACGCGTTGAACGCGATTCGAGGCGATGAAGCTTGAATCGGCTCGATTCGGCTCGATTTGGCTCTATTCGGCTCAGTTAGGCTCCATTCAGCTTGTTTGGGCTTGAATCGCTTCGAATCTGCTCGATTTGGCCTTCTTCGGCCCTATTCTGCTCTATTCGACTCTTTTCTACTCTATTCGTTTCTATTTGACTCCATTCTACTCCATTCTATTCATTCCACACTATTCTACACTATTCTACTCTATTCTGCTCTACCCTACCCAACACCACTCTAATTTACTCTACTTGCTTCTACACGATTCCTCTCATTTTGTCTGCATTTGGCTCTATTCAGCTCTATTCTACTCTTCTCTACTCTATTGTATTGTTTCTACTCTGTTCTGTACTATTCTACTCTATTCTACCCTACCCTATGCTACCCAACTCTAAGGTATTGTAATCCACTTGATTGGATTTGATTCAACCCATTTCGACGCGATTCGGCCAATTTGGCTCTGTTCAAATCTATTCTACTCTACTCTACTCCCCTCTATTCTACTCTAGCCTACTCTTTTCTGTATTCGTTCTGTGTTGTTCTGTTCTATTTTGTTGTGTTCTGTTCTGTTTTATTCTATTCTACTCTATTCTACCCTACTCTAGCCTACCCGAACCTCCCCTACTCTAGTCTATTCAATTGAATTCGAGAAATTTTGACGCGACTAGGGGCCGAATCGGTGTGATTCATGTCCATTCGGCTCCATTTGTCTCGAATAGTGTCGATTCAGCTCGATTAGGCTCGATTTGGCTCCATTAGGCTCGATTCACTGGATTCGGCTCGATTTCGCTCAATTCAGCTCGATTTGGCCCTCTTTGGCCCTCTTCGGCTCTCTTCAGCTCTTTTCTACTCTACTCGATTCCGTTGCACACCATTCTACTCCATTCTACGCTCTTCTACTATACCCTACTGTAATTGATTCGATGGGATTCGACGCCATTCGACGTGATTTGTCTCGTTTCGTCTCCATTCAGCTTGATTCGACTCTGTTCTACTCTACTCTATTCTACTCTACACTATTCTGCTCTGCTCTACCCTTTTCTACTCTATTCTATTGTATCCTTTCCATTCTCTTCTACTGTGTTCAAGTCTACTCTATTCCATCCTACCCTCATCTAATCTATTCTACTGGATTCGATTCCACGCATCTCGATGCGATTCGGCTCAAATCGGCTCCTTTCCACTCCATTCATCCCCAATCGGCTCAAATCGGTTCGATTCAGCTCTAATCGGCTCCATTCGGCTCCAGTCAGCTCCAATAGGCTCTATTCAGCTCTATTCGGCTCTATTAGACTCTACTCAACTCTATTATCTCTTTTCGACTCCACTCGACTCCATGCTACACCATTCTACTCCATCCTAAACTATTCTCTACTGTATTGTATTGTACTCTACCCTACTCTAGTCTATTCTAATGGATTGGATTGGATTGGATTGGATTGGATTGGAATTGATCAGATTCAATGCAATTCGACGGGATTCGACGCGATACGGCACGATTCCACGGGATTCGGCGTGATTCGTCTTGGTTTCTATCCATTTAGCTCTTTTGGGCTCTATTTGGCTCTATTCGGCAATGTTCGACTCTGCTCTACTCTACTCTTCTATACTCTGCTCGTCTCGACCCTATTCTTTCAGTTCTGTTCTCTTCTCTTCTGTTCTACTGCACTCTATTCTACCCTACCCTACCCTAACTTAGCCTACTGTAATCTGTTCTATGCTATTCGACACACTTGAATGGGATTCGACCTGATTCGGGTCATATCGGCTCGATTCATCTCCTTTCTGCTCCATTAAACTCGATTCGGTTCTATTCGGCTCTTTTCCACTCTATTCGGCTCTTTTTGGCAGTATTCGACTCTATTTGACTCTAGTCTACTCGATTCTTTCTGTTCTGTTCTATTCTACTCTATTCTTCTCTACCCTACCGTAGCCTTACCTTCCCCACACTAATCTATTTGATTCGATTCGACACATTTCAAACGACTCGACATGATTCATCTCGATTCACCTTGAATTTGGTCAATTCGGCTGTATTCAGCTCTGTTTGGCTCTTTTCGGCTCTCTTCAACTCAATTTGACTCTATTCTACTGGACCCGACTCTACTTAATTCTATTCTCTTCTTTCTATTGTGTTCTGTTGTGTTGTAGTCTAGCCTCTCCTGCCGTACCCTCCTCTACTCTAATCTATTCGATTCAACGCATTTCGACGCGATTCCATGTGATTAGGCTTGAATCGGCTCGATTTAGCTCTATTTGGCTTGAATTGGGTCAATTCGTCTCGATTCTGCTCAATTCAGCATAATTAGGCTCGAGTGAACCTTATTCGGCCCTGTTCAGCTCTACTCAACCCTTTCTACTTTATTTGTCTCTATTTGGCTCCATTCAACTCCCTTCCACACCATTCTACTCTTTTCTACTCTATTCTATTCTGTTCTACCCTACCCTACTCTAACCTATTCTAATCGATTCGATTCATCACGATTTGTCTCCTTTCCTCTCCATTCGAATCGATTCGGCTTGAATTGGATCTATTCATCTATATTCTGCACTACCCGGCTCTGACTATTCCACTCTACTCAACTCTACTCCATTCTACTCTTGGTATTCTCTTCTGTTCTACTCTATTCTATTCTTCTGTGCCCTTCCCTACTGAATCCCAGTCTAACCTACACTACTCTAATCTATTCAATTTAATTCGATTCCATTCAGTTTGACACCATTCGACCCGATTTGAGACAATTCGACGGGATTCGGTGAGCTTCCGCGAGATTTGATGCGTTTTGGTGGGATTTGATGGAGTTCGACGAGATCCGATGCAATAGGATCTCGTGTGTTTTGGCTCGATTTTGCTGGGTTCAGTTTGTCTCTATCTGGCTCATTTCAGCTCCATTAGGCTCCATTCATCCCGAAGCTGGTCGACTCGACTCGATTCGGCTCATTTTGGTCATATGTGGTCCTATTCAGCGTTATTCGGCTCTATTCAACTCTTTTCTACTCTCTGCATCTCTGTTCGAATCCATTTGACTCCATTCCACACCATTCTATTCCATTCTACACTACTGTATTCTACAAAACCCTCCCCCACCCTAGCCTATCCTAATCTAGTCTGCTCTTTTCTAGTCTCCTTTTCTATTTTCTCGATTCCATCCTATGCTACTCTACCATACCCTGCACTAAGCTAACCTACCCTGACCTATGCTGTTCTATTCTATTTCCTTCTATTTTCTCTGTTCCACCCTATGCTTCCCTACCCTATGCTACCCCACCGTACCATACTCTACTACTTAGGGTTACTTAATAAGGGTCCTAATTAAGGGGAGTAGTTCGGGCAAGGGTACTCCTTAAGGCAAGTGTACTAGTTCAGGCTACTAGTTAAGGCCAGGCTACTAGTTAAGGCCAGGCTACTAGTTAAGGCATGGGTACTTGTTGAGGGTACTGGTTAAGGCAAGGGTACCAGTTCAGGCTACTTGTTAAGGACGTACTACTAGTGAAGGCAAGGGTACTAGTGAAGACTACTGGTTAAGGCAAGGGTACTTGTTAGGACTACTAGTTAAGGCAAGGGTACTAGATTAGGCTAAGAGTTCAGGCAAGGGTACTCGTTCAGATTACTGACTTAGGGTACTATTCAAGACTAGTTGTCTAGGCTACTGCTCTATGCCACTAGTCTAGCTGACTAGTCCAGCTTACTAGTCTAGGCTTCTACTCTAGCCTTCTCTTGTCTACTCTAATGTAGTCTACTTGCATCTACCCTAGTCTTCCTATCATAAACTACCCTACCCTAACCTATTCTAATCGATTCCATTTGATTCGATTCAAAGCATTTGGATGTGACCGGACACCATCACGCTTCAGTCGGCTCGATTCCGCAACATCAGCTCGATTCAGCTCGATTTGGCTCGAATCGCTTCAATTCAGCTCGTTTCCACTCGTTTCAGCCTTATTCGGCCCTATTTGGCTCGATTCGACTCTTTTCTACTCTATTTGTCTCTGTTCGACTCCATTTGACTCCACTCTTCTCCATTCTACGCTATTCTACTCTATTCTGTTCTACTCTACCCTACGATGCTCTAATCTATTCGATTGGATGCGATTCGAAGCAATTCGGTGTGATTCATCTCGTTTTGTTTCCATTTGACTCGATTCGGCCAGAATTGGCTCTATTCAGCTATATCCTGCACTCTTTGACTCTATTTGACTCAATTCTACTCTGCTCTACTCTTGTCTGCTTTACTCTCTCTACTCTACCCTACTGTACTATATTCTATTCTGTACTATTCTGTTCTATTCTACCCACCCGCCCCTCCCCTACCCTTCCCTAATCTATTTGATTAGATTCGATGTGACGTATTTCCACGCGATTTGACGCGATTAGGCTTGAATCAGCTCGATTCAGTTCGAATCGGCTCTATTCGGCTCGACTTGGCTCCATTTCACTCCATTCGGCTCGATTAGGCTCGAATTCCATCGATTCTGCTGGATTCTGCTCAATTAGGCCTTATTTGGGCCTATTCGGCCCTATTCTGCTCTATTAGACTCTTTTGTACTCTATTCATATCTATCCGTCTCTATTGGACTCCGTTCAACTCCATTCCTCACTATTTTCCTCTCTTCTATTCTACCCTTCCCTACCCTAATCTCTTCTAATCGATTCGATTTGATTTGACGCGATTCGAAGCAACCGGACGTGATTCGTCTCGTTTTGTCTCCACTCGGCTCAATTCGGCTATGTTCTCTGTCTTTGACTCTATTCTATTCTGTTGTATTCTTTCTGTTCTGCTCTATTCTCCCCTATTCTGTTGTACTCTATTCTATTCTACCCTACCCGACCCAACGGCACCCCACCCGAACCTACCCTACTTTAATCTATTGGATTCAATTCGATTCCGTGCAAAGCGATTTGATAGGACTTGACTGGATTTGGCAAGATCTGAAGGGATTTGATGAGATTCCATGCGACTCGACGTGATTCAGTAGGATTCTCTGAGGTTTGACACAATTCGAAGTTATTCGACGTGATTCGATGGGATTCGACACGATATGAAGCGATTTGATTCAAAACGATGTGACTCGACTCGATTCGACCTGATTCGATTCGACGCTGTTCGGTGACAGTCAGTGCGATTCTGCTTGATTCCGCTCGATTAGGTGTGATTCGGCAGTATAAAGCTCTTTTCGGCTGTATTCAGCTCCATTCGTCTCTATTCAGCTTATTCGGCTCTATTCGACTGTATTCGACTCTACTCTTTTCCACTCTATTCTACTCGATTCTATTCCTTCTATTCTGTTCTAATCTCTTCTATTCCACTCTACTCTGTTCTATTCTACCCTCCCCTTCCCTCCCCTCCCCTTCTCTAATCTATACGTCTTGATTGGATTTGACGCGTTGAACGCGATTCGAGGCGATGAAGCTTGAATCGGCTCGATTCGGCTCGATTTGGCTCTATTCGGCTCAGTTAGGCTCCATTCAGCTTGTTTTGGCTTGAATCGCTTCGAATCTCCTCGATTTGGCCTTCTTCGGCCCTATTCTGCTCTATTCGACTCTTTTCTACTCTATTCGTTTCTATTTGACTCCATTCTACTCCATTCTATTCATTCCACACTATTCTACACTATTCTACTCTATTCTGCTCTACCCTACCCAACACCACTCTAATTTACTCTACTTGCTTCTACACGATTCCTCTCATTTTGTCTGCATTTGGCTCTATTCAGCTCTATTCTACTCTTCTCTACTCTATTGTATTGTTTCTACTCTGTTCTGTACTATTCTACTCTATTCTACCCTACCCTATGCTACCCAACTCTAAGGTATTGTAATCCACTTGATTGGATTTGATTCAACCCATTTCGACGCGATTCGGCTCGATTTGGCTCTGTTCAAATCTATTCTACTCTACTCTATTCCCCTCTATTCTACTCTAGCCTACTCTTTTCTGTATTCGTTCTGTGTTGTTCTGTTCTATTTTGTTGTGTTCTGTTCTGTTTTATTCTATTCTACTCCATTCTACCCTACTCTAGCCTACCCGAACCTCCCCTACTCTAGTCTATTCAATTGAATTCGAGAAATTTTGACGCGACTAGGGACCGAATCGGTGTGATTCATGTCCATTCGGCTCCATTTGTCTCGAATAGTGTCGATTCAGCTCGATTAGGCTCGATTTGGCTCCATTAGGCTCGATTCACTGGATTCGGCTCGATTTCGCTCAATTCAGCTCGATTTGGCCCTCTTTGGCCCTCTTCGGCTCTCTTCAGCTCTTTTCTACTCTACTCGATTCCGTTGCACACCATTCTACTCCATTCTACGCTGTTCTACTATACCCTACTGTAATTGATTCGATGGGATTCGACGCCATTCGACGTGATTTGTCTCGTTTCGTCTCCATTCAGCTTGATTCGACTCTGTTCTACTCTACTCTATTCTACTCTACACTATTCTGCTCTGCTCTACCCTTTTCTACTCTATTCTATTGTATCCTTTCCATTCTCTTCTACTGTGTTCAAGTCTACTCTATTCCATCCTACCCTAATCTAATCTATTCTACTGGATTCGATTCCACGCATCTCGATGCGATTCGGCTCAAATCGGCTCCTTTCCACTCCATTCATCCCCAATCGGCTCAAATCGGTTCGATTCAGCTCTAATCGGCTCCATTCGGCTCCAGTCAGCTCCAATAGGCTCTATTCAGCTCAAATAGGCTCTTTTCAGTTCTATTCGGCTCTGTTAGACTCTACTCAACTCTATTATCTCCTTTCAACTCCACTCAACTCCATGCTACACCATTCTACTCCATCCTAAACTATTCTCTACTGTATTGTATTGTACTCTACCCTACTCTAGTCTATTCTAATGGATTGGATTGGATTGGATTGGAATTGATCAGATTCAATGCAATTCGACGGGATTCGACGCGGTACGGCACGATTCCACGGGATTCGGCGTGATTCGTCTTGGTTTCTATCCATTTAGCTCTTTTGGGCTCTATTTGGCTCTATTCAGCAATGTTCGACTCTGCTCTACTCTACTCTTCTATACTCTGCTCTTCTCGACCCTATTCTTTCAGTTATGTTCTGTTCTGTTCTACTGCACTCTATTCTACCCTACCCTACCCTAACTTAGCCTACTGTAATCTGTTCTATGCTATTCGACACACTTGAATGGGATTCGACCTGATTCGGTTCATATCGGCTCGATTCATCTCCTTTCTGCTCCATTAAACTCGATTCGGTTCTATTCGGCTCTTTTCCACTCTATTCGGCTCTTTTTGGCAGTATTCGACTCTATTTGACTCTAGTCTACTCGATTCTTTCTGTTCTGTTCTATTCTACTCTATTCTTCTCTACCCTACCGTAGCCTTACCTTCCCCACACTAATCTATTTGATTCGATTCGACACATTTCAAACGACTCGACATGATTCATCTCGATTCACCTTGAATTTGGTCAATTCGGCTGTATTCAGCTCTGTTTGGCTCTTTTCGGCTCTCTTCAACTCAATTTGACTCTATTCTACTGGACCCGACTCTACTTAATTCTATTCTCTTCTTTCTATTGTGTTCTGTTGTGTTGTAGTCTAGCCTCTCCTGCCGTACCCTCCTCTACTCTAATCTATTCGATTCAACGCATTTCGACGCGATTCCATGTGATTAGGCTTGAATCGGCTCGATTTAGCTCTATTTGGCTTGAATTGGGTCAATTCGTCTCGATTCTGCTCAATTCAGCATAATTAGGCTCGAGTGAACCTTATTCAGCCTTGTTCAGCTCTACTCAACCCTTTCTACTTTATTTGTCTCTATTTGGCTCCATTCAACTCCCTTCCACACCATTCTACTCTTTTCTACTCTATTCTATTCTGTTCTACCCTACCCTACTCTAATCTATTCTAATCGATTCGATTCATCACGATTTGTCTCCTTTCCTCTCCATTCGAATCGATTCGGCTTGAATTGGATCTATTCATCTATATTCTGCACTACCCGACTCTGACTATTCCACTCTACTCAACTCTACTCCATTCTACTCTTGGTATTCTCTTCTGTTCTACTCTATTCTATTCTTCTGTGCCCTTCCCTACTGAATCCCAGTCTAACCTACACTACTCTAATCTATTCAATTTAATTCGATTCCATTCAGTTTGACACCATTCGACCCGATTTGAGACAATTCGACGGGATTCGGTGAGATTCCGTGAGATTTGATTGGTTTTGGTGGGATTGGATGGAATTCGACGAGATCTGATGCAATAGGATGCAATTAAGTGTGTTTTGGCTGGATTTTGCTTGGTTCAGTTTGTCTCTATTTGGCTCATTTCAGCTCCACTAGGCTCCATTCATCTCTAATCTGGTCGATTCGACTCGATTCGGCTCGTTTCGGCCCTACTTGGTCCTATTCAGCGTTATTTGGCTCTATTCAACTCATTTCTACTCTATTCATCTCTGTTTGACTCCATTCACATCCATTCCACACCATTCTACACTATTGTATTCTACAGAACCCTCCCCCTCCCTACCCTATCCTAATCTAGTCTGCTCTTTTCTAGTCTCCTTTTCTATTTTCTCTGTTCCATCCTATGCTACTCCACTGTACCCTACACTAAGCTAACCTACCCTGACCTATTCTTTTCTATTCTATTTCATTCTATTTTCTCTGTTCTACCGTATGCTACCCTACCCTATGCTACCCCACCAAACCATACCCTACTGCTTAGGGTTACTCAATAAGGGTCCTAATTAAGGGGAGTAGTTCGGGCAAGGGTAGTACTTAAGGCAAGGGCACTAGTTCAGGCTAGTAGTTAAGGCCAGGGTTCTAGTTATGTAAGGGTACTAGTTAAGGCCAGAGTACTAGTTAAGGCATGGGTACTTGTTGAGGGTACTAGTTAAGGAAAGGGTAGTACTTCAGGCTACTAGTTAAGGACGTGCTACTAGTTAGTTACTACCCTACTCTGACCTTACCCACCCTACACTAAGCTGTTTGATTCGATTCGACAGATTTCAACGCAATTCAACATGATTCGTCTCGATTCACCTCGAATTTGGGCGATTCGGCTGTATTCAGCCCTGTTCAGCGCTTTTTTTGGTCTATTCAGCTCGATTTGACTCTATTCTACTGTACTAGACCCTATTTAATTCTATTCTATTCTTTCTATTGTGTTCTGGTCTGTTCTATTCTAACCTCTCCCACCCTACCGTCCTCTACTCTATGTGATTCGATTCAATGCATTTTGACACGATTCCATGCGATTAGGCTTGAATAGGCTTGATTTATGTCTGTTTGGTTTGAATTGAGTCAATTCGGCTCGATTCTGCCCCATTCAGCATAATTGGGCTCGTTCCAATGTTACTTGGCCCTGTTCAGCTCTATTCAACTCTTTTCTACCTTATTCGTCTGTATTGGCTCCATTCGACTCCATTTCACACCGTTCTACGCTGTTTGACTCCATTCTACACTATTTTACTCTGTTCTACCCTACCCTACTCTGATGTATTCTAATCGATTTGATTCATCGTGATTTGTTCCTTTTCCTCTCCATTCGACTTGATTCAGCTCGAATTGGATCTATTTATCTGTATTCTGCACTACTTGACTGTGACTATTCTACTCTACTCAACTCTACTCCATTCTACTCTTGGTATTCTCTTCAGTTCTACTCTATGTGACTCTATTCTATTCTTCTGTGCCTTACCCTACTGAATCCCAGCCTAACCTACACTACTCTAATCTGTTCAATTTAATTCGATTCCATTCAATTCGACCCGATTTGACACAATTCGACGGGATTCAGTGAGATTCCATGAGATTTGACGGGTTTTGGTGGGATTTGATGGAATTCGATGAGATTCGATGCAATAGGATGCGATTAGGTGCGATTTGGCTCGATCTAGCTCAGCTCATTTTGTTTGTCTCTATTTGGCTCATTTCAACTCCATTCGGCTCCATTTAGCTCGAATCTGGTCGAATTGACTCGATTCGGCTCTATTCAGCTCGATTCGGCCTTATTTGGCCCTATTTGGCACTATTCTGCTCTATTCAACTCTTTTCTACTCTAGTCATCTCTGTTCGACTCCATTAGACTCCATTCCACGCCATTCTACACTATTCTATTCTACAGAACCCTACCCAACCCTACCCTATCATATTCTAATCTATTCTTTTCTATTCTATTCTCTTTTTCTATTTTCTCTATTCCATCCTATGCTACTCTACCATACCCTACAGTAAATTAACCTCCCCTGACCTATGCTGTTCTATTCTATTTTATTCTTTTTTGTCTGTCCCACCGTATGCTACCCTACCCTATGCTACCTCACCGTATCATACCCTACTATTTAGGGGTACTCAAAAAGGGTACTAATTAAGGGTACTAGTTTGGCCAAAGGTACAACTTAAGGGTACAACTTAAGACAAGGGTACTAGTTCAGGCTACTAGTTAAGGTCAGGGTACTAGTTAAGGCAAAGTTTCTAGTTAAGACTACTAGTTAAGGCAAGGGTACTAGTTAAGGGTTGTAGTTAAGGTGAGAGTACTCGTTTAGACTACTAGTTAGGGCAAGGCTATTAGTTAAGATTCAGCTTGATTTGGCTTGAATTGCTTTGATTCAGCTCGTTTCGACTCGATTCGGCTCGGTTCAGCCTTATTCGGCCCTATCCAGCTCGATTCGACTCTTTTCTACTTTATATTTCTCTATTTGACTGCATTTGACTCCATTCTACTGCTTTCTACTCTATTCTGTTCTTCCCTACCCTACTCTAATCTAGTCTAATGGATTCGATTCAACGCGATTCGAAACAATTCGATGCGATTCGTCTCGTTTTGTTTCTATTCGGCTCAATTCGGCTAGAATTGGCTCTATTCAGCTATTTCCTGCACTATTTGACTCTATTCGACTCATTCTACTCTACTCTTCTCTACTTTACTCTGCTCTACCCTACTGTACTATATTCTATTCTTTCTATTCTGTACTGTTCTATTCTGTTCTACCCTCCCTGCCCCTCCCCTGCCCTTCCATAATCTATTTGATTCGATTCGATGTGACGCATTTCCACGCGAATCGACGCGATTAGACTTGAATCAGCTCAATTCGCTTCAAACCAGCTCGGTTTGACTCCGTTTCAGTCCATTTGGCTATATTTGTCTCGAACTGCATCGATTCTGCTGGATTCTGCTCGATTAGGACTTATTTGGCCGTATTCGGCCCTATTCTGCCTATTCGACTCTTTTCTACTCTATTCATCTCTATTCGACTCCATTCTATTCCATTCCACACTATTCTTCACTATTCTCCTCTATTCTATCCTACCCTTCCCTTTCATAATCTGTTCTAATCGATTCCATTTGATTTGACCCGATTCAAAGCGATTCAACGCGATTTGTCTCGTTTTGTCTCCATTCGGCTCAATTTGGCTATGTTCTGCACTATTTGACTCTATTCTACTCTATTCTATTCTGTTGTATTCTTTCTATTCTGTTCTGTTCTCTCCTATTCTGTTGTACTCTGTTCTATTCTATCCTACCCAACCCTACTGCACCCCACCCAAACCTACCCTACTTTAAGCTATTTGACTCAATTTGAATCAGTTCTACGCGATTTGACAGGATTCAATGGGATTGGACGAGATCCGAAGGCATTCGACGGGATTCGAAGAGATTTGACCAGATTCTATGCAATTCAGCATGATTCAGCAGAATTCTATGAGATTTGACACAATTCGAAGTTATTCGACGTGATATGACGCGATTCGCCGTGATTCAACGACATTCGACCCAATTCGAAGTGATATGAAGTGATTTGACCTGGTTTGACGCAAAACAGTGTGATTTGATGCGATTTGACAGTATTCAGCGATGGTGCAATTCTGCTTGATTCAGCTCAATTAGTTGCAGTTCGGCGCTATATGGCTCTTTTCAGCTGTATTCAGCTCCATTCAGCTCTAGTCGTCTCTAAACGACTGCATTCGATTCTACTCTTTTCCACTCTATTCTATTCTATTCCTTTTATTCTGTTCTAATATCTTCTATTATACTCTATTCTACCCTCCCCTCCTCTACCCTTCTCTAATCTATACGTTTCTATTGGATCTGATGCATTTAATGCGATTTGACGCGATTAAGCTTGAATTGGCTCGATTCAGATCGGTTTGGCTCTATTCGGCTCAATTAGGCTCCATTCAGCTCGTTTTGGCTTGAATCACTTCGATTCTACTTTATTCGGCCTTATTCAGGCCTATTCTGCTCTATTCGACTCTTTTCTACTCTATTCGTCTCTATTTGACTCCATTCTACTCCATTCTATTCATTCCACACCATTGTACTCTATGCTACTCTATTCTGCTCTACCCTACCCTACACCACTCTAATTTACTCTAATCGATTCGACGTGATTCCTCTCACTTCGTCTGTATTCAGCTCTACTCTATTACACTCTAGTCTACTCTATTGTACTGTAATCTACTCTTCTCTATTCTATTGCATGGTTTCTATTCTGTTCTATTTCTAGTCTTCCTTGCCGTGCTGTGCTGTACCCTGCCATGCTGTGCCCTGCCTTGCCCTGCCTTCCCGTCCCCTTCCCTCCCCTCCCCTCCCCTGCTCTGCCCTGCTTTTCAGCACGAATCGGAGTGAATCAATGCAATTTTACCCATTTTGACACCATTTGGCATGATTTGACTTGATTCGACTAGATTCTATTCTATTTTTCTAATCTCTCTGTTCCACCCTTTACTACCCTACCCTACCCTGCCCAAATCTAGTCTGTTCTTTTCTATTCTATTCTCTCTATTCCACTCTATGCTACCCCACCATATGCTACCCTAGCATGCGCTACACCTACCCTACCCTATCCTTACCCTACCATACCCTACCCAACGAGTCAAGTCTAGTCTACTAGTCAGGGCTAATTTCACTCAGCATAATGCCTTCCAGATTCATCCATGTTATGAAATGTTTCACAGATTCATCACTGTTCATTATCAGTGCATAATGCCCCACTGTGTAACTATACCATAATTTATTCATCCATTTATCTGTTGATGGGCACCTTAGTTGCTTCCATCTTTCTGCTATTGTAAACAGAGTTTCAATGAACATAGGTGTGCATATATCTTCGTGTAAAGGCTCTTATTTCTCTAGGATATATTCCAAGAAGTGGGATTGCTGGATTGTATGGTATTTCTATTTCTAGCATTTTAAGGAAGCACCAAATCAATTTCCAAATTGGTTGTACCATTTTACTTTCCCACCAGTAGTGTATAAGTGTTCCAATATCTCCACAGCCTCTCCAACATTTACTGTTTTGTGTCTTTTGGATTAAACCACCCTTGTTGGAGTGAGATGAAATCTCATTGTAGTTTTGATTTGCATTTCTCTAGTGACTAATGATCTTGAGCATTTCCTCATGTATCTGTTAGCTACCCTTCTTTAGTGAAGTTTCTGTTCATATCTTTTACCCATTTTTTAAATTGGGTTGTCTTTTTGTAGTTTTCTGCAGTATCACGTAGATTTTAGAGATCAGGCACTGATCAGAAATTTCATAGCTAAAAACTTTTTCCCAGTCTGTAGGTAATCTTTTTACTCTTTTGATGACGTCTTTGAATGAGCATAGGTGTTTGATTTTTAGGAGCTCCCAGTTATCTAGTTTTTCATCTGCATTTTTAGTAGTTTTGTATACTGTTTATGCCATGTATTAGGGGTCTTAACGTTGTCCCTTTTTTTCTTCCAGTGGGATGCAGACCCCAAACTCTCATAAAAAGACCAGACTTAACAGTCTGAGACTAAAAGGACCCTGGTGGTGATGGCCCCCAGACCTTCTGTTGGCCCAGGACAGGAACCATTCCCAAAGCCAACTCTTCAGACAGGGATTGGACTGGACAATGGGTTGGAGAGGGATGCTGGAGAGGAGTGAGCTTCTTGGATCTGGTGGACATCAGAGACTATGTTGGCATCTCCTGCCTGGAGGGGAGATGAGAGGGTGGAGAGGGTTAGAAGCTGGAGAAATGGACACAAAAAGAGAGAGTGGATGGAGGGAACACGCTGTCTCATTAGGGGGAGACCAATTGGCAGTATGTGGCCAGGTGTATATAAGTTTTTGTATGAGAGACTGACTTGATTTGTAAACTTTCACTTAAAGCACAATAAAAATTAAAAAAAAAAAGATTGGAAAAAAAGTCTGTGAGTCATCATCAAGATACTCCATTAGTCTCACCCTTTCAGGAGCAAGGAAGAATGAAGAAAACTAAAAATACAAGGGAAAGATTAGTCCAAAGAACTAATGGACCACATCTACCATGGCCTCCACCAGACTTAGTGCAGTAAAACTACTTGGTGCCTGGCTACCACCACTGGCTACTCTGAGAGGGATCACAATAGAGAGTTTTGAACACTCCTGAAGAAAAATGTAGAAAAATATTCTAACTCACAAAAAATACCAGACTTACTGGCCTGACAGACTGCAGAAACCCCGAGTGTATGGCCCCCAGGCACCCATTTAGCTCAGTAAAGAAGTCACTCTTGAGATTCACCCTTCAGCCAAAGATTAGACAGGCCCACGAAACAAAATGAGACTAAAGGGGCACAACAGCCATGGGGCAAGGACCACAAGGCAGGAGGTGGCAGGAAAGGCAGTAATACGGATCCCAAGTTTGAGATGGGACAGTGTTGACATGTTGTGGTGTTGGTAACCAATGTCATAAACCAATATACGTATTAGCTGTTCAATGAGAAGCTAGATTGTTCTGTAAACCTTCATCTAAAGTACAATAAAAAACAAAGGTGGAAACAATCCAAGTGTCTATCAAAAGATATTGAATATGCAATATGTGACATAAAGATACGTGTGATATGTTGCAGCCATAGAGAGCAACGATGTTCTATTATTTGTAATAAATTGATGGACCTCGAATACATTCTTCTGAGTGAAATAACTGAAATCCCAAGAACAATTACTGCATGATCCCACTTATATGAAAATCTACAGTAAGCAAAATACAGTGTAGATTAAAGGCTAGGACTTCTGGAGGCAAAAAAGCATGGGGAGTAATTGTTAAAAACAAAATAACAGCAATAAAATGAATATTCCTAACCAAATGGAAAGGAATCTGCGAAATATTGTATGTAAACTAGGTGATATTTTACTATACAAAGGCAGGCCAACCACCATTCTGCCAACAAAAGAGCACATAAAAACTATAAAATGGAGTCGTCATGTTGGAAATAACATACACAGCAGGCTGGTTAGGCTACAAGTAATCCATTTGTACTACAGAGAAGCAGTTACTGGATCATGCCAGAAAGAGGTGGCAGTATACTTTTGGGTAGTAGAATCCACTAAAAGGAAGGAGACTCACCATAAGGCGCAGCAATCCTTGGGTGGGTACAAGCGAGGTAGGAGGCCTGTGTGGAGTCAACTGGGGTCCATAATGGTCACCTGATACCCTGTGGTGTGTTTGTAGCTGCACATTACATGGGGGAAAATAAAGAAGGTCAGGTCCCCCATCAGAAAAACAGAACGCTGACAAGAGCCTCCTAATGCCAGCAGCATCCTAATGGCTTCAGAAAAGAAAGGAGTCAAGAAAGTAAGAGTCATTTCCATTCATAGGTGGGCTTCCCCATGCTCTGTAGATCCACCCTCCCCACCCTCTCTCAGGGCCAGTGCTTCCCCATGCCCTCCCTTGTCACTTATCTGACCCTAACCCTTGCCTTGCTTCTTCCACTCCCACTGAACTGGCACCAAGCCTACCAGGGAAGGTGGAGATCAGAACCAAGAGATGAGACACACCACAGAAAGTGAATACATTCTCTCTTTGGAGTCCTAAGGCCTCCTGTGACAGAAGAGACAAGGGGTGTGGCTGGGAAGCCCTACTACAAGAGGGATCTGTCATATTCTTGCAGGTTGTTCAAGGAACACACACCCAGTTCCTAATCTCCCTTACCTGTCAGTTCCCCTGAGCCACCAGAGTGAGGCCCAGCCCCACATACCTGCTCAGGTTTCACTGAGACCTTCAACTGAATCTCAGGTCTTCCAGCACAGGAGCACATCAGAAGGTTCACAATGCCCACAGCCACGGTTGGAGAGATTCTGGCTGTGAAGGTCTGTATCTGGCTGTTTTTCAGCCAACTGAAGTGCCCTCAACTCAGGGTTCTTGGGGCCCTCTCTTCCCAGGCCCAGGTACTAACATTACATTTTCCTACCTCCTGGTTACTGGTGCTCTCTGACTCTAGAAAGGCTCCCCAGCTCTGAGGGGCAGCCTTTTGGTGGGACTTCCAAGTCAGGCTTGCCACAGGTGCACCTTTCTTACCAAAGTGACCTCTTTCATTTTTACAACTTTAAGGGGGTCTTTTGCAGCAGATCTGCCCAACACAACACGTCCTTTGATGTCCTGATTGCTGCTTCCTTGGTTACTGAATGTTGATTAAAGGGTCACGAAATCCTTGACAACTTCAAATATGTCTCTATTTCCTTTGTTAGTCCAGCGTGACAATTTTCATTTTCTTTATGTACAGGTGTAATTCACATTGAAGCTGTGATCTTTGAACTTCGTCAGGTAGTTCTTAAAGTTTTCTTCGTTTTCAGCATGCGAGGTTGTGTCGTCTTCATATCATAGGTTGTAAATGACACTCCTGCAATCCTGATGTCCCATTCTTCTTCATATACTCTGGCTTGTCAGATTATTTGTTAAACATAGAGATTGAAAAATCAGGATGAAAGGACACAATATTGCTACACCTTTTTTCCATTAACACATGGAAGGGCCTACTTCCCCCAAATGCCCCACTCACAATCTCTGATAAAGTACCCCAATGAAGTCGAAGTGTTCTGGCTTAGCACATTCTAATGACACACAGGCACATACACAGATAGACACACACACTGACAAGTGTAAATATTTATCAATTCGCTCTCCACTGGGAGCGCTGCAAGCCTTGATTTGTAAAGGCTGACAATTTACCTGATACAAATAATCCCGCCACAGCCCATTTCAAGGTGCCATCCTGATGTCACTGATCCACAACTGGGCACATATATGCTCCATCTACTATCCCAAGTTAACAGGAACTGATTCCAGCATAACTGATCCACTTTCTTATGAGTATGTACACACACTCCACCTGCACCACGAGAAGAACCCTTAACTCCCAACCCTAATATGTAAACCAAATATCGCTATATACCTCCAGAACACGCAACTCACAACTCCTGAACACACACATACAAATACTATCCATACCCTGAATACATATACATACTACCTTTTACTGCCTAGAGTTTTACTGAAAATCTATGGTCCGTGAATATTCACAGCCATTCCTGCAACTATATATGTGCTCTCCACACTTGCCTGAACAGGCACATGTACAACCAAGAGTACACATATATACTCAGTGACCACTGTACACACAATCGAACTAGCTATCACGACCAAGGTCAAAATGTCCTCTCATAAGCCACCCTAATACAGACCGACACAAAATTCCACATCTCTAAAACACATATAATACACAATTCCCAAAAAGCATGCACAATTTATATAAACCTCTCAGTTTCCAAATATACATACTTAACCTCCTACATCCTCCAGAATAAACACTGTAGAAAACCAATGAAACCAAATACAAACACAGCTACCTTCAATCTATATTATAAATACATATAAGTACACCACACAAACACAGAAAATGCACATACAAGCTATACCACCAAATTCTGCAAGAATTGGACCAGAATAGTCACAAAGAGGAACTCTGACTGCTTTCATACAGACAAAACCCACATACACTCACCCAAAACTCAACCATGGGTATACACCCCACACATTCAGAGATGCAGATAAAACTCTAAAACACCGCCAATCCTAGCACTCTAGCTAATATACACACACAACCTACACCCCTACATGCCCAGGTGTGCACAAATACCAGACGCCACACACATGCACACACACAGACACAAATATCTCCAATTCCTCAAAGTATACATGACCCAAAACACTATAGCACATCTCTAGAACATAACCTCACTTTTCCAACATCCACATATGCCCAAACACACATAGACATACCCTAACGTTTTCCAAAGAAATACAGGTAGATTACTCCAAGAATAATTCACGCATCCACTCATGACTTACACACACCAGTATATACTCCCCATTCACAATGAAATAGATCTTACACATCCTATAGAAATACACTGAACCCCCATTCCAGGTCCCATATCCCACGTTTCTCAAAATCTCACACATAACCATATCAACATGCCACTCTCTGTGCAAATACAGAACCCCATCTTTTCGTCATATACACCCATCCTCATTTCCCAGAAAATACCATACTCCCTACTGAAAAATATTACACATAGCCCTAGAAAATAGTCATCTAAACTGCCATGCCCCTTCATGAAACACACAAACTCATTACATATACAGCTGTCCTCATACCCCAATTACAGCCTAAAGTATCCAGGATACTAAACCTATGCTAAAATACGACGCTGTATCTTCCAATACTAATGTAACCTCACAATGCCTGCCTATACATAATCCAACAATTCAAAATACTCAAACAGAAATCAATCCCCAATTTTCCAGAATACAGAATCATAGAAACCCCAGAATAAACATGGAAGGATGCATGTGCAACTCCAGAAAAGCACCCAAAGCAACACAACCATACGACATGCCCTGAGTACACACCAGTGACTCTCCCTCATTCCCCAAATATAGAAAAAGAACTGGTCCTATACCCAAACTAATATACACAGGTACACTCCCTCAAATGCCCCAATGGAAAGCAGAGAAACCCATTCCAAACCTACCATTATGTACACGCAAAGACCCAAAATTCATGGCAGAAGAGCCAGACCTAAAGTGTTCCCCTGAGCCACAATTTGTAAAGCAGCTCACCTCTAAGTCTTCGAGCACACATGCCTATATCTCATGCCCTGCACTCTCCCACAAAAACACACTCATATTGAACCCCAAATATTCATGTAGACACCACCAATCCACACACTTAATACAAACACAAACTTTCTGAGAACCCATTCAGAACATACACAACCTCCAAACTGTGAATTCATATAAACACATTTCTAACAGAGCCCGTATATGGGAGTAAAGCATAGTAGCAAAATTACTAAGGATGAGTTTGAGTAGCCTTTTTTTTTTTACCTTTGTTTGTAAGAGAATTGACAGGAGAAAGTGGAAGAGCAGTACGCTGTTGTCTGCAGGGTCTGAGGTCTCGCCCTCGACAGCCCAGCCCAGCCACTAGACCTACCCTTAGGGACCCTGCCATTCCCTGGCTCATGCCTGCGTGTCTCCCTGAAGAGGACCTTCGGCAACTGACGCCTGAGGCCTTTAGAGTGCAGAAGTTCCTGTCCCAGGAGAGGGTGCGCATGAGTGACCTCTTAAAGCAAGGCGGGAATGGGATCACCTGAGCCCTGCTGGTGCAGTGGCTAAGTGCTAGGGCTGCTAACCAAAAGGTCACCAGTTTGAATCCACCAGCCATTACTTGGAAACCCTATGGGGCCGTTCTACCCTGTCCTATAGGGTCGCTATGAGTTGCAATCGACTGTAAGGCAATTGGTTTATGGAGAGCAGTGCAGGAGCAGAATACAGAGCATCTGGGGAGCATTCTGAGGCTTCTTGGAAAGCAGGCTACACCTCCTCACCCGGAAGCTCCACGTTAGCCCTTCCGCCAAAGGTGGATGTCTGAAGCCACCACTCATGCTTTGTAAAAATTGTGGTCATTGCTATTTTGTGCCATGGAGTCGATCCCCCCTCACAGAGACCCTATAGGGCAGAGTAGAACTGCCGATTAGGGTTTCCTAGGCTGTAATCTTTATGGGAGCAGATTCCCTGCTCTTTCTTCTCTAAAGCCAGAGCCTCTGTTGCTGGGTATTTGGTTAGCAGCCCAGCGCTTAACCTTGCACCATCAGGGCTCCTTACCTAAAGCATAGCCTTTGCCGTGTAGTCCATTCCGAGTTACAGCAATCCTATAGGACAGAGTAGAACTGACCCATAGGGTTTCCAAGGAGTGGATAATGGATTTGAACTGCCAAATTTGGGTTAGTAGGCTCTTAATCACTTGGCACCGCTTAAAACACAGTATCCTCGAATTGGGAATAGTGCTCTTACACATTTAGATACACTTTGGACCACATTCGTTTCTTCCTCTGAATGGACTTTCAAAAAATAATGTTTCTTTTTCCTATTCACTTTGAAAGTTCTTTTACACAACGGCACGGCCAAAGAATTTTAGACCTGGGAAACACTGTAAGGTATGCTTTCTTCTGACTCCATTCTTAGGTTTTTCCTACTGTATTTACTATCACACAGTATTTTTCATGCTGCATTTATTTAATACATAGACATTTCACAATAAATATTGATGTACCAAGGTTTTGTCTGAAATATACTTGTTACCTTGACTAAGACAGTTGAGGGGCAGGTCCCAGAAAGTAGCCCCTGGCCTCGCCTAGGTCCTTGCTCCTCACAAGCTGAATGGCTTAAGATGCATCCTTAGCATATACAAGCCACATAATAAAATTTATGGAATTTTTATTCCAAAATAAATATTTATGGAGTGAAAACAACTCCATTTACAATAGCATCTAAGAGAATAAAATATATAGGAATAAACGTACCCAGAGATGTAAAAGGCTTCTACAGTGAAATTACAAAATACAGCTGAAAAAAAAAAGAAGGCCTAAATAGATGGAAAGACATTCTGTGCTCATGGATTGGAAGACTTAATATAATCAAGATGTCAATACTACACAAAGTGATCTACAGATAGAACAAAACCCTAATCAAAATTCCTACACCATTCTTTACAGAAATGGAAAAAAATTCCTCCTTTTTCTATTGAAAGACAAGAGACCCCGGATGGTGAAAGCAATTTTGAAAAAGAATGAAGTAGCAGACCTCACATTTCCTGACTTCCAAACATATTACAAAACTACAGTAAATCAAAGCAGCCTGGTACTGGTTAAATGACAGACACACAGACCAAGGCAACAGAATTGAAAACCCAGAAATAAATCCAAACCTCTATGGTCAACTGATTTTCAGCAAGTGAGCCAAATCCATTTAAAGGAAAAAAAGTAGTCTCTTCAACAAATGGTGCTGGCTAAACTGGATTTCCCCAAGCAGAAAAATAAAACAAGAACCATACCTCACACCATACACAAAAATTAAATCAATATGGATCAAAGACCTTGATTTAAGCCTAAACCATACAGTTCTTGGAAGAAAATATAGGAGTAAACCTTTTTGGACCAAACTGATTTTCAGTGATAGATTATCAAACACAATAATGAATGCCCGAGCATCAGAAACTATGTAAGTGGGACCTCATGCAAAGTTAAATACTTATGCTCATCAAAAGACAATAAAAATAGGGAAGAGACAGCCTACAGGCTGGGAAAAATTATTTGGGAAGGATATAAGTGACTGGAGTCTAATATCTAAAATATATAGCAAACTTCTACAACTTAATAACAAAAAGACAAATAACCATATAAAAACTGGCTGAAGAACATGAAAAGACATTTCACCAAAGGGAATATTTGAATGGCCAACAGACACATGAGAAGATGCTCAACATCATTAGCCATCAGGGAAATGCAAATCAAAACCACAATGAGATACCATTTCACTCCCACTAGAATGACTAAGGTAAAAAAAAAACACTAAAAAAATGGAAAATAACAAGTGTTGGAGGTGTCATGGGGAAATCTGAACCCCTCGTCCATTGCTGGTGAAAATGCGAAATGATAGAGCCAGTTTGCAAAGCAGCCTACTGGTTCCTAAAAAAACTGGAAGTAGAGCTGCTACATGACCCAGGAATTCCACTGCAGGTATATGCCTTAGGAATCTGGTAGAAGTGACACAAACAGACATAAGGACACCTTTTTCATCGCAGCACTATTCACGATAGCAAAATGTTGGAACAACCTAAGTGCCCATCGATCGATTAAGGGATAAGTAAACTGTCATACACACGTAGAAGGAAATACTACTCAGTAATCCAGGAGTTCCCGGAACACCTTGGAACATGAAGGAACCTGGAGGACATTACTTTGAGTGAAATAAGTCAGTCACAAAAAAGAAATATTGTATGTTATTACTTTTTTGAAATGATATGAACAAATAAAAATATATAGAAAATAATGTTCATTAGCGTTACCAGAGATGGGGTGGGGGAAAATGAAAATTCACTCACTAGATAGTAAACAATTATTATTTCTGGTGATGGAAAAAAGGTAACACCAAATGAGAGTGAAATGTATACAGCTAGATGAAGGCAAACCATGTCAGTAAAATGTACACAAGGAAAAAGAACTTGTTGGTGATAGCATGTAATACATAATTTTGAAAGATAAGCAAAAACAACCCAAAAATATATATGCAAGTATGTGTGTGTGTATATATATATACACACACACACACACACGCAGGCATATATGTGTATAAGTAAGTATATATAAGTATACATAAGTGTGTATATAGGTGTAAAGATACATGTATATATATCTATTGGATTCTATGCACACATATTAATATATATAATAAATCACATAGAGGAAATAGTAATAAATATTTCTTAGATATAATCAAACACCTCACAGAATTGTTTTTCTGGATTTGAAGTGTTAGGACCACAGTCTCGTGGAACATCTTGGTCCACTGGCATGATATAGTTCATAAAGTTATATTTTACCTCTTAGTTTGCTGAATAGTGTCTGGGATTTCAAAAGCTTGATAGCGGCATTCTAAGTTACAACTATTGGTCTCTATTACTCCTCTGCAGCAAAACAGAAGCCAAAGACTCAAAGAAACTTGTCTACAAGACAAATAGTCTACAGAAACCACGGCCTCATCTTCCCTGAGACCAGAAAAACTAGCTAGTGCCCAGCTATCACTACCATTCCTTGTGATTAGGGCCACAATAGATGGATTCTGAGAGAATGGGAGAAAAATGTAAAACAAAATCTCAAATTCATTAAAAAAAAAAAAGTTTACTGGACTGGTTCAGATTTGAGGACTCCCCGAAATCATTGCCCTGAAATACTCTTCAAATTTTGAACTGAATATAACCCCTGAGGTCACCTTGTACCTGAATAACAGACTGGCTCCCAAAATAATGAACATCACCTGTAAACACTGTGCTCCTTAAAAATCACCTATATGGGACCAGACGGTCAACAATTTAAACAAAGATGAGAATGTCAGAGTCAGGGAAACGAGATTATAGGGAACAGGAAAACCAGAACGTAAATGAGGATAATGTTCAAGAATTGCGAAGAACATAACCAATGTCACTGAACAAATTGTGGAGAAATTGTTGAACGGGAACCTAAAACACAGTAAAATATTATTTTTAAAAAAGTAACATGCTTAGAAACAGATGGCGGTGGTGCTTGCACAACATGATGAACACAGTGTCACCGAATTGTGCATGTGAAGAAGGTGGGAATCACACGTGTGTTGTTACATATATATTGACCACAGTAAAAAGAAAATTCAAAATATTTATGGAATCAAATAAAGCTCCAGGATTCATTATACTTTCTGATATATAAGACCTAAGCAAATACACTCCCATTTAAGAAATGCACACTTAGTCCAAATCCAAAGATTGCTGCTTAAGAGGCCATTCCTAAAATGAGAAATAAACTCGATTGAAATGTGAACCCTCTCAAGCTTGCTCTTTGTAAAGCCCCTGATTCCAGATTTAACCTCCCAGCCTTCCTACCAGACAGGGCATACAGCTGTGCTGCTTCTAAAAAGGAAGAAGATATATTATCATCTAATGTGCCAAAACCAAAATAAATAGAAAATTTTAAAAACAGCCAGGGATAAACAAAAAGTCACCTACAAAGAGGAATCAATAAGAATAAGTTCAGACTACTAGGCAGAAACCATGCAGGCAAGAAGGCAATGGGATGACATATATAGAGCTCTGAAGGAGAAAAACTGCCAGGCAAGAATCCTATATCCAGCAAAACTCTCTCTCAAATAAAAAGGTGAAATTAAGACATTTACAGATAAACACAAGCTTAGAGACGTTGCAAAAACCAAACCAAAGCTATAAGAATTACTAAAGAAAATTCTTTGGTCAGAAAATCAATGATATCAGATACCAACACAACACAAGGTCACAAAACAGAACATCCTGATATCAACTCAGATAGGGAAATCACAAAAACAAAATAACATAAATTAAAAAAAATGATCAAAACAGGGAATCACTGATGTCATTATGTAAAAGATTACAATAATCAAAAAAGAGGGACTAAATACAGGAGGCATAGATCTTCCATATGAAGAGGAAACCAAGCTGATATAGGATGATACAAGCTAAGTTTTTACTTAGAGACATAGGGGTAAATATTAAGGTAACCACAAAGAGGTCTAACAATTCCATACTTCAAAATAAAAACCAAGATAAACATAATGACTCAGCAAAAATAAATTTAACTACTATGAAAATGAGGAACACACAATTTACAAAGAAAAAATTCTCAGCACAAAAAAAAGGAAGTGGAAAAATGAAATTGTCAACAACACACAGAAAAAGGCATCAAATGACAGCACTAAACTCACACTTATCTATAATTACGCTGAATGTAAACGGCTTAAGTGCACCAATAAAGAGACAGAGAGCCACAGACTGGATAAAAAAACATGATGCGTCTATATGCTGCCTACAAGAGACATGCCTTAGACTTAGAGACACAAATAAACTAAAACTCAAAGGATGGAAAAAAATATATCAAGGAAACAACAATCAAAAAAGAGCAGGAGTGGCAATATCAATTCCTGACCAAATAGACTTTAAAGTTAAATCCACCACAAGTGATAAAAAAGGACACTACATAATGATTAAAGGGACAATTTACCAGGGAGATATAACCATATTAAATATTTATGCACCCAATGACAAGGCTGCAAGATACATAAAACAAACTCTAACAGAATTGACAAGTGAGATTAGACACCTCCACAATTATAGTAGGAGACTTCAAAACACCAATTTCAGTGACAGACAGGACATCCAGTAAGAAGCTGAACAAAAACACAGAAGATCTAATTGCCACAATCAACTAACTTGATCTCATAGACTTGTACAGAACACTCCATCCAACAGCTGCAAAGGAGACTTTCTTTTCTAGTGCATGTGGAACATTCTCTAGAATAGACCACATATTAGGTCATAAAGCAAACCTATATAGAATCCAGGACATTGAAATATTACAAAGCATCTTCTCAGACCATAAGGCCATAAAAGTAGAAATCAATAATGGGAAAACAAATCAAGTACTTGGAAACTGAACAATACCCTGCTCAAAAAAGACTGGGTTATACAATACATTAAGGAGGGACTAAAGAAATTCATAGGATGCAATGCAACTTAAAACACTTCCTATCAAAACCTTTGGGACACAGCTAAAGCAGTGCTCGGAGGTCAATTTATATCAACTAATGCACACATATAAAGAAAGAAGAAAGAGCCAAAATCAAAGAACTGTCCCTACAACTTGAACAAATAGAAAGAGAGCAACAAAAGAAACCTTGAGGAACCAGAAGAAAACAAATAATAAAAATTAGAGCATAATTGAATGAATTAGAGAACAGAAAAACAATTGAAAGAGTTAACAAGCCCAAAAGCTGGTTCTTTGAAAAAATCAACAAAATTGATAAACCATTGGCCAGGCTGACTAAAGAAATACAGGAAAGGAAATAAATAACCCAAAAAAGAAATGAGATGGGCCATATCACAACAGACACAACTGAAATTAAAAGAATCCTATCAGATTACTTTAAAAAAATGTACTCTAAAAAATTTGAAAACCTAGAAGAAATCGATGAATTCCTAGAAACACACTAACTACCTAAGCTAAAACAAACAGAAGTAGAACAACTAAATAGATCCATAACAAAAAAGAGATTGAAGAGGTAATCAAAAAACTCCCCCCTCCCCCCAAAAAAAACCCTGGTCCTGACGGCTTCACTGTAGAGTTCTACCAAACTTTCAGAGAAGACTTAACACCACTACTACTAAAGGTATTTCAAAGCATAGAAAAGGATGGAATACTCCCTAACTTATTCTATGAAGCCAGCATATCCCTGGTACCAAAACCAGCTAAAGACAACACAAAAAAAAGAAAATTACAGACTTATATCCTTCATGAACATAGATGCAAAATCCTCAACAAAATTCTAGCCAATAGAATTCAACAACATATCTAAAAAATAATCGACCTCAACCAAGTGGGATTTATACCAGGTATTTTTTTTAATGCAAGGATGGTTGAATATTAGAAAAACAATTAGTGTAATCCACCATATAAATAAAACAAAATACAAGAACCACTTGATTTTATGAATTGATGCAGAAAAGGCATTTGACAAAGTCCAGCACCCATTCATGATACAAACTTTCAACAAAATAGGAATAGAAGGAAAACTCCTCAGCATAATAAAGGGCATTTATACAAAACCAACAGCCAACATCATCCTTAATGGAGACATTCTAAAAACATCCCCCTTAACAATGGGAACCAGACAAGGATGCCCCTTATCACCACTCTTATTCAACATTGTGCTGGAGGTCCTAGCCAGACCAATTAGGCTGGATAAAGAAATAAAGGGCATCCAGATTGGTAAGGAAGAAGTAAAAATATCTCTGTTTGCAGATGACATGATCTTATACACAGAAAACCCTAAAGAATCCTCAAGAAAACTACTGAAACTAATAGTTCAGCAGAGTATCAGGTTACAAGATAAACATACAAAAATTATTTGGACTCCTCTACATCAACGAAAAGAAGATCAATGAGGAAATCATCAAATCAATTCCATTCACAGTAGCCCCGAAGAAGATAAAATACTTAGGAATAAATCTAACCAGAAACGTAAAAGATCTATACAAAGAAAACTGCAAGGTACTACTACAAGAAACCAAAAGGGACATACGTAAGTGGAAAAACATACCTTGCTCATGGATAGGAAGACTTAACATTGTAAAAATGTCTATTCTACCAAAAGCCATCTATATATACAATGCAATTCTGATCCAAATTCCAGTGACATTTTTTAATGAGATAGAGAAACAAACCACCAACTTCGTATGGAAGGGAAAGAAGTCCTGGATAAGTAAAGCATTGCTGGAAAAGAAGAAGAAAGTGGGAGGCCTCACTCTTCCTGATTTTAGAACCTATTATACCACCACAGTAGTTAAAAGAGCCTGGTACAACAACAGACACATAGACCAATGGAACAGAATTGAGAATCCAGATATAAATCCATCCACATACAAGCAGCTGATATTTGACAAAGGCCCAGTGTCAGTTAATTGGGGAAAAGACAGTCTTTTTAACAAATGATGCTGGCATAACTGGATATCCATCTGCAAAAAACTGGAACAGGACCCATACCTCAGATCATGCACAAAAACTAACTCCAAATGGATCAAAGACATAAACATAAAGTCTAAAACGATAAAGATCATGGAAGAAAAAATAGAGACAACGTTAGGAGCCCTAATACATGGCATAAACTGAATACAAAACATTACTAAAAATGCTGAAGAGAAACCAGATAACTGGGAGCTATTAATAATAATCAAACACCTACGCTCATCTAAAGACCTCACCAAAACAGTAAAAAGACCACCTACAGATTGGGAAAAAATTTTCAGCTATGACATCTCCTACCAGCACCTGATCTCTAAAGTCTACATGATTTTGCTAAGACTCAACTACAAAAAGACAAACAACCCAATTAAAAATGGGAAAACTATATGAACAGACACTTCACTAAAGACGACATTCAGGCATCTAACAGATACATGAAGTGCTCTCGATCATTAGCCATTAGAGAAATGCAAATCAAAACTACAATGAGATTCCATCTCACTCCAACAAGGCTGGCATTAATCCAAAAACACAAAATAATAAATGTTGGAGAGGCTTTGGAGACATTGCAACACTTATACACCGCTGGTGGGAATGTGAAATGGTACAACCATTTTGGAAATCTATTCGGCGCTTCCTTAAAAAGCTAGAAATAGAACTACCATAGGACCCAGCGACCCTACTCCTCGGAATATATCCTAGAGAAATAAGAGCCTTTACACTAACAGGTATATGCACACCCATGTTTATTGCAGCACTATTTACAATAGCAAAAAAATGGAAGCAACCAAGGTACCCATCAAAGGATGAATGGGTAAATAAATTATGGTATATTCACACAATGGAATACTACGCATCAATAAAGAACAGTGATGAATCTGTGAAACATTTCATAACATGCAGGAACCCAGAAGGCATTATGCTGAGTGAAATTAGTCAGTTGCAAAAGGACAAATATTGTATAAGACCACTATTATAAGATCTTGAGAAATAGTTTAAACTGAGAAGAATGCATTGTTTTGCGGTTATGAGAGGAGGGAGGGAGGGAGGGTGGGAGAAGGATATTTACTAATTAGATAGTAGATAAGAACTACTTTAGGTGAAGGGAAGGACAACAGTCAATACAGCGGAGGTCAGCACAACTGGACTAAACCAAAAGCAAAGAAGTTTCCTGAATAAACTGAATGCTTCAAAGGTTAGCGAAGCAGGGACAGGGGTTTGGGGACCGTGGTTTCAGGGGACATCTAAGTCCATTGGCATAATAAAATCCATTAAGAAAACATTCTGCATCCCACTTTGAAGGGTGGCGTCTGGGATCTTAAATGCTAGCAAGCAGCCATCTAAGGTGCATCAATGAGTCTCAACCCACCTGGATCAAAGGATAATGAAGAACACCAAGGACACAAGGTAATTACAAGCCCAAGAGACAGAAAGGGCTACATGAACCAGAGACTGCATTATCCTGAGACCAGAAGATCTAGATGGTGCCCAGCCACAACCGATGACTGCCCTGACAGGGAACACAGCGGAGGACCCCTGAGGGAGCAGGGGAACAGTGGGATACAGACCCCAAATTCTCATAAGGACCCCAGTGGTCATGGTCCCCAGACCTTCTGTTGGCCCAGGACAGGAACCATTCCAGAAGCCAGCTTGTCGGACATGGATTGAACTGGACAATGGGTAGTAGAGGGATGTTGGTGAGGAGTGAACTACTTGGACCAGGTGGACACTTGAGACTATGTTGGCACCTCCTGACTGGAGGGGAGATGGCAGGGTAGAGGGGCTTAGAAGCTTGCAAAATGGACATGGAAAAAGAGAGTGGAAGGAGGGAGCAGGCTGTCTCATTAGGGGGGAGAGTAATTGGGGGTACGTAGCAAGGTGTATATGAAACCCTGGTGGAGTAGTGGTTAAGTGCTACAGCTGCTAACCAAAAGGTCAGCGGGTCGAATCCACCTAGGTGCTCCTTGGAAACTCTACAGGGCAGTTCTACTTTGCCCTATAGGGTCCCTATGAGTCGGAATTGACTCAATGGCAGTGGGTTTGGTTTTGGTAGCAAGGTGTATATAAGTTTTTATGAGAGAGACTGACTTGATTTGTAAACTTCCACTTAAAGCAAAATAGAAAATATATATTTATCATCAAATATAGAAAAAGAGGGGTCTTACTGGACTGGTTCACACTTGAGGACTCCCTGAAATCACTGCTTTGAGATACTCTTCAAACTTTGGACTGAAACTAATCCCAGTAGCTAAATAATAGATTGGCTCACAAAATAACGAATACCTCTCATAAGTAATGTGCCCCTTTAAAAAAATCATCTATATGAGAGCAAATGGTAAACAATTACTTTAAAACAAAGATAAGAATGTAAGAGTCAGGGGAATTAGATTATTGGAAGCTTGCAATTGCCTATCTAGGATACAACTATTGGTCTCTACTCCTCCAGAACAAAAGAAAGAAAGAAACCAAAGGCTCAAAGAAGAAACTAGTCTACACAGGACAAAGAGTCTGCATGAGCCATGACCTCATCTACCAGAAAAAAACTAGATGGTGCCCGGCTACCACCTCCGACCATTCTTATCAGGGCCACAGTAGATGGACCCTGATAGTATGGGACAAAAATGTGGAACAGAACCTCAAATTCATAAAAAACTAAACAAAAACCAGACTTACTCAACTGGTTGAGACTGCAGGACTACTGTCCTGAGATACTCTTTAAACCTTGAACTGAAACTAGACCCTGAGGTTATCTTTTAGCTAAATAATAGATTAAAAAAAAGAAATTTTTTTAAAGAATACCACCCATGACTACTGTGATCCTATAAAAAATCATCTTTATGAGACCAAATAGTCAACAATTACTTTAAAACCAAGGTAAGAATGCAAGGAGGCAGGGCAACTAGATTAATGAAAGTGGAACAACCACAACAGAAATATTGAGAAAGTTCACGAATCATGAAGAATGTACCCAATGTCACTGAACAATCTGTGCAGAAATTGTTGAATGAGAACCTAAACTGCTATGTAAGCCTTCACTAGAAACATATTATTATACCAGAAAGAGTATTTTCTAATTTCCTTTGTGATTTCTTCTTTGAACCAAGAATTATTTAGAAGTACACTGCTTAATTTTCTACTATTTGGAAAATTTATAGATATTTTATTGTTATTGGTTTCTAATTTCATAGCATTGTGGTCAGATAACATACTCTATGATGCCGATCCTCCTAAATGTATTGAAAGCTGTTTTAGGGCAGTGGCATAGTGGTTAAGGGATGTGGCTGCTAACCAAAAGGTCAGCAGTTTGAATTCACCAGTGGCTCCATGGAAACTTCATGGGGCAGTTCTACTCTGTCCGATGGAGTCACTATGAATCAGAATCGACTCAACAGTATAAGGTACTTAAGGTCCCCTGGTGGTACATTGGTTAAGCACTCGGATGCTAACCGAAGGCTTAGAGGTCCGAATGCACCAGCTGCTTTGTAGGAGAAAGATGTGGCAGTCTTCTTCCATAAGATTACAGCCTTGGAAACCCTATGAGGCACTTATACCCAGTACTAGGGTCGCTATGAGTCAAAACTGACTCACTAGCAATGGGTATCTAAAGTCCTTAGGTGGCACAAGTGGTTTGCTTTTGTCTACTAACCTGAAGGTTGGTGGTTCAAACCTACCCAGTGGCACCACAGAATAAGGGCCTGGCAATCTGCTTCCATAAAGATTAGAGCCAAGAAAACCCTATGGAACAGTTCTACCGTAACACATGGGGTCACCACGAGTTAGAATTTGGGTTATATGGTCTAGTTTGATGAATGCTGCATGTATACTTGCAAAGAATTAGACTCTGCAATGGTTAAGTGTATTCTTTCTGTAAATGGCAATTAGGTTAATTTGGTTGATAATGCTATTCAAATCTTTTATATCCTTACTGATTTCTCTATGTGTTCTAACAATTAAAAAGGAAGAGGTGTTACTATCTCTTTTTGTTTGACTTTCTGCAATTTGAATATGATATGCCTGGGTGCAGATTTTTTCGTATATACCTTGCTTTGTCACTATGAGTCGGAATCGGCCCGACAGCAACAGGTTTTGGTTTTGAATTTATCTTGCTTGGTGAAAAAAAAATTTTTTTTTTTATTTCAGTGTTTTCTGGGGCTACTGGATTTGTAGTTTGGTGTCTGTCAACAATTTTGGAAAATTCTCAGTCCTTACTGCTTCAAGTCTTTCTTCTGTTCCTTTCTCTCTTCTCCTCTTAGTATTCCCATTATGCATATGTTACATGTTTTGTGATTGCCCCACAGTTCTTGGATAGTCCTTTTTTCCCTCCAATCTTTTTTCTCTTTGACTTTCAGTTTGAGAAGTTGCTACTGAAATATCTTCAAGCTCACTGATTCTTCCCTCAGCTATTTCCAGTAGGTGCATCAAATGCCTTATTCATTTCTGCTGCAAATTTTGATTTCTCACATTTCCTTATTGTTCACAATTTTTTTGGTTAGACTACTCATCTATTCTTGCCTGTTGTCCACTTTTTCCATCAGAGCCCTTAACATATTAATCATAGTCATTTGAAATCCCCAGTCTGATAATTCTAACACCTCTGGCATTATCTGAGTCTGCTTGTGATACCTGCCCTTTCTCTTCAGATTGTTTTTTGCTTTATAGTATGCCTTGTAATTTTCTGTTGAAAGCCAACATGATGTATAGGTAAAAGGAACTTATTCTTTTGGGTGTAAAGTTTTGTAATGTTCATGCAGAGGTAAAGTGTGGGGGAAGGGAATGCTTGTATGGAACATAAGTCATATTATGTCACTCTTCTACTTAAACTTTGCCTTTTCTCTCAAAGGAAAAGTCAAAGTCCTCTAAGTGGCTAACAAGTCCTACATGATCTGGCTTCCATTACTACTTTGGTCTCACCTCCTACTGCATTCCCCCCTTGCTCCATTACAGCCTTTCTGGTTTCCTTACTGTTTCTCTAACACATCAGGCATGCTCTTGCCTCAGGACCTTTGTACTTGTGTCCTCTCCTGAAATGGTCTTTCTTCAGCCATTCCCACGGCTTGTGCTCGACTCAAATGTCACCTTATCATAGACACCTTCCTTTCTACCCTACATTAAAAGCAATCCTCCTTCCCGCATCTACCTTCTCACCCTCTCCTAGAATTCCCTTTCCTCTTATGCAGCTTCATGCTTTTCTCCAAAGCACATTTCACCATCTTATTTGTCTGTTTATTTATTATCTATCTTCCTGACTATAGGATGTATGTTCCATGAGGGCAGAGTCTTGCCGTTTTTCATTCACTGCTGGATACCCACTGCCTAGAACAGTGCCCAGTACATAGCAGCACTCAATAAACATTTGTTGGATAGAATACTAAAGAATAGACTAATCAACGGAAAGATGCAATTATTGGGCAGCACTGAGAACTAGAAAACCTGCTTTAGAGCCTTGATTCTGACTCCATAAAAAGTTTCCCAATGACTTCCCCTTTCTGCTTCCCTAGACCTCCTTGCTCCAGCCCCATCTCTTTCATAGCCTTTCCAGCTTTCCACCCAATGCTGGAAGCGGCAGTGCCTGAAGCAGACGGTCCACCGGGCACAGGTAGGACACAAAGTGATAGTGCAAGGGCAGGGAAGGCAGCTGCGATAGCTTATCCATATCCATACCTTAGCTTTGGTTGGCTGTGCTGAAAAAGATCCACGTAAATCCTGTAGGATGCCACTAGACAACATAATAGAGAATTTGTCGTAAAATAAGGAAGAGTTCACTGACTCAGCTGATAAGACATTGAGACTCTTCATCTTGGAGTTGTCTAGTCATCCAGGCACTGGGCACAATCTTTAGTTCACAAAGAAGCCATGGTATAAAAGATCTAACTGTGAAAACAGATTGTTTGGGCTCAGATCCTGACTCTGTCACTTACCAACTATGGTATCTTGGAAAATTTGTGTCATTAAACTGGGTCAGTTAAAAGGATATAATATCAATCACATACAGATTTTGGAAGGATTAAATAAGTGTGAAGTGGTAACTACAGAAACGGGCACAGAGGGAGGGCTCTATGAGAGGTATTGTTACAATTATTAAATATTACCATCACCACCCCAGTACACACAAAATGAACTTCAGTATTTTCAAGGGTGGGAAAATTAATATACAGAAAAAAATTATTTTTAATGCTCTTTTAACACAGATATCATCTAAGCCTTCGTAATTACACCATGTGATGCAAAAAGACCAAAACTGTCTATAAACCTTTGATGAAGAAAATCATCGTAATTTCAAAAAGAATGAAATATCTTACTGTAAAGTTTTCACCCACCTTGTTCTTCCCAACACCTATGAGAAGTCCTAATCGCACACAAAGATAAAAGAGCAAAATAGGATGAAAATCCCAATGAATTAATGTCGGAAAATTGTATGATGTTCTTTAACATTAAAAATAAATAAATCTGACTTTAAACTAAAGTATTACACACTACTAAAAACTTGATCATGACATGTAATAGAGAGTTTAATGTACATTTTCACCCATATGAATTAAAAAAATTTTTTAAATAATTTTTATTGAGCTTTAAGTGAACATTTACAAACCAAGTCAGTCCGTCACATATAAGCCTATATACACCTTACTCCATACTCCCACTTACTCTCCCCCTAATGAGTCAGCCCTTCCAGTCTCTCCTTTCGTGGCAATTTTGCCAGTTTCTAACCCTCTCTACCCTCCCATCTCCCCTCCAGACAGGAGATGCCAACACAGTCTCAAGTGTCCACCTGATACAAGTAGCTCACTCTTCATCAGCATCTCTCTCCTACCCATTGTCCAGTCCCTTCCATGTCTGACGAGTTGTCTTCGGGAATGGTTCCTGTCCTGGGCCAACAGAAAGTTTGGGGACCATGACCGCCAGGATTCCTCTAGTCTCAGTCAGATCATTAAGTCTGGTCTTTTTTTATGAGAATTTGGGGTCTGCATCCCACTGATCTCCAGCTCCCTCAGGGGTTCTCTGTTGTGCTCCCTGTCAGGGCAGTCATCGGTTGTGGCCGGGCACCAACTAGTTCTTCTGGTCTCAGGATGATGTAAGTCTCTGGTTCATGTGGCCCTTTATATCTCTTGAGCTCAGAGTTATCGTGTGACCTTGGTGTTCTTCATTCTCCTTTGCTCCAGGTGGGTTGAGACCAATTGATGCATCTTAGATGGCCGCTTGTTAGCATTTAAGACCCCAGACGCTACATTTCAAAGTGGGATGCAGAATGTCTTCATAATAGTATTATTTTGCCAATTGACTTAGAAGTCCCCTCAAACCATGTTCCCCAGACCCCCGCCCCTGCTCCGCTGACCTTAGAAGCATTCATTTTATCCCGGAAACTTCTTTGCTTTTGGTCCAGTCCAGTTGAGCTGACCTTCCGTGTATTGAGTGTTGTCCTTCTCTTCACCTAAAGTAGTTCTTATCTACTAACTAATCAGTAAACAACCCTCTTCCACCCTCCCTCCCCCCCTCGTAACCACAAAAGTATGTGTTCTTCTCAGTTTATACTATTTCTCAAATCTTATAATAGTGATCTTATACAATATTTGTCCTTTTGCCTCTAATTTCACTCAGCATAATGCCTTCCAGGTTCCTCCATGTTATGAAATATTTCACAGATTCGTCACTGTTCTTTATCGATGGGTAGTATTCCATTGTGTGAATATACCACAATTTATTTAACCATTCATCCGTTGATGGACACCTTGGTTGCTTCCAGCTTTTTGCTATTGTAAACAGAGCTGCAATAAACATGGGTGTGCATGTATCTGTTTGTGTGAAGGCTCTTATTTCTCTAGGGTATATTCCGAGGAGTGGGATTTCTGGGTTGTATGGTAGTTCTATTTCTAACTGTTTAAGATAACGCCAGATAGATTTCCAAAGCGGTTGTACCATTTTACATTCCCACCAGCAGTGTATAAGAGTTCCAATCTCTCCGCAGCCTCTCCAACATTTATTATTTTGTGTTTTTTGGATTAATGCCAGCCTTGTTGGAGTGAGATGGAATCTCATCGTAGTTTGAATTTGCATTTCTCTAATGGCTAATGATCAAGAGCATTTTCTCATGTATCTGTTAGCTACCTGAATATCTTCTTTGGTGAAGTGCGTGTTCATATCCTTTGCCCACTTCTTGATTGGGTTGTTTGTCTTTTTGTGGTTGAGTTTTGACAGAATCATATAGATTTTAGAGATCAGGCGCTGGTCGGAGATGTCATAGCTGAAAATTCTTTCCCAATCTATAGGTGGTCTTTTTACTCTTTTGGTGAAGTCTTTAGATGAGCATAGGTGTTTGATTTTTAGGAGCTCCCAGTTATCTGGTTTCTCTTCGTCATTTTTGGTAATGTTTTGTATTCTGTTTATGCCTTGTATTACGGCTCCTAAGGTTGTCCCTATTTTTTCCTCCATGATCTTTATCATTTTAGTCTTTATGTTTAGGTCTTTGATCCACTTGGAGTTAGTTTTTGTGCATGGTGTGAGGTATGGGTCCTGTTTCATTTTCTTGCAAATGGATATCCAGTTATGCAGCACCATTTGTTAAAAAGACTATCTTTTCCCCAATTAACTGGCACTGGGCCTTTGTCAAATATCAGCTGCTCATATGTGGATGGATTTATATCTGGGTTCTCAATTCTGTTCCATTGGTCTATGTGTCTGTTGTTGTACCAGTACCAGGCTGTTTTGACTACTGTGGCTGTATAATAGGTTCTGAAATCAGGTAGAGTGAGGCCTCCCACTTTCTTCTTTTTCAGTAATGCTTTGCTTATCCGAGGCTTCTTTCCCTTCCATATGAAGTTGGTGATTTGTTTCTCTATCACATTAAAAAATGACATTGGAATTTGGATCGGAAGTGCATTGTATGTATAGATGGCTTTTGGTAGAATAGACATTTTTACTATGTTAATTCTTCCTATCCATGAGCAAGGTATGTTTTTCCACTTAAGTAGGTCCTTTTTAGTTTCTTGTAGTAGTACTTTGTAGTTTTCTTTGTATAGGTCTTTTACATCTTTGGTAAGATTTATTCCTAAATATTTTATCTTCTTGGTGGCTACTGTGAATGGTATTGATTCGGTATTTCCTCTTCGATGTTCTTTTTGTTAATGTAGAGGAATCCAAGTGATTTTTGTATGTTTATCTTATAACCTGAGACTCTGCCAAACTCTTCTATTAGTTTCAGTAGTTTTCTGGAGGATTCCTTAGGGTTTTCTGTGTATAAGATCATGTCATCTGCAAATAGAGATAATTTTACTTCCTCCTTGCCAATGCCGATGCCCTTTATTTCTTTTTCTAGCCTAATTGCTCTGGCTAGGACCTCTAGCACAATGTTGAATAAGAGCGGTGATAAAGGGCATCCCTGTCTGGTTCCCGTTCTCAAGGGAAATGCTTTCAGGCTCTCTCCATTTAGAGTGATGTTGGCTGTTGGCTTTGTATAGATGCCCTTTATTATGTCGAGGAATTTTCCTTCAATTCCTATTTTGCTGAGAGTTTTTATCATAAATGGTTTTTGGACTTTGTCAAATGCCTTTTCTGCATCAATTGATAAGATCATGTGGTTTTTGTCTTTTGTTTTATTTATATGGTGGGTTACATTAATGGTTTTTCTAATATTACACCAGCCTTGCATACCTGGTATAAATACCACTTGGTCACGATGGATTAATTTTTTGATATGTTGTTGAATTCTATTGGCTAGAATTTTGTTGAGGATTTTTGCATCTATGTTTTTGTGATGTCTTTACCTGGTTTTGGTATCAGGGATACGGTGGCTTCATAGAATGAGTTAGGTAGTATTCCGTCATTTTCTATGCTTTGAAATACCTTTAATAGTAGTGGTGTTAACTCTTCTCTGAAAGTTTGGTAGAACTCTGCAGTAAAGCCATCCGGGCCAGGGCTTTTTTTTTGTTGGGAGTTTTTTGATTACCGTTTCAATCTCTTTTTCTGTTATGGGTCTATTTAGTTGTTCTACTTCTGATTGTGTTAGATAGGTAGTGTTTTTCCAGGAATTCATCCATTTCTTCTAGGTTTTCAAATTTGTTAGAGTACAATTTTTCGTAATAATCTGATATGATTCTTTTAATTTCGGTTGGGTCTGTTGTGATGTGGTCCATCTCGTTTCTTATTCAGGTTATTTGTTTCCTTTCCTGTATTTCTTTACTCAGTCTGGCCAATGGTTTATCAATTTCTTTAATTTTTTCAAAGAACCAGCTTTTGGCTTTGTGAATTCTTTCAATTGTTTTCCTGTTCTGTAATTCATTTAGTTCAGCTTTAATTTTCATTATTTGTTTTCTTCTGGTGCCTGATGGATTCTTTTGTTGCTCGCTTTCTATTTGTTCAAGTTGTAGGGACAGTTCTCTGATTTTGGCTCTTTCTTCTTTTTGTATTTGTGCATTTATCGATATAAGTTGACCTCTGAGCACTGCTTTCGCTGTGTCCCAGAGGTTTTGATAGGAAGTGTTTTCATTCTCGTTGCATTCTATGAATTTCTTTATTCCCTCCTTAATGTCTTCTATAACCCAGTGTTTTTTCAGGAGGGTATTGTTCAGTTTCCAAGTATTTGATTTCTTTTCCCTAATTTTTCTGTTATTGATTTCCACTTTTATGGCCTTATGGTCTGAGAAGAAGCTTTGTAATATTTCGATATTTTGGATTCTGCAAAGGTTTTTGTTATGACCTAATATGTGGTCTATTCTGGAGAATGTTCCATGTGCACTAGAAAAAAAGTATACTTTGCAGCAGTTGGGTGGAGTGTTCTGTATAAGTCAAAGAGGTCAAGTTGGTTGACTGTAGCAATTAGGTCTTCCGTGTATTGAGCTTCTTACTGGATGTCCTGTCCTTCTCCGAAAGTGGTGTGTTGAAGTCTCCTACTATAATTGTGGAGATGTCTATCTCATTTTTCAGTTCTGTTAAAGTTTGTTTTATGTATTGTACAGCCCTGTCATTGGGTGCATAAATATTTAGTATGGTTATATCTTCCTGGTCAATTGTCCCTTTAATCATTATGTAGTGTCCTTCTTTATCCTTTGTGGTGGATTTAACTTTAAAGTCTATTTTGTCAGAAATTAATATTGCTACTCCTGCTCTTTTTTGCTTATTGTTTGCTTCATATATTTTTCCATCCTTGGAGTTTGAGTTCGTTTGTGTCTCTAAGTCTAAGGTGTGTCTCTTGTAGGCAGCATATAGACAGATCATGTTTCTTTATCCAGTCTGAGACTCCCTGTCTCTTTATTGGTGCATTTAGTCCATTTACATTCAGCATAATTATAGATAAGTATGTGTTGAGCGCTGTCATTTTGATGCTGTTTTATGTGTGTTGTTGACAATTTCATTTTTCCACTTACTTTTTTGTGCTGAGACGTTTTTCTTTGTAGATTGTGTGTTCCTCATTTTCATAGTATTTGACTTTGTGTTTGCTGAGTCGTTATGTTTTTCTTGGTTTTTATTTTGAGTTATGGACTTGTTATGCCTCTTTGTGGTTTCCTTAATATTTACCCCTATTTTTCTAAGTAAAAACCTAACTTGTATTGTCCTATATCGCCTTGTATCTCTCTCCATATGGCAGTTCTATGCCACCTGTATTTAGTCCCTCTTTTTGATTATTGTGATCTTTTACATATTGACTTCAACGATTCCCTGTTTTGAGCATTTTTTTTTAATTAATCTTAATTTGTTTTTGTGATTTCCCTATTTGAGTTGATATCAGGATGTTTTGTGACCTTGTGTTGTTTTGGTATCCGATATTATTGGTTTTCTGACCAAACGATTTCCTTTAGTATTTCTTGTAGCTTTGGTTTGGTTTTTGCAAATTCTCTAAGCTTGTGTTTATCTGTAAATATCTTAATTTCACCTTCATATTTCAGAGAGAGTTTTGCTGGGTATATGATCCTTGGCTGGCAGTTTTTCTCCTTCAGTGCTCTGTATATGTCATCCCACTGCCTTCTTGCCTGCATGGTTTCTGCTGAGTAAAAGTCTGAACTTATTCTTATTGATTCTCCCTCGTAGGAGACCTTTCATTTATCCCTGGCTGCTTTTAAAATTTTATCTTTGGTTTTGGCAAGTTTGATGATAATATGTCTTGGTGATTTTCTTTTTGGATCAATCTTAAACGGGGTTCGATGAGCATCTTGGATAGATATCCTTTTGTCTTTCATGATGTCAGGGAAGTTTTCTGTCAGCAGATCTTCAATTATTCTCTCTGTGTTTTCTGTCCTCCCTCCCTGTTCTGGGACTCCAATCACACGCAAGTTATCCTTCTTGATAGAGTCCCACATGATTCTTAGGGTTTCTTCATTTTTTTTAATTCTTTTATCTGATTGTTTTTTCAGCTATGTTGGTGTTAATTCCCTGGTCCTCCAGATCTCCCACTCTGCATTCTAATTGCTCGAGTCTGCTCCTCTGACTTCATATTGCGTTGTCTAATTCTGTAATTTTATTGTTAATCTTTTGGGTTTCTGAATGCTGTCTCTCTATGGATTCATGCAACTTATTAATTTTTCCACTATGTTCTTGAATAATCTTTTTGAGTTCTTCAACTGTTTTATCAGTGTGTTCCTTGGCTTTTTCTGCAGATTGCCTTATTTCATTTCTGAGGTCATCCCTGATGTCTTGAAGCATTCTGTAAATTAGTTTTTTATATTCTGTATCTGATAATTCCAAGATTGTATCTTCATTTGGGAAAGATTTTGATTCATTTGGGGGGTTGTAGAAGCAGTCATGGTCTGCTTCTTTATGTGCTTTGATATCGACTGCTGTCTCCGAGCCACGACTAAGATATTGTAGTGATTTATTCTATATTTGCTCACTGAGTCTTACCTTGTTTTGTTTTCTTTCAATATACATGGATGGGCTACTAGATTGTGCTGTCTTGATTGTTGTAGCCCTTGACTTACTTATGACCTATTACCAGCTGGTTTGGGTTGTTACCAGATATATATGCCTGAGTCCATTCACTATTCTTGAGTAGAGTCTGATTTTGGGTCAAGTGTGTGATGCAGCCTATCACCTATCCACCTTGAGAAGTAGTGGGGATAGTTGTGTGCCCCAGATTCTAGTAGCAGCTGGGGTTCACACTCTGGGGGGGGCAGGATGCTGACAGGTTTCCCCCATATGTCAGTGAGGTAGGTGTGTCTCTATTCCTAAAGCACTTTGGTGGGTGGGCTCTGCAGCTGTACCTTAGGCCCCCAATGCAAGTACCTCTACAGATTGGTAGGTGTCACCCTCCTTAGACCCCTAAAGCAGGAGGCTAGGTGGTGTGGGGGGAGCTTCAGCCCTCAGTTCCCTGTTGTGGGTCAGTGAGGGCTCCGTTCAGTACGCAGAGATATCAGACCTGGGAAACTTGTCTTTCCAGTAAATCCGCTAAAAAAATGCAGTCAGATCCCTATCAGAAATGCCTTTGCATTATAATAGCCACCTTGTTCCCTGTAGGGATGAAAGCTGGAGACTGGATCACATATGCTTGGCTGGAGCTGGTTCTGTGTTTTTAGTCCAATTAGGGAAGGATTTTTGGTTCCTGGGTTTTTTGTGGTTGCTTTTCTCAGGCCGGAAGAATGGGTTAGAAAAAGACCAAAAAAAAAAAAAGGGGGGGGGGAGAAAAACCACGGAGCAGTTCTCCCTCTGGCTCAGGAAATTCCAATGTTAATGAAGCCGCCTGGGAAGGGGAGGAGAGGGTTCATAAAAACAGGAGAGGGTAGCACCTCGGAATATAGACAAAGTTACTTATCTTGCTTGGGATGACTTTTATCTGAGATTCCCGAGGGGCGTGTTGCCTATGTGCGCTGGCTGGGTAGAGATTGCCCCCAAGGGTCTGGCCCGCAGATGCCGCAGTGAGTTCCTCCACTGCCACTACACGCTGCACTCCCAGCTCCAAAACCAGACGCTGCCTCCCGGGGACTTCTCCTCCCACCAGCCGCATCACTGCGCCGCCCGCGCTGACTGGCTGGCCCCCCTCCTGAGGTCAGTTCAGGGGGGTAGGGCTGCGCTCCGTGTTTGCACCTTCACAGGATGTCCTGCTCAGCTCCCCTGCACCCAGTCCAAAGCCCTGAGTCAAGGTTCCTCGGCTGGAACGCTGCACTCCCGGCTCCAATACCAGTCGCTGCCTCCCGGGGACTTCTCCCGCCAGCCGCATCCCCGCGCCGCCCGTGCAGACCAGCTGGGCCCCCTCCCGGTGTCAGTTCAGGGGGGTAGGGCTGCGCCCCATGTTTGCACCATCACAGGATGTTGTGTTCAGCTCCCCTGCATCCATTCCTAAGCCCGGCGCCAAGGTTACCTGACTGAGACGCTGGCTCCAGGCTCCAAAAACAGTCTCTACTTCCCCGTAGTTGTTCATTCTCCGTCTCTGTCACTCAGGTCAACTCTTTAAATCTGTGTTTGTTGCTCAGGGTTCGTAGATTGTCATGTATGTGATCGATTCACTTGTTTTTCTGAGTCTTTGTTGCAAGAGGGATCCGAGGTAGCGTCTACCTAGTCAGCCATCTTGGCTGGAAGCCCTTGTTGGGAGTTTTTGATTAACTTTTCAATCGCTTTTGTTATGGGTCTATTTAGTTGTTCTACTTCTGATCGTGTTAGTTTAGGCAGGTAGTATGTTTCTAGGAATTCATCCGTTTCTTCTAAGTTTTCAATTTGTTAGAGTACAATTTTTGTAGTAATCTGATATGATTCTTTTAATTTCTGTTGGGTCTGTTGTGATATGGCCCATCTCATTTCTCATCTGGGTTATTTGTTTCCTTTCCTGTATTTCTTTAGTCAGTCTGGCCAATGGTTTATCAATTTTTTATATTTTTTCAAAGAACCCTCTTTTGGCTTTGTTAATTCCTTCAGTTGTTTTTCTGTCCTCTAATTCATTTAATTCTGCTGTAATTTTTATTATTTGTTTTCTTCTGGTGCCTGATGGATTCTTTTGTTGCTCGCTTTCTATTTGTTCAAGTTGTAGGGACAGTTCTCTGATTTTGGCTCTTTCTTCTTTATGTATGTGCGCATTTATCAATATAAATTCACCTCTGAGCACTGCTTTCGCTGTGTCCCAGAGGTTTGATAGGAAGTGTTTCAGTCTCGTTGCACTCTATGAATTTCTTTATTCCCTCCTTAATGTCTTCTATAACCCAGTCTTTTTTGAGCAGGGTATTGTTCAGTTTCCAAGTATTAGATTTCTTTTCCCTGATTTTTCTGTTATTGATTTCTACTTTTATGGCCTTATGGTCTGAGAAGATGCTTTGTAATATTTCAACGTTTCGGATTCTGCAAAGGATTGTTTTATGACCTAATATGTGATCTATTCTAGAGAATGTTCCATGTGCACTAGAAAAAAAGTATACTTTGCAGCAGTTGGGTGGAGTGTTCTGTATAAGTCTATGAGGTCAAGTTGGTTGATTGTAGCAATTAGATCTTCCGTGTCTCTATTGAGCATCTTACTGGAAGTCTTATCCTTCACCGAAAGTGGTGTGTTGAAGTCTCCTACTATAATTGTGGAGGCGTCTATCTCACTTCAATTCTGTTAAAGTTTATGTATTGTACAACCCTGTCATTGGGTGCATAAATATTTAATATGGTTATATCTTCCTGGTCAATTGTCCCTTTAATCATTATGTAGTGTCCTTCTTTATCCTTTGTGGTGGATTTAACTTCAGAGTCTATTTTGTCAGAAATTAATATTGCCACTCCTGCTGTTTTTTGATTGTTGTTTGCATGATGTATTTTTTCCATCCTTTGAGTTTTAGTGTGTGTCTCTAAGTCTAAGGTGTGTCTCTTGTAGGCAGCATATAGAAAGATCGTGTTTTTTTATCCAGTCTGCAACTCTCTATTGGTGCATTTAGCCCATTTACATTTAGCGTAATAATAGATAAGTATGAATTTAGTGCTGCCATTTTGATGCCTTTTTCTGTGTGTTGTTGACAATGTCATTTTTCCACTTACTTTTTTTGTGCTGAGAAGTTTTTCTATGTAAATTGTGTGCTCCTCATTTTCATAGTAGTTGAATTTATTTTTGCTAAGTCGTTATGTTTATCTTGGTTTTCATTTTGAAGTACGGACTTGTTAGACCTCTTTGTTGTTACCTTAATATTTACTCCTATTTTTCTAAGTAAAAGCCTAATTTGTATCGTCCTTTTTTTTTGTATCTCCATGTTTTCCTCTCCATATGGAAGATCTATGCCTCCTATATTTAGTCCCTCTTTTTTGATTATTGTAATCTTTTACATAATGACTTCAACTATTCCCTGTTTTGAGCATTTTTTCTTTTTTAAATAAATCATATTTTTGTGTGTGATTTCCCTATTTGAGTTTATATCAGGATGTTTTGTTCCGTGACCTTGTTTTGTATTTGTATCTGATATTATTGATATTCTGACCAAAGAATTTCCTTTAGTAATTCTTGTAGCTTTGGTTTGGTTTTTGCAAATTATCTAAGCTTGCGTTTATCTGTAAATGTCTTAATTTCACCTTCATATTTGAGAGAGAGTTTTGCTGGATATATGATCCTTGGCTGGCAGTTTTTCTCCTTCAGTGCTCTATATATGTCATCCCATTGCCTTCTTGACTGCATAGTTTCTGCCGAGTAGTCAGAACTTATTCTTATTGATTCTCTTTGTAGGTGACTTTTCGTTTATCCCTGGCTGCTTTTCAGATTTTCTCTTTATCTTTGGTTTTGGCCAGTTTGATGATAATATGCTTTGGTGATTTTCTTTTGGGATCTATCTTGTATGGTGTTCGATGAGCATCTTGTATAGATATCCTTTCATCTTTCACAATGCCAGGGTAGTTTTCTGCCAACAGATCTTCAACTATTCTCTCTGTATTTTCTGTTTTCCCTCCCTGTTCTGGAACTCCAAACACATGCAAGTTATTCTTCTTGATAAGAGTCCCACATGATTTTTAGGGTTTCTTCCTTTTTTTTAATTCTTTTATCTGATTTTTCTTCAACTATATTGGTGTCAATTGCCTTATCCTCTAACTCCCCCACTCTGCATTCCAGTTCCTCAATTCTGCTCCTCTGACTTCCTGTGGAGTTGTCTAATTCTGTAATTTTATTATTAATCCTTTGGATTTCTGAATGCTGTCTCTCTATGGATTCTTGCAGCTCATTAATTTTTTCACTATGTTCTTGAATAATCTTTTTGATTTCTTCAACCGCTTTATCAGTGTGTTCCTTGGCTTTTTCTGCAGATTTCCTTATTTCATTTCTGAGATCATCTCTGACGTCTTGAAGCGTTCTGTGTATTGGTTTTTTATATTCTACATCTGGCAATTCCAGGAATGTATCTTCATTTGGTAAAGATTTTGATTCTTTAATTTGGGGATTTGTAGAAGCAATCATGGTCTGCTTCTTTATGTGATTTGATATCGACTGCTGTCTTCGAGCCATCTATAATATATTGTAATGATTTATTTTATATTTGCTCACTGAGGTTTATCTTCTTGTTTTGGTTTGTTTCAATATACCCAGATGGGCTACTAGATTGTGCTATCTTGATTACTGTAGCCTTTGAATCAGTTATGTCCTATTACCAGCTGGTTTGAGCTGTTACCAAATATATGAGCCTATGAGTCCATTCACTATTCTTGAACAGAATCAGCTTAGGTGTGCTGATTGTGGGTCACCTAGTGTGTGGTGTAGGCTGTCACCTCTTTACTTAGAGGAGTAGTGGTTGTATGCACCAGATTCTAGTTGCAGCATGGGGTCACACTCCGAGGAGGGCAGGATGCTGACAGCCTTCCCCCATGTGCCAGTGAGGTAGGAGTTTCTCTATTCCTAGAGCACTTTGGTGGGTGCGCTCTGCTGCTGTACCTTAGGCACCCAATGCTTGTACCTCTAAAGAGTGGTAGGCGTCACTATCCTCAGACCCCTTTAGCAGGTGGTTAGGTGGTGTGGGTGGAGCTTTAGCCCTCAGTTCCCTGCTGTGGATTAGCGAGGGCTCTGTTTAATAGGTAGAGAGGTATCAGAGCTCCAAAACTTGTCTTTCCACTGCTTTGCTAAAACTATTACAGTCAGATCTCTATTAGAATTGCCTTTGCATTATAATAGCCACCTGGTTCCCTGTACGGATGAAAGCCAGAGTCTGTGGATCTCTTTTGCTTGGCTGGAGCTGGTTCTGTATGATTCCAGTTAAGGAAAGTCAGTGAAGGATTTTTCTCTCCCAGATAGTTAATTGCTGCTTCTCTCAGGCCAGGAGAATGGGTTAGGAAAAAAAAAAACCCGCAGAGCACTTCACTCCCTGGCCCAGGAAATTCCAATGTTAATGAAGCCATCTGGGGCAGGGAGGGGAGGGATCAGATAGATAGGAAAGAGTAGCACGATATAGACAAAGTTACTTATCTTGTTTGGTGAAGACTTTTATCTGAGATCCCAGAAAGGCGTGTAGCCTGTGTGTGCTGGCTGGGTTGAGATTGCCCCCGAGGGTCAGGCCTGCATCCTGTGCTTGCGCTGTCTCAGGAAGCCGTGATCAGCTCCTTCGCTCCTAGTCTAAAGCCCATTGCCAAGGTTTTCTGGCTGGAAAGCTGCACTCCAGGCACCAAAGCCAGTTGCTCCTTCCCCGTGATTTCTCCTACTTCTGTTAGCTGCGTCAGCATGTAGCCTGCATGCGCTGGCTGGGTTTCCCACTGAGGTTTCTCCAAGGGGTTAGGGCTTTTTCCCGTGCTTTTGCCATCTCAGGAAGCTGTGATCTGCTCCTCTGTGCTTAGACCAAAGGCCAGGGCCAATGTTTTCTGACTGGGACACTGGCTCCAGGCTCCGAAAACAGTCTCTGCTTCCCCGTGGGTTCTCGTTCTCCTGTCAGCCGCGTCAGTGTGCAGCCTGCTTGCACTGGCTGAGTCTCTGCCGAGGTTACTCCAGGGGGTTAGGGGTTAGGGGTTAGGGCTACGTCCTGTGTTTGCCCCATCTCAGTAAGCTGTGATCAGCCCAACCACTCTGGCACCAGGGAAGTGCAAGGGCTCAAGGGCTGTGGCGGAGGACGCCAGTTCCAGAAGCAGTCGCTGCTTCACCGTGCGGCTTTTCTCTCCCTTGTCACTCAGGTCAACTCCTTAGTTCCGTGTTTGATGGCCAGGTTCATAGATTGTCATATATGTGATCGATTCACTTGTTTTTCAGAGTCTTCTTTGCAAAAGGGATCTGTGGTAGCTTCTACCTAGTCAGCCATCTTGGCCCTGCCTCCAGCAAATGGAGTTTCTTAAAAGGAAGTGTAACCATAATTCTCCACCAGAAAAGGAAGAAGAAGGGAGGAAAGGAGGCATTCCTAACAAAACAAGAAAACGTGTGCTCTGCTGCTGTTGTCTTTCTTTTTATCCAATGATATTTCTGCCCAACATCAAGTCAAATAAGCACAAAATATTGATCCCTATCTGCCATTCTGCTTAAGCAGTGATAATGGGATGAACTTGAAAACCTGGATTACACAGATATTTCTTTAAGAGGAATGAAAATTGGTGCAACAGTACATGTAATTCAAAAGTTAATAGGACTCCTATTTATTCTACTTGCCTTCTTTAAAATTAGCTTAATTTTCATATCTCAGTGTCAATCAAGCAAAAAAAAAAATACTACCATAAAGAATTAATAGTGGACTGACTGGTATTAGTTTTTTTTTTTTTCCTCTCTTCCAGAATGTTCTGAAATCAGATGGTGGTGATGGTTGCACAATACAGTGAATAGAGTAAAAGCAACAGAATTGGACACTCCAAAATATTGAATTTTATGTTATATGAAGTATATCTCAACTTAAGTAAAGAATTAACAGCAGTCTTTATCGGCAATAAGACATTCATCCTTGATCAGAAGCAAAGAGCCCTTTACGTGGTATTAAGGACAAAAAACAGTGAAAATTCTAAGACAGTATCTGGAGTTCTTTTTTCTCTTGGTTTTCCCCTTTCCCCAAACCATCACTATTCTTTTTGCCCTGTCTTCTTCTAGTTTTACCCAACATTGCTAAATAGGGAAGACATTTTATATCATTACAAAGCATCCTAAATCAGCCAAGGGTTTTTCTCCTTCACCAAGCTTGGACTAACTGGAAACCTCTCATGGGTGTGAAAGCTCCTGGCCTTGAAGCTTTCTTCTTTCAGTTCCCCCAAATCAAGGAGGTTTTGTTTCAAAATCAAAATACAGCTGAATGAGCTTTTCAAAATGGACTTGACGGCAGGGCTCTGACCACACTAATTTAAGGAAAGTATTAAAAGCTGAGTGCAGCTTCAAACAACAAAAGTGGGTCGACTCTCAGAGATTCTGCAATAATCTAGCCCCTATCTCTTTCTCCAGCCTCATGTGGCACGACATCCTTGCCTTATACCCTTGGCTCCAGAGACTCTATCTGATATCCTGTTTCCCATTTTCCCTGCCATGCACAGGGCCTTTACACGTGCTATTCCCTCTACCCAGGGCACACTCTCCTCCCGTCTTTGCCTAGTTTATTCCCACTCATCTTTCAGATCTTTCTGAACCAAGTCAAAATATTGGAAGGAGTCTTCCAAACACTGGCCTTGCCTTCTGAAGACACATTTCTTAGATGTTGAGAAATGAGGGATGGTGGGAAATTAAATCTCTGCAGAATAGGTTTGAGGGCACCCTAGAGGCAACTTTATCTTAAAGAATTTTCGTGCAGATCTTGGGAAAGCTAGCGGAGGGACTGAAGGGCTGACCACAGGCTCCCTCCGGATGCACCTGGTGCTAAAGGGAAGGTTCAGCGGCACAGAGAGCGTGCCGGAACCAGGGCAAGAGGAGACTTGAAGGGTCCGGATAGGGATGCTGGGTCACAGGAGGGCTGTTTGCCTCATTCCCTCCCAGGCTCTCTGCTTGCGCATTCCTTCTGAAGGAGCAGCCTCAGTGAGCTTCCCCTTCCCCACCGGGACCCCAGGCACCACCCCAGGCCCTGCACCTCCCAGCCACTCACCATCCACTGGCACTGAGGGACACGGCAGACCAAGCTGGAGCAGCGCTGCTGCCCAGCGTCCTGGTAGGCAGCTGGGCAGTGGGCCACGGGGGGCTGGCTCGCTCTGCAGCCATGCCATGGTCTGGGCATTCACGGGGTGACACACTCTGGTGTGGGCTCTTCCGTAGGTGGCTTAGTTACCTAGTGCTGCTATAACAGAAATACCACAAGTAGATGGCTTAACAAAGGCAAATTTATTCTCTTACAGTCTAGGAGGCTAGAAGTCTGAATTCAAGGTGCCAGTTACAGGGGAAGGCTTTCTCTCTCTGTTGGCTCTAGAGGAAGGTCCTTGTCATCAATTCTGCCCTGGTCTAGGAGCTTCTCAGCACAGGGACCCTGCATCCCAAGGATACATTCTGCTCCTGGCACTACTTTCTTGGTGGTATGAGGTCCCCCTGTCTCTCTGTTCATTTTTCTCTTTTATACCTCAAAAGAGATTGACTTAATACAAAACCTAATCTTATAGATTGAGTCCTGTCTCATTAACATACCTGCCGATAATCCCACCTCATTGACATCATAGAGGTAGGGTTTACAGTGCATAGGAAAATCACATCAGATCACAAAATCTTGGACAGCACACAATACTGCGAATCATTGCATAGCCAGGGTGATACACAATTTTAGGGGTAGGATTCAATCCATGACAGTAGGACATAGTAATGTCTTAGAGAATGTATAGCCAGAATTCTCATTTGAAGCGAGGATGGTGAGATTTTTTGTCTCACATCTTTGGAAATGTTATCAGGAGGGACCAGTCTCTGGAAAAGGACATCTTGCTTAGTAAATTAGGGGGTCAGCAAAAAAAAAAAAAATTCCCTCAACTAGATAAATTAACACAGTGGCTACAACAATAGATTCAAATATAGAAATGATTGTGAGGATGGTGGGTGCAGGACCAAGCAGTGTTTTATTCTGTTGCACCTACAGCTGCTATGAGTTGGAATGAACTCAACCGTGTCTCACAACAAAAAAAACAGTAATAGTAATTGTAATATGTAATAATATGGAGGCATTCTCATTTCCACCTTTTGGGTTTTAGACCATTGCATACTGTCTATAAGGGAAATGACACCATACATTTGTTGCTGGTATAAGACACATACTGTATGCTGAAGGAGTGCCCAACCTCACAGGGTATTGTCTCCCAGATGGTGTCCTGTGACTTCACATTTCAATCAAGCCACCTGCTTCTGGGTGATGGGGCATATAGTAAAACTCATGGCATAAGCCCATAGCCCCAGTGCCTTTTCTGTAAGACCATCTTCTTGGTTATAGATGGTGTTATGTGTGATTCTGTGGTATAGATGAGGCATTTATGAGTCCACATATGGTGGTGCTACTAGAAGCAAAAATCAAACGACCGTGCATTGTGAAAATCTGCTGCAAAGGACCTCTTTAAAGTGTTATAAAGCAAAGATGTCACTTTAAGGAATAAGGTGCGCCTGACCCTAGCCATGGTGTTTTCATTCACTTCATATGCATGTGAAAGCTGGACAATGAAGGAAGACCAAAAAAGAATTGACAGCTTTCTGTTACAGTGTTGGCAAAGAATGTTGAGTGTACCACAGACTGCCAAAAGAATGAACATATCTGCCTTGGAAGAAGTACAGCCAGAATGCTCCTTAGAAATGAGGATGGTGAGACTTCATTTCACATACTTTGGACACGTTATCAGGAGGGACCAGTCACTGGGGAAGGACACCACGCTTGGTAAAGTCGAGGGTCAGTGAAAAAGAGGAAGACCAAAAATGAGGTGAATTGACACAGTGGCTGCAACAATGGACTCAAGCATAACAATGATCATGAGAGCAGTGTAGGACTGGGCAGTGTTTCATTCTGTTGTACATAGTGTTACCATGAGCTGGAGCTGACTAGATGGCACCTAACAATAACAAAGTAGAAGCAAGGCTAGCAAGGAAAGAAAAATCATATGTAGAATAAGGATCTATTCCAATGTTGGTAAGTAACTGTAACTTCCATGATAAAAGGGCTCCAATGTACGCAATCTGTCCCCATAGCCAACATCAGGGGCCAACTTGGGAATGATGCTTATGGAGGTTCTTATTCTGCTTTTGTCAAGTTGAACACTCAGCAGTGATAACCAGATCAATAGCCCCTCGTAAGCATTAATCTGTCTCTATGCATTTTGCCTAATTTCAGTATTTCATAGAAATGAAATCATACAATATTGGTCCCTTTGTGTCTAGCTTATTTCACTTAGCATAATGTTTTCAATGTTCATACATGTTGTAGCATAAATCAGAAATTCATTTCTCCTTATGGCTGAATAATATTTGTATGGATATATGACATTTTGTTTATCCAATTATTCATTGATAGACATTGGGTTGTTTCTACCTTTTGGCTATTGTTCATAATTCTGCTATGAGTTGTCACGTACAAATTTCTGTGTGGACATATGTTTTCACTTCTCTTGGGTATATATCTACTAGAGTGGAATTGCTGGGCCATATGGTAACACCGTGTTTAATCGTTTGAGAGCTGCCAGACTGATTTCCAGCTGCACAATTTTACATCTCTACCAGCAGTGTATCAGCGTTCCTATTTCTCCACATCCTCGTCAGCACTTGATGTTATCTGACTTTTTGATTCTAGTCATCTTAATGGGTGTGGAGTGTTATCTCATTGTGGTTTTTATTTACATGTCTTGGCATGAAAAGATGCCAAATATCTTCTCATGTGCTTATTAGCTATATGTATACATACTTTGGAGAAACATGTATTCAGGTCCTTTGCATATTTTTTAGTTGGATTGTTTGTCTCTTTATTCTTGGGTTGTGAGAGTTCCTTATTCTAGATATAAGTACCTTACCAGATACATGATTTGCAAAAAATTTCCCATATTTTGTGGGTCGTCTTTTCATTTCCGTGTTTCTTGAAATGCTGATTTATGGTTCCAATTACCTCTTTTCTGATAGAGGCAGCTAAGGTCTCATACTCACATGGTGTCTTGTGATCAAGAGGTCAGTATTTACCACTGCCCAATACTTAGGTACTACTAGACTACCAGTTCCATTGACTTGACTCTGACTCATGGGCACCCTATGCATGTCAGAGTAGAACTGTGCTCCATAGGGTTTTCAATGGCAGGTTTTTCAGAAGTAGATTTGCAGGCCTTTTTTCCGACATGCCTCTGGGAGGGCTTAAACTGTCAAACTTCCAGTTATCATTCAAGAATATAAACTATTTATACCACCCAGGGAAAACAGCCAGGTAGGAACTGCCTATCAAATGGAGAATAGTTGACAGTACTCTAAAAACGCTAAGGGTCTCAATTGCAATTCTACTCTTTGATTTTTCCAAGGCTTTATAAGGCATCCCTATGGAGAATCTCGTGGTGTAGTGGTTAAGAGTTTGGCTGCCAATCAAAAGGTCAGCAGTTCGAATCCACCAGGCAGTCCTTGGAAACCCTATGGGGCAGTTCTACTCGGTACTACAGGGTTGCTGTGAGTTAGAATCTACTCAAAGGCAAGGGGATCTACCATAGAAAAAAGAAAGAATACCCATTGCTGTCGAGTTGATTTTGACTCAGTGACCCTGCAGGACAGAGTAGAACTGCCTTATAGGGTTTCCAAGGATGTAATCTTTATGAAAGCAGACTCCCACATCTTTCCCCCGCAGAGCACCTGGTGGGTTCGAACTGCCAACCTTTCAGTTAGCAGCTAAGTGCTTTAATTACTGCACCACCAGGGCTCCTTTTCTATCTGCCATAGACATTTAAATTAGCATTGCATTTCTTGTGGCATGAGGCCAAAGTGGTAAGACAGCTTGCACTGCAGTCTGGATCTGCTCCAGAGCGCTCTCTTGCTGTGAACTGCCTTTAGAGCTGTAAGCCTTATGGGTTACCACATAGTAAGTGGTCCCAAAAACACTGTGTCCTTTATTCATGGTGGTAGTACATGAAAGTTCCCTGGTTTCTAAATATAGTCATAGATCAATCGTCTGTAGACATAGTCCTGAGAAAGTGTGCTGCTGTCCTTGCCAGGTGAAGGCAAACTGCTTCTGATTATTTTTGCTGATAGAATACAACTTAAACCATTTACTGAATCAAAAGCTACATAAGAGTTTCCAGTAGTGACAATGGATCTGGAAGACAGCTGCAATTGGCATCAACAATTAAGTTGAGGATTAACCACCAATATTCTCCAACTCGTCTGGTTTTTGCTCTGGCAAATCAGACAAGTAACACTGAATGATTAAATATCCTGATTTAACTGTCTTGTTTACACCTCTTGTCTTACCACCCCATGCAATTTAATATTTGACCAAGGTTTTTCATTTTTTAAAGAAATGTCATTAGTAGAACTAACATAAGCTGAAAGTAGAGACCTCAGTTTTGCACTTCCATCTCTTGCATGTTCCCATCTAGTACCGTAATATGTGAGATACACATGCAGCTCTCAGCTGAAAATGTTATTAAACATGGACAATAACCAGTGCCCCAACTCTTTTTTCCTGATCCTGTCCCGGTGCAATATAACTAACTTCTATCATCCAAGGACAGTATGCAGAATGATCAATAATAAAAATCACGCATCTCTAGATAATTCGTTATGGCCTCTGGTCCTGGTAGGAGAAGTATTAAAGCTTCTGCCAGCTACTTCATTTAGCAGGTAGTTTTTCAGTGGCTTGTGCTATGGCCTGTAAGATGCATAAAGTCACCAGGCTGCCAGTCAGATGGTCAGTGAATGTGGGACATTATATATTAGGTTTATGTGAAATATAGGCAAAACATAGGGACGGAGAGAAATCCTGTCATAGAGCACTTAGCGTGTAGTTTGAATGCTCTTGCTTCATAGAATGAGCATTTTTGTCTGGTGTAAATCTACAATGATTTAGTTATTTTTTGTTTAGTAACACTTTTTATTTTGCAAGAAATACTTTTAGTAGCAATTGGTTTACGAATTGAAGTGCATGTCTAGTAAAATATTAAGTACTATATTTTCATGTTTCAGGATAGTTGATGATGAACATGTAAGTTCCCAAAATGTCTGTTGACATTTTCCGTCCATCATGGAGCTCAGGGATATCACTGACAATCTGAAAATCTAAATGCACATATCTGCTGAAGAAACATCAGCAACCACTTCAAAAGTTCCTGGTTATTTTAAGAACATTGCTCAAAGACAGTATTTTTTAAAGACATTTTGACATATACAGCACAGGTCTATTACATATCACTCTATGAAACATGACTTTTCAATTAGATCAAATGGCTGGCCTTCTAAATTAATTTTGCTCATTTTTTCAAGTTTTCTTGTGCACATATGTTGGTTCTATTAATGGGTAAATGATGCCAGTTCTATAGTGGTACCAACAGATACTTTAAATAGAAAATCAGTTAACCCCATTCATGGTTCAATTTTTTTTTGTCTAATACATGACATCCAAATAATTGTTTTCAAAACTCCTTCTGTTAAAGAAAAACATTTGACACTATATAAAGGCTATTGTAAATTTAATCCCCCCCCAGTGATTATATAAATTCGGTTGGTAAAATAATACAATTAATAAACTTCTCGATGTTTCTTGAATAAATTTTGATGCCGTAATTCATAATTCCAGGAAGCTATGATATTCTTTAGTTACTGAAAAATTTTTGAAGTATTTGATGTTTTCTTCCCCCACTGAAACTCCTTCTCTCTCTCCCCCCACCCCCCATTTGATTCCCTATTTTTAACAAGTTGGATCTCCTAGTTTTCTAATTTTCTACCTCTTTGCCTTTCTGCTATACCTTCTGGGAGATTTTTTTCAACTTTATCTTCTAATCCAGCTATTGAGTTGTCACTTTTGATACATCTTAATTTCCCAGAACTATATATATTTTTGTACACTGAATAGTCCCCCCCCCTTTTTTTGTTTTTATAACACCCTGTTCCACATTCCTGATAAAGAATAATGACAAATCTGTGAAGCATCTCCTAACAGGGATGAATCTGGAGGACATTATGCTGAGTGAAATGTCAGTTACAAAAGGACAAACATTGAGTGAGACCACTACTGTAAACACTCACGAAAAGGTTTAAGTACAAAAAGGAACAATCTTTGATAGTTATGAGGGCACGGAGAGGGGTGGGGATGGAAAAAGATTTAATAGACAATAGATAAGTAGAAGCTTTGATGAAGGATAAGATAGTACACAACACCGAGAAAGCCAGCACAACCTGAATGAGACAAGGTCATGGTAGCTCCGTAGACACACCCAGACTCCCTGAGGGCCTGAATTGTTGGGCTGAGAGCTGTGGAGAACATGATCTCAGGGAATATCTAGCTCGATTGGCATAACATAGTTTATAAAGAATATGTTCTACATTCTACTTTGGTGAGTAGCATCTGGGGACTTAAAAGCCCATGAGCAGCCATCTAGGATACTCCACTGGTCTCAGCCCTTCGGGAGCAAGGAAGAATGAAGAAAACTGAAGATGCAAGGGAGAGATTAGTCCAAAGGACTAATGGACCATGTCTACCATTGCCTCTACCAGACTGAGTCCGGAATAACAACATGGAGCCTGGCTACCAATACTGACTCCTGTGACATGGATCACAATTTAGGGTCCCAGACAGAGCTGTAGAAAAATGTAGAACAAAATTCCAGCTCAAAAAGAAAGATCAGGCTTGCTGGCCTGACAGAGATTGGAGAAACCCTGAGAGTATGGCCCCCAGGCACGCTTTCAGGTTGCTCCTGAGGTTCACCCTTTAGCCAAAAATTGAACAGGTCCATGGAACAAAGCAAGACTGAAGGGGAACACCAGCCCTGGGGCAGGGACTGGAAGGTAGGGGGTAACAGGAAATCTGGTAATGGGGAAACCAGGGTTGAGAGTGGAGAGTGTTGACATGTCACGGGGTTGTTAACCAATGTCATAAAACAATGTGTGTACTGACTCTCTGATGAGAAACTAGTTTGTTCTGTAAACCTTCATCTAAAGTACAATAAAATGAAAAATAAAAAAGGAGAAAAAAATGGGCAAAGGAAATGAACAGATACTTCACCAAAGAAAATATTCAAGAGGCCAACAGACACATGCAGTAATGCTCACAATTCACTAGCTATTCCCCACCAGAGAAATGTAATTCAAATCACAATGAGCTACCATCTCACCCCAACATTACCGGCCCAAATCACTAAAACAGGAAATAGCAAATGTTGGAGAGGCTGCAGAGAGATCGGAACCCTTATGCATTGCTGGTGGGAATGCAAAATGATACAACCATTTTGGAAAACAATATGGCACTTCCTTAGAAAGCTAGAAATAGAAATACCATATGATCCAGCAAACCCACTCCTAGGAATATATCCTAGAGAAATAGGAGTCATCACAGGAATAGACATAAGAACACCCATGTTCATTACATATCGTTCACAATAGCAAAAAGATGGAAACAACCTAGATGCTCATTAACGGATGAATGGATAAGCAAACTGTGGTACATACACACAATGGAGTATTAAACAATGATAAAGAACAACGATGAATCTGTGAAGCGTATCATAACGTGGATGAATCTGAATCTGGAGTGCATTATGCTGAGTGAAATAAGTTAATCACAAAAGGACAAATATTGTATGAGACCACTATTGTACTGAAAAGGTTTATACAGAAAAAGAAACAATCTTTGATGGTTACGAGGGAAGGGAGGGGGACTGGAGAAACACTAAATAGACAATTCATAAGTGGTATCTTTGGTGAAGGGTAAGGCAGTAAACAATATTGGGGAAGCCAGCACAATTTGTAGAAGGCAAGGCCAGGGAAGCTCCACTGACATATCCAAACTCCCTGAGGGACCAAATGACTGGGCTGAGGGCTGTGGGGACCATGGTCTCGGGTAATGTCTAGCTCAATTGGCATCACATAGTTTATAAAGAAAATGTTCTACATTCTACTTTGGGGAGTAGCGTCTGGAGTCGTAAAGTCTGTAAGTGGCCATCTAGGATACTCCACTGGTATCACCCCTTCAGGAGCAAGGAAGAATGAAGAAAACTAAAGACATAAGAGAAAGATTATTCCAAAGGAGTAATGGACCACATCTATGATGGCCTCCACCGGTTTGAGTCCAGTACAACTAGATGGTGCCTGGCTACCACCACTGTGTGCTCTGACAGGGATCACAATAGAGAGTCATGGACAGAGCTGGAGAAAAACGAAGAACAAAATTCTAACTTAAAAAGGAAGACAGGAGAGGCGGGGCCAAGATGGCTGACTAGGTAGAAGCTACCTCGTATCCCTCTTGTGACAAAGACTCAGAAAAACAAGTGAATCGATCACATACATGACAATCTACGAACGCTGACCATCAAACACAGATCTGAAGAGTTGACCTGAGTGACAGAGACTGAGAACAAACAACCACGGGGAAGCAGCGACTATTTTCAGAGCCTGGAGCCTGCATCCCAGTCAGGAAACCTTGGTGCCAGGCTTTGGACTGGGCGCAGGGGATCTGAGCATGGCATCCTGAGAGGGCACAAATACAGGGCGCAGCCCTAGCCCCCTGAACTGACCTCAGGGGAAGCCCAGCCAGTGCATGCAGGCAGCGCAGCGACACGGCTGATAGGAGGAGAAGTCACCGGGAGGCAGCGACTGGTTTTGGAGCCAGAAGTGCGGCATCCCAGCCGGGGAACCTTGGCACTGGGCTGTGGACTGGGAGCGGAGGAACTAACTGTGGCTTCTGAGACAGCACAAGCACGGGTCACGGGCCTGACCCTCGGGGGCAATCTCTACCCAGCCAGCACACATAGGAGAGACGCCCCTCGGGAATCTCAGATAAAATAGTCATCCCAAGCAAGATAAGTAACTTTTGTCTATATTTCGGGGTGTTACTCTCTCCTGTTTTTCTGAACCCTCCCCTCCCCTTCCCAGGCGGCTTCATTAACATTGGAATTTCCTGAGCCAGAGGGAGAACTGCTCCGCGGTTTTTCTTTCCCCTTTTTTTTTTGGTCTTTTCCTAACCCATTCTTCTGGCCTGAGAGAAGCAACCACAAAAAACCCAGGGACCAAAAATCCTTCCCTAATTGGACTGAAAGCACAGAACCAGCTCTAGCCAAGCATATGTGATCCACAGTCTGGAGCTTTCATCCCTACAGGGAACAAGGTGGCTATTATAATGCAAAGGCATTTCTGATAGGGATCTGACTGCATTTTTTTTTTTTAGCGGATTTACTGCAAAGACAAGTTTCCCAGGTCTGATACCTCTGCATATTCAACAGAGCCCTCACTGACCCACCACAGGGAACTGAGGGCTGAAGCTCCCCCCACACCACCTAGCCTCCTGCCTTAGGGGCCTAAGGGGGGTGACACCTACCAATCTGTAGAGGTACTTGCATTGGGTGCCTAAGGTACAGCTGCAGAGCCCACCCACCAAAGTGCTCTAGGAATAGAGACGCACCTACCTCACTGGCACTTGGCAGAAGCCTGTCAGCATCCTGCCCCCCCGGAGTGTGAACCCTTGCTGCTACTAGAATCTGGTGCACACAACTATCACCACTACTTCTCTAGGTGGATAGGTGAACACACACTTGATGACCCAAAATCAGATCCTACTCAAGAATAGTGAATGGACTCTTAGGCTTATATATCTGGTAACAGCCCTAACCAGCTGGTAATAGGACATAAGTGATTCAAGGACTACAACAATCAAGACAGTGCAATCTAGTAGCCCATCTACGTATATTGAAAGAAAACAAAACAAGATAAGACTCAGTGAGCAAATATAAAACAAATCACTACAATATCTTAGTGATGCCTCGAAGACAGCAGTCAGTATCAAACCACATAAAGAAGCAGACCATAATTGCTTCTACAACTCCCCAAACTAAAGAATCAAAATCTTTCTCAAATGAAGATACAATCCTGGAATTGCCAGATGCAGAATATAAAAAAACTAATTTACAGAATGCTTCAAGACGTCAGGGATGACTTCAGAAATGAAATAAGGCAATCTACAGAAAAAGCCAAGGAACACACAAATAAAGCAGTTGAAGAACTCAAAAAGATTATTCAAGAACATAGTGGAAAAATTAGTAAGTTGCAAGAATCCACAGAGAGATAGCATTCAGAAACCCAAAAGATTAACAATAAAATTACACAATTAGACAATGCAATAGGAAGTCAGAGGAGCAGACTCGAGCAATTGGAATGCAGAATGGGAAATCTGGAGGACCAGGGAATTAACACCAATATAGCTGGAAAAAAATCAGATAAAACAATTTTTAAAAAGGAAGAAACCCTAAGAATCATGTGGGACTCTATCAAGAAGAATAACTTGCGTGTGATTGGAGTCCCAGAACAGGGAGAGATAACAGAAAACAGAGAGAATAGTTGAAGATCTGTTGGCAGAAAACTTCCCTGACATCATGAAAAACAAAAGGATATCCATCCAAGATGCTCATCGAACCCCATTTAAGATTGATCCAGAAACAAAATCACCAAGACATATAATCATCAAACTTGCCAAAACCAAAGAAAGAGAAAATTTTAAAAGCAGCCAGGGATAAAAGAAAGGTCTCCTACAAAGGAGAATCAATAAGAATAAGTTCAGACTACTCAGCAGAAACCATGCAGTCAAGAAGGGAATGGGATGACATATATAGAGCACTGAAGGAGAAAAACTGCCAACCAAGGATCATATTTCCAGTAAAACTCTCTCGAAAATATGAAAGCGAAATTAAAACCTTTACAGATAGACACAAGTTTAGAGAATTTGCAAAAACCAAACCAAAGCTACAAGAAATACTAAAGGAAATTCATCAGAAAACCAATAATATCAGACACAAGCACAACACAAGGTCACAGAACAGAACATCCTGATACCAACTCAAATAGGGAAATCACAAAAACAGATTAAAATTAATTTTAACAAGAAAAAAATGCTCAAAACGGAATCATTGAAGTCAATATGTAAAATCTCACAATAATCAAAAAGAGGGACTAAATACAGGTGGCATAGAACTGCCATATGGAGAGAGATACAAGGCGATATAGGACAATACAAGTTAGGTTTTTACTTAGAAAAATAGGGGTAAATATTAAGGTAACTACCAAGAGGTATAACAACTCCATAACTCAAAATAAAAACCAAGAAAAACATAACGACTCAGCAAACACAAAGTCAAATACTATGAAAATGAGGAACACACAATCTACAAAGAAAAACGTCTCAGCACAAAAAAGTAAGTGGAAAAATGAAATTGTCAACAACACACATAAAAAAGCATCAAAATGACAGCACTAAACACATACTTATCTATAATTACGCTGAATGTAAATGGACTAAATGCACCAATATAGAGACAGAGAGTCTCAGACTAGATAAAGAAACACGATCCGTCTATATGCTGCCTACAAGAGACACACCTTAGACTTAGAGACACAAACAAACTAAAACTCAAAGGATGGAAAAAAAATATCAAGCAAACAATAAGCAAAACAGAGCAGGAGTAGCAATATTAATTTCTGACAAAATAGACTTTAAAGTTAAATCCACCACAAAGGATAAAGAAGGACACTACAAAATGATTAAAGGGACAATTGACCAGGAAGATATAACCATATTAAATATTTATGCACCCAATGACAGGGCTGCAAGATACATAAAACAAACTTTAACAGAACTGAAAAGTGAGATAAACACCTCCACAATTATAGTAGGAGACTTCAACACACCACTTTCAGAGGGGGACAGGACTTCCAGTAAGAAGCTCAAAAGAGACACAGAAGACCTAATTGTTACAATCAACAAACTTGACCTCATAGACTTATACAGAACACTCCACCCAACTGCTGCAAAGTATACTTTTTTTTCTAGCACACATGGAACATTCTCTAGAATAGACCACATATTAGGTCATAAAACAAACCTTTGCAAACTCCAAGACATTGAAATATTACAAAGCATCTTCTCAGACCACAAGGCCATAAAAGTGGAAATCTAACAGAAAAATTAGGGAAAAGAAATCAAATACTTGGAAACTGAACAATACCCTGCTCAAAAAAGGTTGGGTTATAGAAGGTATTAAGGAGGGAATAAAGAAATTCATACAATGCAACGAGAATGAAAACACTTTCTATCAAAACCTCTGGGACACAGCAAAAGCAGTGCTCAGAGGTCAATTTATATCGATAAATGCACACATTCAAAAAGAAGAAAGAGCCAAAATCAGAGAACTGTCCCTACAACTTGAACAAATAGAAAGCGAACAACAAAAGAATCCATCAGGCACCAGAAGACAAATAATAAAAATTAGAGCTGAACTAAATGAATTACAGAACAGGAAAACAATTGAAAGAATTAACAAAGCCAAAAGCTGGTTCTTTGAAAAAATTAACGAAATTGATAAACCATTGGCCAGACTGACTAAAGAAATACAGGAAAGGAAACAAATAACCCGAATAAGAAATGAGATGGGCCACATCACAACAGACCGAACTGAAATTAATAGAATCACATCAGATTATTATGAAAAATTGTACTCTAACAAATTTGCAAACCTTGAAGAGATGGATGAATTCCTAGAAAAACACTACCTACCTAAACTAACACAATCAGAAGTAGAACAACTAAATAGACCCATAACAAAAAAAGAGATTGAAACGGTAATCAAAAAACTCCCAACAAAAAAAGCCCTGGCCCAGATGGCTTTACTGCAGAGTTCTACCAAACTTTCAGAGAAGAGTTAACACCACTACTACTAAAGGTATTTCAAAGCATAGAAAATGACGGAATACTACCCAACTCATTCTATGAAGCCACCGTATCCCTGATACCAAAACCAGGTAAAGACATCACAAAAAAAGAAAATTACAGACCTATATCCCTCATGAACATAGATGCAAAAATCCTCAACAAAATTCTAGCCAATAGAATTCAACAACATATCAAAAAAAAAAAAAAATCCAGCACGACCAAGTGGGATTTATACCAGGTATGCAAGGCTGGTTTAATATTAGAAAAACCATTAATGTAATCCACCACATAAATAAAACAAAAGACAAAAACCACATGATCTTATCAATTGATGCAGAAAAGGCATTTGACAAAGTCCAACACCCATTCATGATAAAAACCCTCAGTAAAACAGGAACTGAAGGAAAATTCCTCAACATAATAAAGGGCATGTATACAAAGCCAACAGCCAACATCACTCTAAATGGAGAGAGCCTGAAAGCATTTCCCTTGAGAACGGGAACCAAACAAGGATGCCCTTTATTACCGCTCCTGTTCAACATTGTGCTAGAGGTCCTAGCCAGAGCAATTAGGCTAGACAAAGAAATAAAGGGCATCCGAATTGGCATAGAGGAAGTAAAATTATCTCTATTTGTAGATGACATGATCTTATACACAGAAAACCCTAAGGAATCCTCCAGAAAACTACTGAAACTAATAGAAGAGTTCAGCAGAGTCTCAGGTTATAAGATAAACATACAAAAATCACTTGGATTCCTCTACACCAATAAAAACAACATCGAAGAGGAAATCACCAAATCAATACCATTCACAGTAGCCACCAAGAACATAAAATACTTAGGAATAAATCTTACCAAAGATGTAAAAGACCTATACAAAGAAAACTACAAAGTACTAGTGCAAGAAACTAAAAAGGACCTACTTAAGTGGAAAAACGTACCTTGCTCATGGATAGGAAGACTTAACATAGTAAAAATGTCTATTCTACCAAAAGCCATCTATACATACAATGCACTTCCGATCCAAATTCCAATGACATTCTTTAATGTGATGGAGAAACAAATCACCAACTTCATATGGAAGGGAAAGAAACCTCGGATAAGTAAAGCATTACTGAAAAAGAAGAAGAAAGTGGGAGGCCTCACTCTACCTGATTTTAGAACCTATTATACAGCCACAGCAGTCAAAACAGCCTGGTACTGGTACAACAACAGGCAAATAGACCAGTGGAATAGAATTGAGAATCCAGACAGAAATCCATCCACATATGAGCAGCTGATATTTGACAAAGGCCCAGTGTCAGTTAATTGGGGAAAAGATGGTCTTTTTAACAAATGATGCTGGCATAACTGGATACCCATTTGCAGAAAAATGAAACAGAACCAAAACCTCACACCATGCACAAAAACTAACTCCAAGTGGATCAAAGACCTAAACATAAAGACTAAAATGATAAAAATCACGGAAGAAAAAATAGGGACAACGTTAGGAGCCCTAATTCAAGGCATAAACAGAATACAAAATTTTACCAAAAATGATGAAGAGAAACCAGATAACTGGGAGCTCCTAAAAATCAAACAGCTATGCTCATCTAAAGACTTCACCAAAAGAGTAAAAAGACCACCTACAGATTGGGAAAGAATGTTCAGTTATGACATCTCCGACCAGCGCCTGATCTCTAAAATCTATATGATTCTGTTAAAACTCAACCACAAAAAGACAAACAACCCAATCAAGAAGTGGGCAAAGGATATGAACACGCACTTCACTAAAGATGATATTCAGGCAGCTAACAGATACATGAGAAAATGCTCTCGCTCATTAGCCATTAGAGAAATGCAAATTAAAACTACGATGAGATTCCATCTCACTCCAACAAAGCTGGCATTAATCCAAAAAACACAAAATAATAAATGTTGCAGAGGCTGCAGAGAGATTGGAACTCTTATACACTGCTGGTGGGAATGTAAAATGGTACAACCACTTTGGAAATCTATCTGGCGTTTTCTTAAAAAGTTAGAAATAGAACTACCATGCGACTCAGAAATCCCACTCCCCGGAATATACCCTAGAGAAATAAGAGCCTTCACGAAGAGATATATGCACACCCATGTTTATTGCAGCTCTGTTTACAATAGCAAAAAGCTGGAAGCAACCAAGGTGTCCATCAACGGATGAATGGTTAAATAAATTGTGGTATATTCACACAATGGAATACTACCCATCGATAAAGAACAGTGACGAATCTGTGAAATATTTCATAACATGGAGGAACCTGGAAGGCATTATGCTAAGTGAAATTAGTCAGAAGCCAAAGGACAAATATTGTATAAGGCCACTATTATAAGATCTTGAGAAATAGTATAAACTGAGAAGAACACATACTTTTGTGGTTACGAGGGGGGAGGGGGGAGGGAGGGAGAGGGTTATATACTGATTAGGTAGTAGATAAGAACTACTTGAGGTGAAGGGAAGGACAATACTCAATACACGGAAAGTCAGCTCAAATGGATTGGACCAAAAGCAAAGAAGTTTCCAGGATAAACTGAATGCTTCAAAGGTCAGCGAAGTAAGGGTGGGGGTTTGGGGACTATGGCTTAAGGGGACTTCTAAGTCAATTGGCAAAATAATACTATTATGAAAACTTTCTACATCCCACTTTGAAATGTGGCATCTGGGGTCTTAAATGCTAAGAAGCGGCCATCTAAGATGCATCAATGGGTCTCAACCCACCTGGATCAAAGGAGAATGAGGAACACCAAGGTCACACGACAACTATCAGCCCAAGAGACAGAAAGGGCCACGTGAAGCAGAGACTTACATCATCCTGAGACCAGAAGAACTAGATGGTGCCCGGCCACAACCGATGACTGCCCTGACAGGGAGCACAACAGAGAACCCCTGAGGGAGGTGGAGATCAGTGGGATGCAGACCCCAAATTCTCATAAAAGACCAGACTTAATGGTCTGACTGAGACTAGAGGAATCCTGGCGGTCATGGTCCCCAAACCTTCTGTTGGCCCAGGACAGGAACCATTCCCGAAGACAACTCATCAGACATGGAAGGGACTGGACAATGGGTAGGAGAGAGATGGTGATGAAGAGTGAGCTACTTGTATCAGGTGGACACTTGAGACTGTGATGGCATCTCCTGTCTGGAGGGGAGATAGGAGGGTAGAGAGGGTTAGAAACTGGCAAAATTGTCACGAAAGGAGAGACTGGAGGGGCTGACTCATTAGTGGGAGAGAAAGTGGGAGTATGGAGTAAGGTGTATATAAGCTTATATGTGACAGACTGACTTGATTTGTAAACGTTCACTTAAAGCTCAATAAAAATCATTAAAAAAAAGAATAAATATACAAACTTAGAAATGAGATGAGGGGATAACCTGAAGGGGGAAAAAAAAAAGGTTGAGTGCAGGGAACTTAAACCTCCTTTCCACAGTGTATGAAGTGCTAACTTGGTTGACAAAATATGATGCTGAAACTGCTATCCAACATGCCAACTCCAATCTTTTTTCTCAAACTGTAGGCTTCAATGCCCTATATTTTGGGAACAACATACATTATATCATCTTTTTTCCAATTTGTATATTCTCTGCAGTGCACCATTGTCTTATTTTCCTTTTATTAAGTTATTACAAATCATCTCTGAAAAGAGACATACTGAAAGCTTTCTGAGAAGCTGCAGATCAAAACTAAGTACAATAGTTTGATAAGAATGGTTACGGTATTTTAGGAGTACTCCTGATACTTTCAACATATGTATTGGTTGGTCGCTTAGCAGTTTTAGAGCGATCTCAATATACGAAACACCCTGAGTATTATTTACAAGGATTGGACCTCTTCTAGGACATCTTTTTATAGTCATACATTAAATATATTTTAATTATTACTGTTCTTTGTAATAAAACATTTTCTTAGAAGAACATGCTTAGTTTGGAAAAACTGGAATTAAAAATATCATATATGAGAAAAGGGCTTAAAAATACATTTAGTTCTGTAGAATGAGATAGGCATTCTTTACTCCTCTTTCATGAAAATATGCGGTTCTACCTCAATGATGGAAACCCTGGTGGTATAGTGGTTAAGTGCTATGACTGTTAACCAAAAGATCAGCAATTTGAATCCACCAGGCTCTCCTTGGAAACTCTATGGGGCAGTTCTACTCTGTCCTATAGGGTCACTATGAGTTGGAATTGACTTGACGGCAATGGGTTTGGGCTTTATTTCAAAGATACATCAGGGAAAAAGTTACAGATTCAAATCCAAGACATTTTACAGCATATTACTTAAATCTTTTGTTCTTCCTTGTGTGGGTCAAGAGATATGCAAATTACTGAGATTTTATGTCAGTTCTCATGGTAAGGGATTTAAGATAATTATTTTATTTCATTACTACAAAAATGCTGAAATATGAGTTAAATAATTTCCTTTAAAGAGATAAAAATTTAAGAAATGTATAGACATAAGATTCAAACCCAATTTATTTGACTTTAAAGAGCTTATATCTAACCATTACTCTTGCCTCCCTAAGAACTTAATTGTTAATTAGTAGTGAAAAATCTCAGGCTTTTTATGTACAGAAAATTACGTTTTGTGTACTTGCTGTTTTTTAGGGGGGTGGAGGGAGTTGAAAAATAAAAGTCAATGAAGGTACAAACACAATCCAGTTAAGGAATCCTAAAAAAACAAAGTATTATTTAAAATAAAAATAACAAGTGTCACAAGAAATTTGGTTTATGTGGTTAACCTTACGGAGGATATAAAAGCAGGGCTTTAACTGCTACCATACACAAAAATTAATTGCGGATGGATTAAGAACTTGAATGTTAACTTTAAAAAATAAATAAAGGACTACAAAGACAAACAAACAACAAAAAACAAGACAGGACTTGATAGCCAAACAGAGATGGGAGAAACCCTGAAAGTATGACCCCTGGACACCATTTCAGCTCAGTAATGAAGTCACTCCTGAGGTTCACCCTTCAGGCAAAGATTGGACAGGCCTATCAAATAAGACTTAAAAGTTGAGAAAAGGAGGAAAACTCTGGGTATTTTAAATAATATACTATGGTTATGAAAATGGCGGTTCTCTCCTGTAATTGGGGTTTTTTTTTTTTTTTTTTAATTGTTGAGGGCCAATCATCCATTTACTTAGTGACACTTCCAAATTATTTCTGCAAAGCTTGTATTCCTTGTCATGTCTGGCCACGGAAGTTTCTGTTCTGTTATCTCAATGGTGAGTTCATGATCTCACAGTGATTTCTTTAAATGCTTGTACCCAAAAAGAAAAAATAATACTCTCCCAGTCTTTGCAGATTGGCTCCGAACTGGGACATCCTTTCAATGCTAACACAGACTGCCTAAAACTCTGCCTTGGCATTCGCTTCCTGTTTGCATGGAGCCCAAAGATCAGCCAGAGGTGCAAGCCTAAGGCCTTGTCAGTATTTTTTTTTTTTATGAGCATGTCTCCATCCTTAGGCATGCACATTACACTTCAGATTCCTCAGTATGTATGGTAGCCCTTCACAGTCCTTATTCCACCAACAATCTTCCTCCCAGACTTCTTTTTTTCCAAGGTTTTGGATCTCTGTTTTCTCTGTCCTCCATCCTTTGACCCAGAAGGGAGGACCATTTCTTGGAGCTTTGTACTCCTCAATTTCCATCATACATTTGTTGTTGTGTGCTGTTGAGTCAATTCCAACTCATAACTGACCCTACAGGACAGAGTAGAACTTTGGTCTGTGCCACCTTGAATGTGTGCTCTCTAGGTACATTTTTCCTCCAACCACTCTGAATCTGCTACCAGCGGATATGTGAGTGAGGAAATCAAATTCTATCTCTGGCGGCAGTGTCACAGGTCACTATGTAGGCTCAGGCTAACCATGACTGTCTTCTGCCCCAGGCAAGGGCCTTCATCCTTCAAAGGAAATGATGACATGTGGGCACTGGCAGACATTATATTTTGAATCAACACAGGGGTCTGGCTGAGGGTCAATAGGCCAGGTGGCTAGGTAAAGGCCGAGTAGGTGGGGCTAAGGTTTCTTTCCCAATCACCATGGAGACAGCCACAGGAAGGCTGGGTGGAACTTCTGATGGGACATGTCACAAACACTGAGCCAAGAGGAGAGGTCCGGTCTAACTGGCCAGTTCAGCAGAGTCCTCCATTTTGTCCATGGACACTCAATGGCCTCTTCTGGTTTGGCCACAGGAATTGAGCACATCAGGGAATATCTTCACAGGTGGAAACCCCTGATGTGGACAGGTTCAAGACACTGGGAGAGCAGGCCAGGTACCTGCACTCTACTTACTTGATGTCAGTAGACATGGTGACCTCGATTAGCATCTATGGTCTCTCTCTGGATGTGTTCATTTGGAGAAATCTCTTCATTCTACCCCTGAGAAACATCATGAGTGCCTGAGAGAGAGAATGGAGACGAAAGGGGGGAAGTCTTTTGGCTGTACCGGTTCCCCATGGCCAGAGAATATGAGGTAGTCTATCGGGATGGTCTTAGATACTGATGATTGACATGGGAAATACACCACGGGTAGACCCTGGCCAGGTGGAGCTTGTGGGCAGATGCAAGCCCCTCTGGCGACTACTAATTCTGCTGATACGTAGTACGGTGGAAAACCCCGCCAAGTGGAAAGGGTAGATAAGATTGACCTATACCAGCCAGGGGCCTCTCCTGAGACTAAAGATCCCAACCTGGTCTCAACCTCATCACCTCAGCACACACTATGTCTGCACATATAATTCTGCCTTTATCTCTGAATGTTTTATGCTAGTAGGAAAAAAAGCATGCCACTCAGCCAAAGGTAGTTCCGAGAAAATGAAGTGAAACTGCCATTTTCAAATGTTTGCTCTGTACGTGTCCCCTGCCTCTGGTGGAACAGGGTGTAGCTGGCCTCCGAAGACAAGGCCGAAACCCTGGCAGCCAGGGCCCCAGCAGTCCAGAGGCTTCTGGACGTGGGGATGTGGATGACCTGTTTGCCACATACAGGAGGGAGTCTTGGGCCCTAGACTGGCTCACCATTCAATTCTACGTAGCCCAGTAAGGTCACTGGCCCTTGGCTGGTGCCTCATTGAATGTGTGCTCTCTAGCGATATTTCTCCTCCTGTCATGATCATTCTGCCACCAGGGGATATGTGAATGTCAAAGTCACCGTCTATCACTGGCAGCAGTGTCACAAGTCACTAGAGATCGAGGCACAAGCTGACCTTAGCTGTCTCTGTCCCAGGAAAGGGCCCGAACCCTTTATTCCAGACGGTGACACCTCTGCCCTGGTGGACATTAATTCTGACAACACAGAGCACGGGGTGAGGGTCAGCAGGCCATGCAGGCTAAGTGAACATCGGGTGGGCGAAGCTAAGGCTTGTTTGCTATCACCAAGGAGACAAGCCTCAGAAGAGTGGGAGGAGCTTCTGATGGGCTAGCTGACAACTACTGAGCCAACGGTAGAGATCTGGCCCACCTGGCGGATGATACAGGGCCCTCCATTGTCACCTGTGACACAGTGGCCACCTCTGGCTGTGGCCAAAGGATTTCACCACACCCTGGGAAAGGCAGTTCAGGCAGATGGGAGCCCCTGATGTGGACAGGTTCAGGGCATTGGCAGAGCATACCAGGTACCTGTTTTCCACTTTTCTGAGAGTATCAGTAGGCAAGGCATCCCCACTCAGCTTCTCTTACCTCTCTCTGTCTCTCTCTGGATGTGTTAATTCTGGGAACTCTCTTTATTCTACCCCTGAGACACATCACAGCTTGGAGTGCCTGAAAGAGTGCCTAGAGACAAAAGACCAAAGGGGGAAGGCCTCTGGCTGTACTGCTTGCTCATGGGCAGAGAAAGGCAGATAGTCTATCTGGAAAGTCTAAATAGTAGTGATTGATGAGGGAGCTACACCACGGGCGGACCCTGGCCAGGTGAAGCTTGCTCACAGGTGGAAGCCTCTCCGGAGACTACTTATTCCAATGACAGCTTGTATGGAAACACCCAGGCAAGTGGAAGGGGCAGAAAACATTAATACATACCTTCCAGACACCTATCCTGGGTCAGAAGATCCCACCCTGACCTCCATCTTGTCATCTTCTCAGCACACACCTCCATGCACACATCAAATCCGCCTTTCGCCATGAACACCTTCACCTGCTAGGAAACACTTCAGCGACTCAGTCAAAGGAGATTACAGGCAAAGTCATGCAAAACGAGCATTTTCAAAATTGTGCCATCTGCTCGTCCACAGCCTCCGGTGGCACACTGCATATGCATCAGGTTTGCCAGGACAATGCCGAAATCCTGGCAGCCAGGGTCCCAGTAGTCCAGAGTCTATGGATGTGGGGATGTGGATGGCATGTTTGCAACCTACAACAGGGAGCCCTGGGCCCTAGTGAGGTTGAAACTTGAGCTCCACAATGTGTACTATCTTCCTTTGCCTTTGGCCTGTGTCGCCTCGAATGTGTGCTCTCTAGGTACATTTCTTCTTCAACCACTCTGAATCTGCTGCCAGTGGATATGTGAGTGTGGAAATCAGTATCACTAGCAGCAGTGTCACAGGTCACTAGGTATCTAGGCTCAGGCTGACCTTGGCTGTCTTCTGCCCCAGGAAAGATCCCTAATCGTTCAAACTAAATGAAGACACATGGGCACTGGCTGTCATCATTTTTTTCATCAACACAGGGGCTGGGTGAGGGTCAACAGGCCAGGTGACCAGGTGAAGGCCGAGTGGGTGGGGCTACAGTTTGTTTCCAATCACCATGGAGGCAGCCACAGAAAGTCTGGGTGGAACTTCTGATAGGACGCCACACGAACACTGAGCCAGTAATAGAGGTGCGGCCTAACTGGCCAGTTCAGAAGAGTCCTATGTTTTGTCCATGGACGCTCAACGGCCTCTCCTGGCTTTGGCCACAGGAATTGAACATACCCAGGGAATATCTTCACAGGTGCTACCCCTGGATGTGAACAGGTTGAACATACTGGGAGAGCAGGCTAGGTCCCTGTGTTCCACCTACTTGAGGATATCAGTAGGCAAGGTGACCTCACTCAGCATTTATGGTCCCTCTCTGGATGTGTTCATTCATAGATATCTCTTTATTCTAACCCTGAGAAACATCACAAGTGCCTGAGGGAGAATCTGGAGATGAAAGGGTGAAGACTTCTGGCTGTACCAGTTCCCCATAAGCAGAGAATATCAGATAGACTATCTGGATGATCTTAGAAACTTTTTATTGACATGGGAAACCATCAGAGATACGTGAGTGTTGAAATCAACATCTATCACTGGTGACAGTGTCACAGGTAACCAGGTATTTAGGCTCAGGCTGACCTTGGCTGTCTTCTGTCCCAGGAAGGGACATTTCAAAGGAAATGATGACACTTGGGCACTGGCGGACATTACTTTTTTCAATCAACACAGGGGTCACCGTGAGGGTCAGCAGGCCAGGTGAAGGTCAAGTAAAAATAAAATAATATTTTAGGTGGGGCTAAAGCTTCTTTCCCAATCACCATGGAGACAGCCACGGCAGACTGGGCAGAACTTCTGTTGGGACTGGTCACAAACACTGAGCCAGTAAGAGAGGTCCACCTTAACTAGCCAGTTCCTTAGAGTCCTCCATTTTGTCCATCGATACTCCATGGCCTCTTCTGGCTTTTGCCACAGGAATTGAGTACACCCAGGGAATATCTTTACTTCTGGCAACCCCTGATGTGGACACTTTCAAGACACTGAGAGAGCAGGCAAAGTACCTCTTTTACACTTAGTTGAGGATATAGGGTCGCTATGAGTCAGAATTGACTCGACGGCACTGGGTTTTGTTTTTTTTTTTTTCAGGATATCAGTAGGCAAGGTGGCCTTATTTAGCATCTATGGTCCCTCTCTGTACGTGATCCCTTGGAGAGTTCTCTTCATTCTACCCTTGAGACACATCACAAGTATGAGGGGCCTGAGAGCCTGGAGATGATAGGGGGAAGGCTTCTGGCTGTACTGGTTCCCCATGGGCAGAGAATAGCAGTTAGCCTATCTGGATGGTTTCATATACTGTTGACCTACATGGGAAAGTCACCACTGGTGGACCTGGCCAGGTGGAGCTTGTGGGCAGATGCAACCTCTCTGGCGACTAATAATTCCGCTGATCCTTTGTATGGTGAAAAACCCCCTGCCAAGTGGGATGGGCAGAGAACATTGACCCACACCTGCCAGGAGCCTCTCCTGGAACTAAAGGTCCCAACCTGGTCTCAACCTTGTCACCCTCTCAGCACACACCTTGCATGCACACATAATTCTGCCTTTCTCCATCAGTGCCTTATCCTACTAGGAAAAACAGCATGCCACTCAGTCAAAGGCGGTACAGCCCAAATGAAGTGAAACTGCCATTTTCCAATTTTTGCTCCCGACAGGTCCACTGCCTCTGGTGGAACACTGTGTATGTGGCCTTCCTCCAAGGACAAGGCCGAAATCCTGGTAGCCAGGGCCCTAGCAGTCCAGCGGTTTGCCACATAAAGGAGGGATCCTTGGCCCTTGACTGGGTCGTCATTCATCTCCACGATGTCCACTAGTGGCCCTGGCCTTTGGCCGATGCGTCACTGAACATGTGCTCCCTAGCGATATTTCTCTACCCGTCACTATCATTCTGCCACCAGGGGATATGTAATTGTGGAAGTCACCATCTATCACTGGCAGCAGTGTCACAAGTCACTATAGATCTAGGCATAAGCTGACCTTAGCTGTCTTCTGCCCCAAGCAAGGGCCTGAATCCTTTATCCCAGATGGTGACACCTGGGCCATGGCGGACACTAATCTTTATCAAAACAGAGGGCTGGGTGATGGTCGGCAGGCCAAGTGAAGGCCGGGTTGGCGTGGCTAAGGCTTGTTCACCATCACCATGCAGACAGCAACTGGAAGAGCGGGCGCAGCTTCTGAGGGGCTGGGTAACATGTACTGAGCCAATAGGAGAGATCTGGCCCACCTGGCCAATGACATACGGCCCTCCTTTGTGAGCTATGACACTTAGTGGCTACCTCTGGCTGTGGCCACACGATTTCAGCACAACCTGGTAAAGGTTATGCAGGCAGATGGGAGCCTCTTGTGCAGAGAGGTTCAGGGCATTGGGAGAGTAGGCCAGGTATCTGTTTTCCACTTTCCTGAGGATATCAGTAGGCAAGGTATTCCCACTCAGCATCTCTTGCCTCTCTCTGTCTCTGTATGTGTTCATCCTCCAAAATCTCTTCATTCTACCTCAGAGACACATCACAACTTGGAGTGTCTGAGAGACTAGAGATGAAAGGGTGGAGGCCTCTGGCTATATTGCTTGCCTATGGGCAGAGAAGAGCAGGTAGTCTGTGTAGAAGGTCTTGATTACTGAGAGGAGCTACACCACAGGCAGACCCTGGCCTGGTGAAGCTTGCAGGCAGATGGAAGCTTTTGTGGAGAGTACTAAATTTGGCTGACACATGGTATGGAAAAACTCGGCCAAGGGGAATGGGCAGAAAACATTGACACATACCTGCCAGAGGCCTAGCTTGGGTCTGTAGATCCCACTCTGGTCTCCACCTTGTCTGTACACATCAAATCCTCCTTTCTCCATGAATGCCTTCTCCTGCTAGGAAACACAGCATGGCAAACTCCACCAAGGAGAGTACAGGAAAAGACAACTGAAACTTCCATTTTCCACATTTTGCCGTCTGCTGGTCCACAGCCTCCAGTGATTCACTGCACATGTGTCAGGTCTCCTAAGACAAGGCCGAAATCCTGGCAGCCAGGGCACCGGTATTCCAGTGTGTGCGGATGTGGGGATATGGATGACCTGGTTGCCATGTACAGGAGGGTGCCCTGGGCCCTAGACGGGCTCCCACTTGAGCTCCATGATGTCTGCTATTTTTCATGACCTTTGGCCCTTGCCCCCGTGACTATGTGCTCTCTAGCTCCATTTCTCCTCCAACCACTCTGAATCTGCCACCAGGGGATATGTGAACATGGAAATCAACACCTATCAGTGGCGGCAGTGTCACAGGTCACTAGGTATCTAGACTCAGGGTGACCTTGGCTGTCTTCTGCCCCAGGAAAGGGCCCTAAGCCTTCAAAGGAAATGATGACACTTGGGCACTAGTGGACATTATTTTTTTCATCAACACAGGGGTCTTTGTGAGGGTCAACAAGCCAGGTATTCCAGGTCAAGGACAAGTGGGCGGGGCTAAGGCTTCTTTCCCTATCCCCATGGAGACAGCCACTGGAAGACAGGGTGGAAATTCTGATGAGATGGGTCACAAACACTGAGCCAATAGGAGATGTCCACCCTAACTGGCCAATTCCGCAGAGTCCTCCATTTTGTCCACTGACACTCAACTGTCTCTTCTGGCATTCACCTCGGAAATTGAGCACACCCAGGGAATATCCTTACATGTGACAAACCCTGATGTGGACAGGTTCAAGACACTGGGAAGGTAGGCCAAGTGCCTTTTTTCCACTTACTTGAGGATATCAGTGGGCAAGGTGTCCTTATTCAGCATCTATGGTCCCTCTCTGTATGCATTCCTTCAGAGAGTTCTCTTCATTCCACCCCTGAGAAACATCACAAGTACCAGTGCTTCACAGAGAGCCTGGAGACGATAGGGGGAAGGCTTCTGGCTGTACTGGTTCCCCGTGGGCAGAGAATAGCAGGTAGTCTATCTGTATGGTCTTAGATACTATTGACTTACATAGGAAATTCACCACGGGCGAACCCTGGCCAGGTGGAGCTTGTGGGCAGATGCAAGCCTCTTCGGTGACTAGTAATTCCGCTGATCCTTTGTATGGCAAAAAAAAAAACCCTGCCAAGTGGAATGGGCAGATAACATTGACCTATACCTGCCAGGAATATCTCCTGGGACTAAAGATGCCAACCTGGTCTCATCCTTATCGCCTTACAAGCACAGACCTTGCCTGCACATATAATTCTGCCTTTCTCCGTGAATGCCTTATCCTGCTAGGAAAAATAACATGCCACTCAGTTAAAGGCAGTACCGCCCAAATGAAGTGACACTGCCATTTTCCGATTTTTGTTCCCGACAGGACCACTGCCTCCGGTGGAACACTGCTTATGTGTCTGCCCTCTGAAGACAAGGCTGAAATCCTGGCAGCCAGGGAGCCAACAGTCCAGTGGTTTCTGGATATGGGGAAATGGATGACCTGTTTGCCACATACAGGAGGGAGCCTTGGGCACTAGACTGGCTCGCCATTCAGCTCCACGACGTCCACTACTGGCCCTGGACTCTGTCTGGTGCCTCCGTGAATGTGTGCTCTCTAGCCATATTTCCCGTCCCGTCACTATCATTCTGCCACCAGGGGATATGTGATCGTGGAAATCACCATTTATCACTGGTAGCAGTGTCACAAGTCACTAGAGTTCTAGGCACAAACTGACCTTGGCTGTCTTCTGCCCCAGGCAAGGGCGTGAATCCTTTATCCCAGATGGTGACACCTGGGCCGTGGTGGACATTAATTTTTATCAACACTGAGGTCTGGACCAGGTCAGCATGCCAGGTGAAGGATGGGTGTGCGGGAATAAAGCTTGTTCACCATCACCATGTTTCCAGCCCCCGGAAGAGTGGGTACAGCTTCTGAGGCGCCAGGTCAGAAGTACCAAGCCAATGGGAGAGATCTGGCCCACCTGACCTATGACATAGGGCCCTCCATTGTGACCTATGACACTTAGTGGCCACCTCTGGCTGTGGCCACATGATTTTAGTACAACCTGGGAAAAGCTAAGCAGGCAGATGGGAGCCCCTGGTGCAGAGAGGTTCAGGGAACTGGGGGAGCACGCCAGGTACCCGTTTTCCACTTTCCTGAGCATATCAGTAGGAAGGCATCCCCACTCACCATCTCTTGCCTCTCTCTCTCTCTCTCTGAGTTCATTGTACAAAAGCTCTTCATTCTACCCCTGAGACACATCACAACTTGGAGTGCCTGAGAGACTAGAGATGAAAGGATGGAGGCCTCTGGCTGTACTGCTTGCCCACGGGCAGAGAAGAGCAGGTAGTCTGTGTAGAAGGTCTTGATAGTAGTGATTGTTGAGGGGAGCTACACCACAGGCAGACCCTGGCCTGGTGAAGCTTGCAGGCAGATGGAAGCCTTTGCGGAGAATACTAATTTGGCTGAGACATGGTATGGGAAAACCAGGCCTAGAGGAATGGACAGAAAACACTGAAACATACCTGCCAGAAGCCTAGCCTGGGTATGAAAATCCCATCCTAGTCTCTACGCTGTCATCGTCTCAGCACATACCTTGCCTGCACACATCAGATCTGCCTTTCTCCATGAATGCCTTCTCCTGCTAGGAAAAACAGCACGTCACTCAACCAAAGGAGAGCACAGGCAAAGTCAACTGAAGCCCCCATTTTCAAGATTTTACCCTCTGCTGGTCCAAAGCCGCTGGTGGCACACTGCATGTGCGTCACTTCTCCGAAGAGAAGGCCGAAATCCAGGCATCCAGGGCCTCAGCAGTCCAGAGTCTGTGGATGTGGGCATATGGATCACCTGCTTGCCACGTACAGGAGGGAGGTCTGGGCCCTAGACCGGCTCTGCTTGAGCTCCACAACGTCAGATATTTTTCCTGAACTTTTGCCCGTGCCCCCGTGAGTGTGTGATCTCTAGCTACACTTCTCCTCCGACCACTCTGAATCTGCCACCTGCAGATAGGTGAGCATGGAAATCAACATCTATCACTGGTGGCAGTGTCACAGGTCACAAGGTGTCTAGGCTCAGGCTGACTTTGGCTGTCTTCTGCCCCAGGCAAGGGCTCTGATCCTTCCAAGGAAATGAGGACACGTGGTCACTGGTCGACATCCTTTCTTTCATCCACACAGCATTCTGGGTGAGGGTCAAGAGGCCAGGTAGGCCAGGCGAAGGTCCACTGCAGGAGCTAAGGTTTGTTTCCCAATCACCGTGGTGGCAGCTACCGGAAGACTGGGTGGAACTTCTGATGGGACAGGTCACAAACACTGAGCCAATAGGAGAATTCTGGTCTAACTGGCCAGTTCTGCAGAGTCCTCCATTTTGTCCATGGACACTCAACCGCCTTTTTCTGGCTTTGGCCACAGGAATTAAGCACACCCAGGGAATATCTTTAAGACAGGTAGCAAAGGCCCTGAGATCGGAGGGTGACTCTTTGAGAAATAGCAAAGAGGCTACTGTGGTTATAAGACAGGGATCAAAGGCCTGAGAATAGAGAGTACCTGTTTGAGAAATAACGAAGAGACTAGTGTAGTTAGAGGAGAAGCAAGTAAAAGAGAAATAGACTGTATTCTAAGAGAGAAAATAGGGGGATGAGTGTGGAACCTAGAGACTTTGTAAGAGAAGGAGCAGAAGGGCCCCCTTCTGACTTTCAGAAGCAGCTGGAGAAAACCAGACCCAGGGACATGCGCAGAACATACACGTGTGACCTTCCACCAGGGGCAGTGAGGGGCTACAGCCCCAGCCAGGGAATCGAACCCAGAGAGCGAGAGACTGCACAGGTGTGACACCCCATAATAAGTCCTACTACGCATCCCAGAGGCCTACAGGACAGGAGCCATCTGGGAAAGCTGCTGCGGCTGCACCTTAGTTAACATAACCCTGGCCTGAGCCTATGAATAAACATGGATCTTTTCCTGCCCAAGAACTTTGAAAAACTCGGGCCTGTCTTTTGTTCTGTGAGATGAGGGTAAGCCTTGCTCTAGGCTCTCCTTGTCTCCGCCTGCGAGACTCTTCAAAAATGCTTTGCTGTTGTGGAAAACTACGTGCCTTACCTGCTCATTCTTGACCAGTCAGGGGCAAGAACCTTATTCCAGCAACAATTTTGGTGAGCCAGGAGGCACAAAGGGATCCTTTGCATCCCGTTCCTGGACCCAAGGCAGTGGAGAGGAGAATTCCCTGACCCTGGCGGTGAACGAAGCAGCTGCTGAGACTGATTTATTCTTGCGTTTCTCCGCCAGGTAAGGACTTCTCCCCTTTACTCCTCACGGCCCGACCTTAGTTTCATATTCCTCCCGAGCAAACTTCCTGTTGTTGCGTCTGTTTCTCCTTAGAAATGTGAAGTGCAATGATGAGGAGTCAAAAGAAATCCAAGTGGCAGATGAGTCGCTCACGCGGGTAAGGCCACCTGGGAGTCCTCCATGGACGGGTGTCTCATACTGTGGGGGCTGGAGGCACTAGTGAAGGGTGAAGCATCCCCAGAGCGATGGGCCTAAACTGACCCTAGGGACCAAGGGACACCTTCTAAAGGGTCTCCAGTGCGACAGGTCATTTGACCCTAGGGACCAAGAGATACCTTAAACCTTAGGGACCAGGGATCTTCCCATCAGAAATTACTACAGAAAGGTCCCATCAGAAATTACTACAGAAAGGTCTCAGGATTGTCCCCAGTGAGATGGGTCATTTGACCCTAGAGACCAAGGGACACAGTCCACCGAGCATCCCCAGAGTGACGGGGTTTCAAGCCCTAGGAACCAAGGGATGCCTTCTGTTTGACCCCAGGGAGTAGAGAATTTCTGACCTGTTGGTAGTGCACTCTTGGCAGGAACTGCAGCCTGCCCCTTTTCCTCTCTTTGCTCTCCTCTCAAGCTGGCCTTTTGTCCAGCCACTTGTTCCAGCCGTCTTTTTGTGCGTCTGGATATTGTCTGCCTCTAGATGGTACACCGTGTTTCTGGGGGAATGGATGTAGAGGTCTCTGTTTAGATGGAGAGATTGAAGCCCCTCTCTTCCGTATTGGGGTTAAGAGGTATCTGGAAAATCAAAGTGGAGATGCAGATATGCCTAGTAATGTGTTAGGCCTCACTAAGCCATTTCTGACTTGTCTAGTCCAAGCTTTCTCTGTTTGTCTTATATGTGACCGGGGCTCTATGGGAGATTGAGGCTGTGAGGTTGTCTCACTCGCCTCTGTGTCTTATGTGTAATGTGTGTGTTGTGTAGAAACTAATTGGTGAAGAGAAATTCAGGTTGAATTGGAGCATGCTTGTAGAGACTCCTGAGAATTTACTGACTGGGCTGTTTACTGAGCAACTGGTCATCTTTTGCTGTAGGTGGTTTGAAGAAAAAAGGTAATTTCGTCTTAAAGGGAAAGTAGTTTCAGAACAGCAGAAGAGAAAGAAATTGTTGTCTTTTGCCTTTCAAAATGTCTGGAATTGGGATTACTCCCTCCAGCTTCCAGTCTCCCTAGCTACCAATTGGATTCGTTTACAAAATTGCTAAAGGGCTTTGGTATTTACTGGGTAGATAGCCTTTCAAAATGCCTCTATATGTAAATGAATCCGAATGGGCTCATCTTGTCTTCTACCTTGAGTTAAAAGGTATGTAGGGTGGGGCAATATCAGTCCTCGTTAGCCCCCAGCCCTCAGCTGCCAAGGCCACAGTGGAACATGTCTGAAATGGCCTGGAGAAATGTTAATTGGTCAGTTATGCAGGAACCTTGTGGTTTCCAAAGCCACTTGATAAAATTAAATTGGAAAATATGAGAAATAGTAAAAGTCGAATGAAAATTTGGAATATTTAAAGAAACTTTATTTCAATTAGTTATGTTTTATCTTTTAGGTAACTTATTGATGTTAAATTGAATCTGCTTCTAAGACATAGGTTCAGTCTGTCATTAGAATAAGATTCCTGAGTCAGAAACCAAGCCATATGGCTTTAAGAAAAAACTAAGGTTTTTTAAGATCTTTGGGTTAAATAACTATTGTTTCTTGGTAACTTACGATAAACTCCTGACAAGTTTGAAAGCCACAAAACTTTTCATAAAGAAAAAGTGCTAAAAAGGTTTATTTAATATGATATAAATTACATGGAACATGTTTTTAAAGTTGTAAGAAGTGCCTGATTTTTTCTTTTTGGGTTGTTGCTAACTTCGTTGATTTATCTTTGGAGTCTAACACCATTAAAATGTTTGAATGGAGAATTCACATCATTTACCTATGAAGTGATTTTTGTTGCCGTTCAGGTATTTAGAGCCTTAACGGTCTTGGTATATTCTTGATATATCCTGACTGCATGGTGTTGTGTCTCAATATTATGCGTTACATGTGAAGTTCTTTAAAAATATGGTTAATGGTTTGTAACTGATTTCTGTCAGGTCTTTCATCATCAAGGATTATGTATTACCAATTAATCATGCCTATATTAAGTTTTTGTCAGCTACAGATAAGTTTTTACTTTACTGATTTCCTGAAAACACTTGACCAAAATATCTAAAGGGCACTATGGGTTTTATGTGAGAATACCCCTGATGCTTTAAGGTCCGACTTTCTGGAGATAAGAAACCATATTCTTCTTTTTTCCTAAATTATCTAACTAGTGGGTTTAAATATTGTAACTCTTGAATTAAAAGTTCTTGTTGACAAACTTAACAAAGTTGTGGATATCATGACCAGAAAGGTGTCTGAAATTTGCGCCATGATTTTACAAATTAGAATAGCAATCTTAGGCTTGGCAGAATGCTGAGGCACATGAAAAACAGTTATTGATGCTGCTCATGTGTGAACAAACACCTCAGGAAATTTGCTTCCTTGGTTCAAAAGCCTTAGAGTCAAGGTTTTGAAACAAGCTGCTCAGCCATATTTTGAACCGTACCTGAGCCATTTTTTCTCTTCTTTCTTCCTTCTCTTCTTTCCCTCCCCCAGCCCATCCTTGCCTCCAAGTAAGATCCTGATGTTAGCTCCCCAAATGGTTAAGTGTTAACCAATGTTTCCTCTAAGACTGTGGGAAAAAAGTGATATTGATCTAAGCCTGTCAAATAAGATGAAGGATGGCACCAGGTACCCCCTGAGCTGATGGGATAATGGCAGGAAAAGATCAACACGTTTGAGATAGGACCACCAAAACCAAACAAGAAAAAGAGCGCACATTCCACAAGTCCCTAAAACTTATGGCCCCTTTTCCCTTAAAAACCCGAACCCATCGGTAGTCTGGTGAGACAGACGACTTTAGGAGGAGATCATTCCCCTCTGTCTCCATACACCGGTATATCTAATAAAGCTCTTGCTACCCACCTCACCCCGTCTCAAGAACTGGCTCTCTGCGGCAGGCGGCTCTAACTCGTGAACTTGCAGTAACAGCTTCAGTGGTGAATTCAGACAATTAGCCTAATGTTAGTGTTTCTGTTCTACCCCCTGATTTGCTGTAAGGTGCCTGAGATCTTAAAAACAGATAGTATTGAATATTTTTAATCGAAGATTCTATAACAAGATCATGCCATGAAAGACTTGTACGTAATTCTCTTAGAATCCAGATTTCTGACTTTCATAGAAGTTGGGGCAACCCACACAGGCCATAGCCTTTGGGTATCCTTTTATAAACAATTGCCCAGATAAACTAGCAAGACGATTTTGCTCTGGGCAATGTGCTTTTTTTTGAAGAATTCAGTCTGTTTTGAAAAACTGACTCCAAAGATTAGACTGAGTTATGTTTCGGGTAAATATACACAAAATTATGTATCTTAAACCAGATTCTCAGAGATCAACCTCATGGCTCAGACTTCATCTTGTCTTAGATTCCAGTTCTGCTTCTGAATAAGTGACCCCTGACTGTTAATAGGTAAACCAAAGAGGGACAGCTTGCCCTCAGTGAGAATGCTTAGTATATTTTAGATGGATTAACTGAAGGCCTCCAACAAGAAAAGCCAATGATGAAAACTTAGTTGTCACATGTAAGTTTTTCTGTATTTTCTGTTTTCTCTGGACAAACTTTGTGTGTTAAAGGTAATTTTAAGTTTATCATCCTTTGTAAAACAAGAGTCAGAAGAAAGCCCATTGGTCCAACACTCAGGGTATGGTTGGTAACTTTAATTCCTATTTATGGTATATTTAAATAGGAGACATCTTTAAGAAATTTATGGAAAAAAAAAAAAAGATTAGAGAGTGTGTAGAAGACCCTGAGAGATTTAAGGATGAGTTCATGAAATGCAGCTTGAATTTTAATCTGACCTAGAGAGATGTGATGGTCATTTTAACTCACTGTTGTAGTATGGATGAAGAGACTAAGATCCTGACTAAGGCTAGAGAACAGACAGACGGTGGTAACTGTCCACAACCAACACATGTTATTTTCAGACTGGGAGGAGAAACAGTCCCCAGTGCGGAGCCAAATTGGGATTACAATAGAGATGGTAAAAAAAAAAAGCCAATTATTTAGTTCCATGTGTAATAGGCAAGATTTAGAAGTGTATAGCCAAGCCTGTTAATTATAATAGGGTAAAAGAAATTACCCAGACAGAAGAGAACTCAGCAGGCTGATTGAGGCTTTGAAGAAATAGTCTGACCCTGAGTGTCCAAAAGAAAAGACTTTGCTAACTATGATTAAAAAGAAACAGCGGAAGATAGAGGCAGGACCCCAGATGCCACTCTCATGACTGGTTGAGGAAGCCTGTAAGGTCTTTAAGAGCAGGGAACTGGAAGCAGAAGATAAAATGAGGAAAAAGCCCCGAATGTTGGCAATAGCACGTCAGGACCCACCTCGAGGTAACCCAACAGGATCTTAAAGATGACGGCCTCCACAAGAATTTCTTCATCGGCTGGTGAGTATCAAGCCAGACCAATGTGGGTATTGAAAAAAGGAGAGGCCATTAAGGTGGATTGCCCTGAGTGTTCTATAACAGGGTGCCCAGTTGACTTCCACCAGAAGCCAGTACAGGCAGGCCCACAGTGCCTGATGTCCCTCTTGGAAGAGGAGGAAGAGTAGCCCTATTGACAAGGCCCAGAAGTCCACTCAGCTCCCGGCCACAAGACCATCACTATTTCCACAACAGAGCCTTGGGTTACTCTTGACATGGGAGGTAAGGAGAGTGAATTTTTGCTAGACACGAAAGCTACCTTCTCTGTTTTAACCCAAAATCCAGTCATGACTGTATAGTCATTGGTGTTGACAGGAAGCCTAAGGTAAATAACTTTACTTTTCCCTTTCCTGGGGTGGGCCAAAGAATGTAAAAAACAACAGGGGGAGGTCAAGATACTTGGTGGGCAGTGTAAAAACATTCCCCTTTATTACTTGGTTTCTACTCTTTTGGGGCCCACCTCCTAGATACCCCAGAATTAAACTTAAAAGTGTGCCAAACTTTGAACCCTGCCACCTTTTTATACAATCGTCAGCCAGACTGGTATTATTGAGACAAGAGCTTTACCACCAGAAATATCGGCCCAAAAAGCTAACTGCCCTGGTGCGTGCCCTAAGAGAAAAGAAGGGTTTTTTTCTTAGGATGAGACAGGATGGATGAAGAATGGTGAGGGAGTATATGTTCCTGAGTACTTATTATGGAAAATAGTAAAAGCGTTCCATGATGCCACACACTATGGCAGGGATGCCCTCCTAAGACTATTGTCTAATGTATAAAAAGAAAAGGGCTATTAAAACAAATAGTTCCCCGATTTAGACCACCAAGGTCTTTCCATGACAGAAGCCACCGTAGTGTCTACAGCCTTAACGGGGGGAATAATATTATTATTCCCTGCCTGTTTAAGCTTTTAGTCAGGCCAAGATCCTGGTCATGCAAGGCTACCAACTGATTCCCTAAGATGGGGTACTGATAGTAACTTAGATCAGGTAGTGAAAGACTTCTGCTCCGTTAGGAAAAACAATGCCCAGTCCAGCATGTAGAAGTTACAGAAGCAGAGACCTTCATCCACATTCCCATAAAGATTTATGGGGTTGAATCTCTCGGGGGAGTAAGACAAGTGAGCAAAGGCCTGAGATTAGAGGGTGCCTGTTTGAGAAATAGTGAAGAGACTGGTGTGCTTAGAGGAGAAGCAAGTAAAAGAGAAATACACTATATTATAAGAGAGGTAATAGGGGGATGAGTGTGGAACCCAGAGACTTCGTAAGACAAAGAACAGAGGGGCCCACAAATCTGCCAAGTAACAAGAAATAGGCCAGGGCGCAAAAACAGAGCCATTCGCCAGAGCATTGGGGTAGGCAGGGTATCTAAAAACAGCTCACAAAATTCCTTAAAGTTGCTTTTCAGAAAAAGCTGCAGAAAACCAGGCACAAGGACATGCACAAAACATCCACCTGTGAATGCTGTGAGACCTTCCGACAGCGGCAATGAGGGGCTACAGACCCAGACAGGGAATAGAATCCAGAGAGCAGGAAACTGCCCAGGCGTGACATCCCATGATACATCCTGCTACGAATCCCAGCAGCGTCCAGGACAGAAGCCATCTTGGAAAGCTACTCGCCAAGCACCTTAGTTAACATATCCCCACCTATGCCAATAAGTAAACACAAACCTTATCCTGCCAAAGAACTTTAAAAACTCAGGCCCTTCTTTTATTCTGTGAGATGAGGGTAAACATTGCTCTAGGCCCTCCTAATCTCCAATTACAAGCATCTTCCAGAAAGATACATGCCTTACCTACTCATTCCTGACCAGTGAGAGGCAAGAACCTTATTCCAGTAACATCTTAATAGGTGGAAACCCCTGCTGTGGATAGGTTTGACACACCTGGAGAGCAGGCAGGTTCCTCTGTTCCACTTATGCTAGGACATCAGTAGGTAAGGCGCCCTTCCTCAGCATCTATGGCCTCTCTCTGTATGTGTTCATTCAGAGAAATCCCTTCATTCTAACCCTGAGACACATCACAAGTATGAGGGGCCTGAGAGAGAGCCTGGAGATGAAACAGGGGAGGCTTCTGGCTGTACCGCTTCCCCGTGGATAGGGAATAGCAGGTAGTCTCTCTGGAAGGTCTTAACTTCTGTTGACTGAAATGTGCAATACAGTAGGTTTGGAACCTGAACAGGTGGAGCTTGTGGGCAGATGCAACCTCTCCGGCGACAAATAATTCCGCTGCTGCCTTGTATAGTCTAAATCTCCCCCTGCCAAGTGGGATGGGCATAGAACATTGACCCACACCTGCCAGGGGGCTTCCTGGGACTAAACATCCCAACCTGGTCTCAACGTCGTCACCCTCTCAGCACACACCTTTCCTGTACACATAATCCTCCCTTTCTCCATCAGTGTCTTATCCTCCTAGGAAAAAAAGCATGCCGCTCAAAAAGGCCGATGCCAGGGAAATCGAGGAGACACTGCCATTTTCCAAATTTTTGCTGTCTATATACCCCCGCCTCCGGTAGAAAGCTGCGTATGTTGGCGGGCTGTGAAGGCAAGGTCAAAACCCTGGCAGCTCGGCTGTCCAATGGTTTATGGACGTGGGGACATGTATGACCTCTTTGCCACATACAGGAGGAATCCTTGGGCACTTCACTGGCTCGCAATTCAGCTCCACGACGTCCACTCCTGGCCCTGGCTTTTGGCTGGTGCCGCATTGAACGTGTGCTCCGCATCGACGTTTCTCCACCCGTCACTATCATTCTGCCACCAGGGAATATGTGAGTGTGAGAGTCACATTTGTCACTGGCAGCACTGTCCCAAGTCACTAGACTTTTACGTAACACTGACCTCGGCTGTCTTCTGCCCCAGGCAAGGTCCCGAATCCTTTATCCCAGATGCTGACACCTGGGCATTGGCGGACAGACATTTTTATCAACACAGAGGTCTGAGCGAGGGTTAGCAGGCCAGGTAGGTGAAGTGAAGGCCAGGTGGGCGGGGCTAAGGCTTCTTTGCCATCACCATGGAGACAGTCCCCCCACCGAAAAAGTGGGCGGAGCTTATGATGGGCCTGGTGACAAGACTGAGCCAATGGCAGAGATCTGGCCCGCCAGGCAGATGACACAGGGCCCTCCATTATGACCTATGACACCTAGTGGCCACAGGATTTGAGCACACCCTGGGAAAGCCTACGCAGGCACAGGGGAGCCCCTGGTGCGGACTGGTTCAGGGCATTGGCAGAGCAGGCCAGGTACCTCTTTCCCACTTTCCTGAGGATATCGCTACGCAAGGCATCCCCACTCAGCATCTCTTGCCTCTCTCTCTCTGTCTCTCTCTGGATGTGTTCATTCTCTGAAATCTCTTCCTTCTCCCCCTGAGTCACTTCACAGCTTGGAGTGCCTGATAGAGTGCCTAGAGACCAAAGAGCAAAGGGGGAAGGCCTCTGGCTCTACTGCTTGCCCATGGGCAGACAAGATCTGGTAGTTTATCTGGAAGCTCTAGAGAGTAGTGACTGATGGGGTAGCTACATCACCGGCGGACCCTGGCCAGGTGAAGCTTGCTGACATGTGGCAGCCTCTCCGGAGACTACTAATTCCGCTGGTAACACTGTATGCAAATACCTGGCTGAGTGCGAAGGGCAGAAAACATTGACACATACCTGCCAGAGGCCTATCCTGGGTCTGAAGAGTCCACCCCGGTCTCCAGCGACTCATCATCTCAGCACACACTTTGCCTGCACACAGGGAATCCGCCTCTCTCCACGAATGCCTTCTCCTGCTAGGAAACACAGGATGGCACTCAGCCAAAGGAGAGCTCAGGCAAAGTCAACTGAAGCCCGCATTTTCAAGATTTTGCCCTCTGCTGGGCCACAGCCTCCGGTGGCACACTGCATGTGCGTCACTTCTCTGAAGACAAGGCCGAAATCCGGGCATCCAGGGCCCCAGCAGTCCAGAGGCTGCGCATGGCGGCATACGGATCACCTCTTTGCCACGTACAGGAGGGAGGCCTCGGCCCTAGACTGGCTCCGCTAGAGCTCCACGACCTCAGCTATTTTTCCCGACCTTTGGCCCGTGCCCTCGTGAGTGTGTGACCTCTAGTTACACTTCACCTCCGACCACTCTCGATCCGCCACCTGCGGCTACCTGAGCGTGGACATCAACATCTATCACTGTCTGCAGTGTCACAGGTCACTAGGTGTCTAGGCTCAGGCTGACCTTGGCTGTCTTCTGCCCAGGCAAGGAGCTTAATCCTTCAAAGGAAATGAGGACACGTGGTCACTGGCCGACATCCTTTCTTTCATCTACACAGCGGTCTAGATGAGGGTAAAGAGGCCAGGTGGGCCAGGTGAAGGCTGAGTGCAGGGCCTAAGGCTTCCTTCCCAATCACCATGGAGACAGCCACCGCAAGGCTGGCCGGAACTTCTGACGGGGACGGGTCACAAACTCTCAGCCAATAGGAGAGGTCCAGCCTAACCGGCCGGTTCCGCAGAGCCCTCCATTTTACCCATGGACACACAACGGCCCCTTCTGTCCTTGGCCACAAAATCGAGGGCACCCAGGGAATAACTTCACAGTAGGCAACCCCTGATGTGGACACGTTCGACATACTGGGACAGCAGGCAGGTACCTCTTTGCCACTTACGCTACGATATCAGTAGGCAAGGCGCCCTTCCTCAGCATCTATGGCCCCTCTTTGTATGTGTTCTTTTAAAGAAATCTCTTTTTGCTACCCCTGAGACACATCACAACTATGAGGGGCCTGAGAGGGAACCTGGAGATGAAACAGGGGAGGCTTCTGGCTGTACCGCTTCCCCGTGGCTAGAGAATAGCAGTTAGTCTCTCTGGAAGCTCTTAGCTTCTGTTGATCGACATGGGCAATACGGTAGGGGCGGACCCTGGCCAGGTGGAGCTTGTGGGCACACGCAACCTCTGGGGGAAGAATAATTCCGCTGCTGCTTTGTATGGTGTAAACCTCCCCACGCCAAGTGGGATGGGCACAGAACATTGACCCACACCTGCCAGGGGCCTTTCCTGGGACTAAAGATCCCAACCTGGTCTCAACCTTGTCACCTTCTCAGCACATACCTTTCCTGCACACATAATCCTGCCTTTCTCCGTCGGTGCCTCATCCTACTAGGAAAAAAGCATGCCGCTCAAAAAGGCCGATGCCAGAGAAATCGAGGAGACACTGCCATTTTCCACATTTTTGCTGTCTACATATCCCCGCCTCCGGCGGAAGGCTGCCTATGTGGCCGGGCTGCGAAGGCAAGGCCGAAATCCTGGCATCCCGGGCCCCAGCAATCCAGTGGTTTATGGACGTGGGCACCCGGATGACATGTTTCCCACATCCAAGAGGAATCCTTGGGCCCTTCACTGGCTCGCCATTCAGCTCCGCGACGTCCACTACTGGCCCTGGCCTTTGGCCGGTGCCCCATTGCGCGAGTGCTCCGGAGCGATGTTTCTCCACCCATCACTATCATTCTGCCACCAGGGGATATGTGAGTGTGGGAGTCACCATTTGTCTGTCACTGGCAGCAGTGTCACGAGTCACTAGACTTCCAGGTACCAGCTGACCTAGGCTGCCTTCTGCCCCAGGCAAGGTCCGGAATCCTTTATCCCAGATGCTGACACCTGGGCACTGGCCGACATTAATTGTTATCAACACAGAGGTCTGAGTGAGGGTCAGCAGGCCAGCTAGGTGAAGTCAAGGCCAGGTGGGCGGGACTAAGGCTCCTTTGCCATCACCATGGAGACAGTCCCACCACCGGAAGAGTAGGCGGAGCTTATGATGGGCCTGGTGACAAGACTGAGCCAATGGCAGAGATCTGGCCCGCCAGGCAGATGACACAGGGCCCTCCATTATGACCTATGACACCTAGTGGCCACAGGATTTGAGCACACCCTGGGAAAGCCTACGCAGGCACAGGGGAGCCCCTGGTGCGGACTGGTTCAGGGCATTGGCAGAGCAGGCCAGGTACCTCTTTCCCACTTTCCTGAGGATATCGCTACGCAAGGCATCCCCACTCAGCATCTCTTGCCTCTCTCTCTCTGTCTCTCTCTGGATGTGTTCATTCTCTGAAATCTCTTCCTTCTCCCCCTGAGTCACTTCACAGCTTGGAGTGCCTGATAGAGTGCCTAGAGACCAAAGAGCAAAGGGGGAAGGCCTCTGGCTCTACTGCTTGCCCATGGGCAGACAAGATCTGGTAGTTTATCTGGAAGGTCTAGAGAGTAGTGACTGATGGGGTAGCTACATCACCGGCGGACCCTGGCCAGGTGAAGCTTGCTGACATGTGGCAGCCTCTCCGGAGACTACTAATTCCGCTGGTAACATTGTATGCAAATACCTGGCTGAGTGCGAAGGGCAGAAAACATTGACACATACCTGCCAGAGGCCTATCCTGGGTCTGAAGAGTCCACCCCGGTCTCCAGCGACTCATCATCTGAGCACACACTTTGCCTGCACACAGGGAATCCGCCTCTCTCCACGAATGCCTTCTCCTGCTAGGAAACACAGGATGGCACTCAGCCAAAGGAGAGCTCAGGCAAAGTCAACTGAAGCCCGCATTTTCAAGATTTTGCCCTCTGCTGGGCCACAGCCTCCGGTGGCACACTGCATGTGCGTCACTTCTCCGAAGACAAGGCCGAAATCCGGGCATCCAGGGCCCCAGCAGTCCAGAGGCTGCGCATGGCGGCATACGGATCACCTCTTTGCCACGTACAGGAGGGAGGCCTCGGCCCTAGACTGGCTCCGCTAGAGCTCCACGACCTCAGCTATTTTTCCCGACCTTTGGCCCGTGCCCTTGTGAGTGTGTGACCTCTAGTTACACTTCACCTCCGACCACTCTCGATCCGCCACCTGCGGCTACCTGAGCGTGGACATCAACATCTATCACTGTCTGCAGTGTCACAGGTCACTAGGTGTCTAGGCTCAGGCTGACCTTGGCTGTCTTCTGCCCAGGCAAGGAGCTTAATCCTTCAAAGGAAATGAGGACACGTGGTCACTGGCCGACATCCTTTCTTTCATCTACACAGCGGTCTAGATGAGGGTAAAGAGGCCAGGAGGGCCAGGTGAAGGCTGAGTGCAGGGCCTAAGGCTTCCTTCCCAATCACCATGGAGACAGCCACCGCAAGGCTGGCCGGAACTTCTGACGGGGACGGGTCACAAACTCTCAGCCAATAGGAGAGGTCCAGCCTAACCGGCCGGTTCCGCAGAGCCCTCCATTTTACCCATGGACACACAACGGCCCCTTCTGTCCTTGGCCACAAAATCGAGGGCACCCAGGGAATAACTTCACAGTAGGCAACCCCTGATGTGGACACGTTCGACATCCTGGGACAGCAGGCAGGTACCTCTTTGCCACTTACGCTACGATATCAGTAGGCAAGGCGCCCTTCCTCAGCATCTATGGCCCCTCTTTGTATGTGTTCTTTTAAAGAAATCTCTTTTTGCTACCCCTGAGACACATCACAACTATGAGGGGCCTGAGAGGGAACCTGGAGATGAAACAGGGGAGGCTTCTGGCTGTACCGCTTCCCCGTGGCTAGAGAATAGCAGTTAGTCTCTCTGGAAGCTCTTAGCTTCTGTTGATCGACATGGGCAATACGGTAGGGGCGGACCCTGGCCAGGTGGAGCTTGTGGGCACACGCAACCTCTGGGGGAAGAATAATTCCGCTGCTGCTTTGTATGGTGTAAACCTCCCCACGCCAAGTGGGATGGGCACAGAACATTGACCCACACCTGCCAGGGGCCTTTCCTGGGACTAAAGATCCCAACCTGGTCTCAACCTTGTCACCTTCTCAGCACATACCTTTCCTGCACACATAATCCTGCCTTTCTCCGTCGGTGCCTCATCCTACTAGGAAAAAAGCATGCCGCTCAAAAAGGCCGATGCCAGAGAAATCGAGGAGACACTGCCATTTTCCACATTTTTGCTGTCTACATATCCCCGCCTCCGGCGGAAGGCTGCCTATGTGGCCGGGCTGCGAAGGCAAGGCCGAAATCCTGGCATCCCGGGCCCCAGCAATCCAGTGGTTTATGGACGTGGGCACCCGGATGACATGTTTCCCACATCCAAGAGGAATCCTTGGGCCCTTCACTGGCTCGCCATTCAGCTCCGCGACGTCCACTACTGGCCCTGGCCTTTGGCCGGTGCCCCATTGCGCGAGTGCTCCGGAGCGATGTTTCTCCACCCATCACTATCATTCTGCCACCAGGGGATATGTGAGTGTGGGAGTCACCATTTGTCTGTCACTGGCAGCAGTGTCACGAGTCACTAGACTTCCAGGTACCAGCTGACCTAGGCTGCCTTCTGCCCCAGGCAAGGTCCGGAATCCTTTATCCCAGATGCTGACACCTGGGCACTGGCCGACATTAATTGTTATCAACACAGAGGTCTGAGTGAGGGTCAGCAGGCCAGCTAGGTGAAGTCAAGGCCAGGTGGGCGGGACTAAGGCTCCTTTGCCATCACCATGGAGACAGTCCCACCACCGGAAGAGTAGGCGGAGCTTATGATGGGCCTGGTGACAAGACTGAGCCAATGGCAGAGATCTGGCCCGCCAGGCAGATGACACAGGGCCCTCCATTATGACCTATGACACCTAGTGGCCACAGGATTTGAGCACACCCTGGGAAAGCCTACGCAGGCACAGGGGAGCCCCTGGTGCGGACTGGTTCAGGGCATTGGCAGAGCAGGCCAGGTACCTCTTTCCCACTTTCCTGAGGATATCGGTACGCAAGGCATCCCCACTCAGCATCTCTTGCCTCTCTCTCTCTGTCTCTCTCTGGATGTGTTCATTCTCTGAAATCTCTTCCTTCTCCCCCTGAGTCACTTCACAGCTTGGAGTGCCTGATAGAGTGCCTAGAGACCAAAGAGCAAAGGGGGAAGGCCTCTGGCTCTACTGCTTGCCCATGGGCAGACAAGATCTGGTAGTTTATCTGGAAGGTCTAGAGAGTAGTGACTGATGGGGTAGCTACATCACCGGCGGACCCTGGCCAGGTGAAGCTTGCTGACATGTGGCAGCCTCTCCGGAGACTACTAATTCCGCTGGTAACATTGTATGCAAATACCTGGCTGAGTGCGAAGGGCAGAAAACATTGACACATACCTGCCAGAGGCCTATCCTGGGTCTGAAGAGTCCACCCCGGTCTCCAGCGACTCATCATCTCAGCACACACTTTGCCTGCACACAGGGAATCCGCCTCTCTCCACGAATGCCTTCTCCTGCTAGGAAACACAGGATGGCACTCAGCCAAAGGAGAGCTCAGGCAAAGTCAACTGAAGCCCGCATTTTCAAGATTTTGCCCTCTGCTGGGCCACAGCCTCCGGTGGCACACTGCATGTGCGTCACTTCTCCGAAGACAAGGCCGAAATCCGGGCATCCAGGGCCCCAGCAGTCCAGAGGCTGCGCATGGCGGCATACGGATCACCTCTTTGCCACGTACAGGAGGGAGGCCTCGGCCCTAGACTGGCTCCGCTAGAGCTCCACGACCTCAGCTATTTTTCCCGACCTTTGGCCCGTGCCCTTGTGAGTGTGTGACCTCTAGTTACACTTCACCTCCGACCACTCTCGATCCGCCACCTGCGGCTACCTGAGCGTGGACATCAACATCTATCACTGTCTGCAGTGTCACAGGTCACTAGGTGTCTAGGCTCAGGCTGACCTTGGCTGTCTTCTGCCCAGGCAAGGAGCTTAATCCTTCAAAGGAAATGAGGACACGTGGTCACTGGCCGACATCCTTTCTTTCATCTACACAGCGGTCTAGATGAGGGTAAAGAGGCCAGGTGGGCCAGGTGAAGGCTGAGTGCGGGGCCTAAGGCTTCCTTCCCAATCACCATGGAGACAGCCACCGCAAGGCTGGCCGGAACTTCTGACGGGGACGGGTCACAAACTCTCAGCCAATAGGAGAGGTCCAGCCTAACCGGCCGGTTCCGCAGAGCCCTCCATTTTACCCATGGACACACAACGGCCCCTTCTGTCCTTGGCCACAAAATCGAGGGCACCCAGGGAATAACTTCACAGTAGGCAACCCCTGATGTGGACACGTTCGACATCCTGGGACAGCAGGCAGGTACCTCTTTGCCACTTACGCTACGATATCAGTAGGCAAGGCGCCCTTCCTCAGCATCTATGGCCCCTCTTTGTATGTGTTCTTTTAAAGAAATCTCTTTTTGCTACCCCTGAGACACATCACAACTATGAGGGGCCTGAGAGGGAACCTGGAGATGAAACAGGGGAGGCTTCTGGCTGTACCGCTTCCCCGTGGCTAGAGAATAGCAGTTAGTCTCTCTGGAAGCTCTTAGCTTCTGTTGATCGACATGGGCAATACGGTAGGGGCGGACCCTGGCCAGGTGGAGCTTGTGGGCACACGCAACCTCTGGGGGAAGAATAATTCCGCTGCTGCTTTGTATGGTGTAAACCTCCCCACGCCAAGTGGGATGGGCACAGAACATTGACCCACACCTGCCAGGGGCCTTTCCTGGGACTAAAGATCCCAACCTGGTCTCAACCTTGTCACCTTCTCAGCACATACCTTTCCTGCACACATAATCCTGCCTTTCTCCGTCGGTGCCTCATCCGACTAGGAAAAAAGCATGCCGCTCAAAAAGGCCGATGCCAGAGAAATCGAGGAGACACTGCCATTTTCCACATTTTTGCTGTCTACATATCCCCGCCTCCGGCGGAAGGCTGCCTATGTGGCCGGGCTGCGAAGGCAAGGCCGAAATCCTGGCATCCCGGGCCCCAGCAATCCAGTGGTTTATGGACGTGGGCACCCGGATGACATGTTTCCCACATCCAAGAGGAATCCTTGGGCCCTTCACTGGCTCGCCATTCAGCTCCGCGACGTCCACTACTGGCCCTGGCCTTTGGCCGGTGCCCCATTGCGCGAGTGCTCCGGAGCGATGTTTCTCCACCCATCACTATCATTCTGCCACCAGGGGATATGTGAGTGTGGGAGTCACCATTTGTCTGTCACTGGCAGCAGTGTCACGAGTCACTAGACTTCCAGGTACCAGCTGACCTAGGCTGCCTTCTGCCCCAGGCAAGGTCCGGAATCCTTTATCCCAGATGCTGACACCTGGGCACTGGCCGACATTAATTGTTATCAACACAGAGGTCTGAGTGAGGGTCAGCAGGCCAGCTAGGTGAAGTCAAGGCCAGGTGGGCGGGACTAAGGCTCCTTTGCCATCACCATGGAGACAGTCCCACCACCGGAAGAGTAGGCGGAGCTTATGATGGGCCTGGTGACAAGACTGAGCCAATGGCAGAGATCTGGCCCGCCAGGCAGATGACACAGGGCCCTCCATTATGACCTATGACACCTAGTGGCCACAGGATTTGAGCACACCCTGGGAAAGCCTACGCAGGCACAGGGGAGCCCCTGGTGCGGACTGGTTCAGGGCATTGGCAGAGCAGGCCAGGTACCTCTTTCCCACTTTCCTGAGGATATCGCTACGCAAGGCATCCCCACTCAGCATCTCTTGCCTCTCTCTCTCTGTCTCTCTCTGGATGTGTTCATTCTCTGAAATCTCTTCCTTCTCCCCCTGAGTCACTTCACAGCTTGGAGTGCCTGATAGAGTGCCTAGAGACCAAAGAGCAAAGGGGGAAGGCCTCTGGCTCTACTGCTTGCCCATGGGCAGACAAGATCTGGTAGTTTATCTGGAAGGTCTAGAGAGTAGTGACTGATGGGGTAGCTACATCACCGGCGGACCCTGGCCAGGTGAAGCTTGCTGACATGTGGCAGCCTCTCCGGAGACTACTAATTCCGCTGGTAACATTGTATGCAAATACCTGGCTGAGTGCGAAGGGCAGAAAACATTGACACATACCTGCCAGAGGCCTATCCTGGGTCTGAAGAGTCCACCCCGGTCTCCAGCGACTCATCATCTCAGCACACACTTTGCCTGCACACAGGGAATCCGCCTCTCTCCACGAATGCCTTCTCCTGCTAGGAAACACAGGATGGCACTCAGCCAAAGGAGAGCTCAGGCAAAGTCAACTGAAGCCCGCATTTTCAAGATTTTGCCCTCTGCTGGGCCACAGCCTCCGGTGGCACACTGCATGTGCGTCACTTCTCCGAAGACAAGGCCGAAATCCGGGCATCCAGGGCCCCAGCAGTCCAGAGGCTGCGCATGGCGGCATACGGATCACCTCTTTGCCACGTACAGGAGGGAGGCCTCGGCCCTAGACTGGCTCCGCTAGAGCTCCACGACCTCAGCTATTTTTCCCGACCTTTGGCCCGTGCCCTTGTGAGTGTGTGACCTCTAGTTACACTTCACCTCCGACCACTCTCGATCCGCCACCTGCGGCTACCTGAGCGTGGACATCAACATCTATCACTGTCTGCAGTGTCACAGGTCACTAGGTGTCTAGGCTCAGGCTGACCTTGGCTGTCTTCTGCCCAGGCAAGGAGCTTAATCCTTCAAAGGAAATGAGGACACGTGGTCACTGGCCGACATCCTTTCTTTCATCTACACAGCGGTCTAGATGAGGGTAAAGAGGCCAGGTGGGCCAGGTGAAGGCTGAGTGCGGGGCCTAAGGCTTCCTTCCCAATCACCATGGAGACAGCCACCGCAAGGCTGGCCGGAACTTCTGACGGGGACGGGTCACAAACTCTCAGCCAATAGGAGAGGTCCAGCCTAACCGGCCGGTTCCGCAGAGCCCTCCATTTTACCCATGGACACACAACGGCCCCTTCTGTCCTTGGCCACAAAATCGAGGGCACCCAGGGAATAACTTCACAGTAGGCAACCCCTGATGTGGACACGTTCGACATCCTGGGACAGCAGGCAGGTACCTCTTTGCCACTTACGCTACGATATCAGTAGGCAAGGCGCCCTTCCTCAGCATCTATGGCCCCTCTTTGTATGTGTTCTTTTAAAGAAATCTCTTTTTGCTACCCCTGAGACACATCACAACTATGAGGGGCCTGAGAGGGAACCTGGAGATGAAACAGGGGAGGCTTCTGGCTGTACCGCTTCCCCGTGGCTAGAGAATAGCAGTTAGTCTCTCTGGAAGCTCTTAGCTTCTGTTGATCGACATGGGCAATACGGTAGGGGCGGACCCTGGCCAGGTGGAGCTTGTGGGCACACGCAACCTCTGGGGGAAGAATAATTCCGCTGCTGCTTTGTATGGTGTAAACCTCCCCACGCCAAGTGGGATGGGCACAGAACATTGACCCACACCTGCCAGGGGCCTTTCCTGGGACTAAAGATCCCAACCTGGTCTCAACCTTGTCACCTTCTCAGCACATACCTTTCCTGCACACATAATCCTGCCTTTCTCCGTCGGTGCCTCATCCTACTAGGAAAAAAGCATGCCGCTCAAAAAGGCCGATGCCAGAGAAATCGAGGAGACACTGCCATTTTCCACATTTTTGCTGTCTACATATCCCCGCCTCCGGCGGAAGGCTGCCTATGTGGCCGGGCTGCGAAGGCAAGGCCGAAATCCTGGCATCCCGGGCCCCAGCAATCCAGTGGTTTATGGACGTGGGCACCCGGATGACATGTTTCCCACATCCAAGAGGAATCCTTGGGCCCTTCACTGGCTCGCCATTCAGCTCCGCGACGTCCACTACTGGCCCTGGCCTTTGGCCGGTGCCCCATTGCGCGAGTGCTCCGGAGCGATGTTTCTCCACCCATCACTATCATTCTGCCACCAGGGGATATGTGAGTGTGGGAGTCACCATTTGTCTGTCACTGGCAGCAGTGTCACGAGTCACTAGACTTCCAGGTACCAGCTGACCTAGGCTGCCTTCTGCCCCAGGCAAGGTCCGGAATCCTTTATCCCAGATGCTGACACCTGGGCACTGGCCGACATTAATTGTTATCAACACAGAGGTCTGAGTGAGGGTCAGCAGGCCAGCTAGGTGAAGTCAAGGCCAGGTGGGCGGGACTAAGGCTCCTTTGCCATCACCATGGAGACAGTCCCACCACCGGAAGAGTAGGCGGAGCTTATGATGGGCCTGGTGACAAGACTGAGCCAATGGCAGAGATCTGGCCCGCCAGGCAGATGACACAGGGCCCTCCATTATGACCTATGACACCTAGTGGCCACAGGATTTGAGCACACCCTGGGAAAGCCTACGCAGGCACAGGGGAGCCCCTGGTGCGGACTGGTTCAGGGCATTGGCAGAGCAGGCCAGGTACCTCTTTCCCACTTTCCTGAGGATATCGCTACGCAAGGCATCCCCACTCAGCATCTCTTGCCTCTCTCTCTCTGTCTCTCTCTGGATGTGTTCATTCTCTGAAATCTCTTCCTTCTCCCCCTGAGTCACTTCACAGCTTGGAGTGCCTGATAGAGTGCCTAGAGACCAAAGAGCAAAGGGGGAAGGCCTCTGGCTCTACTGCTTGCCCATGGGCAGACAAGATCTGGTAGTTTATCTGGAAGCTCTAGAGAGTAGTGACTGATGGGGTAGCTACATCACCGGCGGACCCTGGCCAGGTGAAGCTTGCTGACATGTGGCAGCCTCTCCGGAGACTACTAATTCCGCTGGTAACATTGTATGCAAATACCTGGCTGAGTGCGAAGGGCAGAAAACATTGACACATACCTGCCAGAGGCCTATCCTGGGTCTGAAGAGTCCACCCCGGTCTCCAGCGACTCATCATCTCAGCACACACTTTGCCTGCACACAGGGAATCCGCCTCTCTCCACGAATGCCTTCTCCTGCTAGGAAACACAGGATGGCACTCAGCCAAAGGAGAGCTCAGGCAAAGTCAACTGAAGCCCGCATTTTCAAGATTTTGCCCTCTGCTGGGCCACAGCCTCCGGTGGCACACTGCATGTGCGTCACTTCTCCGAAGACAAGGCCGAAATCCGGGCATCCAGGGCCCCAGCAGTCCAGAGGCTGCGCATGGCGGCATACGGATCACCTCTTTGCCACGTACAGGAGGGAGGCCTCGGCCCTAGACTGGCTCCGCTAGAGCTCCACGACCTCAGCTATTTTTCCCGACCTTTGGCCCGTGCCCTTGTGAGTGTGTGACCTCTAGTTACACTTCACCTCCGACCACTCTCGATCCGCCACCTGCGGCTACCTGAGCGTGGACATCAACATCTATCACTGTCTGCAGTGTCACAGGTCACTAGGTGTCTAGGCTCAGGCTGACCTTGGCTGTCTTCTGCCCAGGCAAGGAGCTTAATCCTTCAAAGGAAATGAGGACACGTGGTCACTGGCCGACATCCTTTCTTTCATCTACACAGCGGTCTAGATGAGGGTAAAGAGGCCAGGTGGGCCAGGTGAAGGCTGAGTGCGGGGCCTAAGGCTTCCTTCCCAATCACCATGGAGACAGCCACCGCAAGGCTGGCCGGAACTTCTGACGGGGACGGGTCACAAACTCTCAGCCAATAGGAGAGGTCCAGCCTAACCGGCCGGTTCCGCAGAGCCCTCCATTTTACCCATGGACACACAACGGCCCCTTCTGTCCTTGGCCACAAAATCGAGGGCACCCAGGGAATAACTTCACAGTAGGCAACCCCTGATGTGGACACGTTCGACATCCTGGGACAGCAGGCAGGTACCTCTTTGCCACTTACGCTACGATATCAGTAGGCAAGGCGCCCTTCCTCAGCATCTATGGCCCCTCTTTGTATGTGTTCTTTTAAAGAAATCTCTTTTTGCTACCCCTGAGACACATCACAACTATGAGGGGCCTGAGAGGGAACCTGGAGATGAAACAGGGGAGGCTTCTGGCTGTACCGCTTCCCCGTGGCTAGAGAATAGCAGTTAGTCTCTCTGGAAGCTCTTAGCTTCTGTTGATCGACATGGGCAATACGGTAGGGGCGGACCCTGGCCAGGTGGAGCTTGTGGGCACACGCAACCTCTGGGGGAAGAATAATTCCGCTGCTGCTTTGTATGGTGTAAACCTCCCCACGCCAAGTGGGATGGGCACAGAACATTGACCCACACCTGCCAGGGGCCTTTCCTGGGACTAAAGATCCCAACCTGGTCTCAACCTTGTCACCTTCTCAGCACATACCTTTCCTGCACACATAATCCTGCCTTTCTCCGTCGGTGCCTCATCCTACTAGGAAAAAAGCATGCCGCTCAAAAAGGCCGATGCCAGAGAAATCGAGGAGACACTGCCATTTTCCACATTTTTGCTGTCTACATATCCCCGCCTCCGGCGGAAGGCTGCCTATGTGGCCGGGCTGCGAAGGCAAGGCCGAAATCCTGGCATCCCGGGCCCCAGCAATCCAGTGGTTTATGGACGTGGGCACCCGGATGACATGTTTCCCACATCCAAGAGGAATCCTTGGGCCCTTCACTGGCTCGCCATTCAGCTCCGCGACGTCCACTACTGGCCCTGGCCTTTGGCCGGTGCCCCATTGCGCGAGTGCTCCGGAGCGATGTTTCTCCACCCATCACTATCATTCTGCCACCAGGGGATATGTGAGTGTGGGAGTCACCATTTGTCTGTCACTGGCAGCAGTGTCACGAGTCACTAGACTTCCAGGTACCAGCTGACCTAGGCTGCCTTCTGCCCCAGGCAAGGTCCGGAATCCTTTATCCCAGATGCTGACACCTGGGCACTGGCCGACATTAATTGTTATCAACACAGAGGTCTGAGTGAGGGTCAGCAGGCCAGCTAGGTGAAGTCAAGGCCAGGTGGGCGGGACTAAGGCTCCTTTGCCATCACCATGGAGACAGTCCCACCACCGGAAGAGTAGGCGGAGCTTATGATGGGCCTGGTGACAAGACTGAGCCAATGGCAGAGATCTGGCCCGCCAGGCAGATGACACAGGGCCCTCCATTATGACCTATGACACCTAGTGGCCACAGGATTTGAGCACACCCTGGGAAAGCCTACGCAGGCACAGGGGAGCCCCTGGTGCGGACTGGTTCAGGGCATTGGCAGAGCAGGCCAGGTACCTCTTTCCCACTTTCCTGAGGATATCGCTACGCAAGGCATCCCCACTCAGCATCTCTTGCCTCTCTCTCTCTGTCTCTCTCTGGATGTGTTCATTCTCTGAAATCTCTTCCTTCTCCCCCTGAGTCACTTCACAGCTTGGAGTGCCTGATAGAGTGCCTAGAGACCAAAGAGCAAAGGGGGAAGGCCTCTGGCTCTACTGCTTGCCCATGGGCAGACAAGATCTGGTAGTTTATCTGGAAGCTCTAGAGAGTAGTGACTGATGGGGTAGCTACATCACCGGCGGACCCTGGCCAGGTGAAGCTTGCTGACATGTGGCAGCCTCTCCGGAGACTACTAATTCCGCTGGTAACATTGTATGCAAATACCTGGCTGAGTGCGAAGGGCAGAAAACATTGACACATACCTGCCAGAGGCCTATCCTGGGTCTGAAGAGTCCACCCCGGTCTCCAGCGACTCATCATCTCAGCACACACTTTGCCTGCACACAGGGAATCCGCCTCTCTCCACGAATGCCTTCTCCTGCTAGGAAACACAGGATGGCACTCAGCCAAAGGAGAGCTCAGGCAAAGTCAACTGAAGCCCGCATTTTCAAGATTTTGCCCTCTGCTGGGCCACAGCCTCCGGTGGCACACTGCATGTGCGTCACTTCTCCGAAGACAAGGCCGAAATCCGGGCATCCAGGGCCCCAGCAGTCCAGAGGCTGCGCATGGCGGCATACGGATCACCTCTTTGCCACGTACAGGAGGGAGGCCTCGGCCCTAGACTGGCTCCGCTAGAGCTCCACGACCTCAGCTATTTTTCCCGACCTTTGGCCCGTGCCCTTGTGAGTGTGTGACCTCTAGTTACACTTCACCTCCGACCACTCTCGATCCGCCACCTGCGGCTACCTGAGCGTGGACATCAACATCTATCACTGTCTGCAGTGTCACAGGTCACTAGGTGTCTAGGCTCAGGCTGACCTTGGCTGTCTTCTGCCCAGGCAAGGAGCTTAATCCTTCAAAGGAAATGAGGACACGTGGTCACTGGCCGACATCCTTTCTTTCATCTACACAGCGGTCTAGATGAGGGTAAAGAGGCCAGGTGGGCCAGGTGAAGGCTGAGTGCGGGGCCTAAGGCTTCCTTCCCAATCACCATGGAGACAGCCACCGCAAGGCTGGCCGGAACTTCTGACGGGGACGGGTCACAAACTCTCAGCCAATAGGAGAGGTCCAGCCTAACCGGCCGGTTCCGCAGAGCCCTCCATTTTACCCATGGACACACAACGGCCCCTTCTGTCCTTGGCCACAAAATCGAGGGCACCCAGGGAATAACTTCACAGTAGGCAACCCCTGATGTGGACACGTTCGACATCCTGGGACAGCAGGCAGGTACCTCTTTGCCACTTACGCTACGATATCAGTAGGCAAGGCGCCCTTCCTCAGCATCTATGGCCCCTCTTTGTATGTGTTCTTTTAAAGAAATCTCTTTTTGCTACCCCTGAGACACATCACAACTATGAGGGGCCTGAGAGGGAACCTGGAGATGAAACAGGGGAGGCTTCTGGCTGTACCGCTTCCCCATGGCTAGAGAATAGCAGTTAGTCTCTCTGGAAGCTCTTAGCTTCTGTTGATCGACATGGGCAATACGGTAGGGGCGGACCCTGGCCAGGTGGAGCTTGTGGGCACACGCAACCTCTGGGGGAAGAATAATTCCGCTGCTGCTTTGTATGGTGTAAACCTCCCCACGCCAAGTGGGATGGGCACAGAACATTGACCCACACCTGCCAGGGGCCTTTCCTGGGACTAAAGATCCCAACCTGGTCTCAACCTTGTCACCTTCTCAGCACATACCTTTCCTGCACACATAATCCTGCCTTTCTCCGTCGGTGCCTCATCCTACTAGGAAAAAAGCATGCCGCTCAAAAAGGCCGATGCCAGAGAAATCGAGGAGACACTGCCATTTTCCACATTTTTGCTGTCTACATATCCCCGCCTCCGGCGGAAGGCTGCCTATGTGGCCGGGCTGCGAAGGCAAGGCCGAAATCCTGGCATCCCGGGCCCCAGCAATCCAGTGGTTTATGGACGTGGGCACCCGGATGACATGTTTCCCACATCCAAGAGGAATCCTTGGGCCCTTCACTGGCTCGCCATTCAGCTCCGCGACGTCCACTACTGGCCCTGGCCTTTGGCCGGTGCCCCATTGCGCGAGTGCTCCGGAGCGATGTTTCTCCACCCATCACTATCATTCTGCCACCAGGGGATATGTGAGTGTGGGAGTCACCATTTGTCTGTCACTGGCAGCAGTGTCACGAGTCACTAGACTTCCAGGTACCAGCTGACCTAGGCTGCCTTCTGCCCCAGGCAAGGTCCGGAATCCTTTATCCCAGATGCTGACACCTGGGCACTGGCCGACATTAATTGTTATCAACACAGAGGTCTGAGTGAGGGTCAGCAGGCCAGCTAGGTGAAGTCAAGGCCAGGTGGGCGGGACTAAGGCTCCTTTGCCATCACCATGGAGACAGTCCCACCACCGGAAGAGTAGGCGGAGCTTATGATGGGCCTGGTGACAAGACTGAGCCAATGGCAGAGATCTGGCCCGCCAGGCAGATGACACAGGGCCCTCCATTATGACCTATGACACCTAGTGGCCACAGGATTTGAGCACACCCTGGGAAAGCCTACGCAGGCACAGGGGAGCCCCTGGTGCGGACTGGTTCAGGGCATTGGCAGAGCAGGCCAGGTACCTCTTTCCCACTTTCCTGAGGATATCGCTACGCAAGGCATCCCCACTCAGCATCTCTTGCCTCTCTCTCTCTGTCTCTCTCTGGATGTGTTCATTCTCTGAAATCTCTTCCTTCTCCCCCTGAGTCACTTCACAGCTTGGAGTGCCTGATAGAGTGCCTAGAGACCAAAGAGCAAAGGGGGAAGGCCTCTGGCTCTACTGCTTGCCCATGGGCAGACAAGATCTGGTAGTTTATCTGGAAGCTCTAGAGAGTAGTGACTGATGGGGTAGCTACATCACCGGCGGACCCTGGCCAGGTGAAGCTTGCTGACATGTGGCAGCCTCTCCGGAGACTACTAATTCCGCTGGTAACATTGTATGCAAATACCTGGCTGAGTGCGAAGGGCAGAAAACATTGACACATACCTGCCAGAGGCCTATCCTGGGTCTGAAGAGTCCACCCCGGTCTCCAGCGACTCATCATCTCAGCACACACTTTGCCTGCACACAGGGAATCCGCCTCTCTCCACGAATGCCTTCTCCTGCTAGGAAACACAGGATGGCACTCAGCCAAAGGAGAGCTCAGGCAAAGTCAACTGAAGCCCGCATTTTCAAGATTTTGCCCTCTGCTGGGCCACAGCCTCCGGTGGCACACTGCATGTGCGTCACTTCTCCGAAGACAAGGCCGAAATCCGGGCATCCAGGGCCCCAGCAGTCCAGAGGCTGCGCATGGCGGCATACGGATCACCTCTTTGCCACGTACAGGAGGGAGGCCTCGGCCCTAGACTGGCTCCGCTAGAGCTCCACGACCTCAGCTATTTTTCCCGACCTTTGGCCCGTGCCCTTGTGAGTGTGTGACCTCTAGTTACACTTCACCTCCGACCACTCTCGATCCGCCACCTGCGGCTACCTGAGCGTGGACATCAACATCTATCACTGTCTGCAGTGTCACAGGTCACTAGGTGTCTAGGCTCAGGCTGACCTTGGCTGTCTTCTGCCCAGGCAAGGAGCTTAATCCTTCAAAGGAAATGAGGACACGTGGTCACTGGCCGACATCCTTTCTTTCATCTACACAGCGGTCTAGATGAGGGTAAAGAGGCCAGGTGGGCCAGGTGAAGGCTGAGTGCGGGGCCTAAGGCTTCCTTCCCAATCACCATGGAGACAGCCACCGCAAGGCTGGCCGGAACTTCTGACGGGGACGGGTCACAAACTCTCAGCCAATAGGAGAGGTCCAGCCTAACCGGCCGGTTCCGCAGAGCCCTCCATTTTACCCATGGACACACAACGGCCCCTTCTGTCCTTGGCCACAAAATCGAGGGCACCCAGGGAATAACTTCACAGTAGGCAACCCCTGATGTGGACACGTTCGACATCCTGGGACAGCAGGCAGGTACCTCTTTGCCACTTACGCTACGATATCAGTAGGCAAGGCGCCCTTCCTCAGCATCTATGGCCCCTCTTTGTATGTGTTCTTTTAAAGAAATCTCTTTTTGCTACCCCTGAGACACATCACAACTATGAGGGGCCTGAGAGGGAACCTGGAGATGAAACAGGGGAGGCTTCTGGCTGTACCGCTTCCCCATGGCTAGAGAATAGCAGTTAGTCTCTCTGGAAGCTCTTAGCTTCTGTTGATCGACATGGGCAATACGGTAGGGGCGGACCCTGGCCAGGTGGAGCTTGTGGGCACACGCAACCTCTGGGGGAAGAATAATTCCGCTGCTGCTTTGTATGGTGTAAACCTCCCCACGCCAAGTGGGATGGGCACAGAACATTGACCCACACCTGCCAGGGGCCTTTCCTGGGACTAAAGATCCCAACCTGGTCTCAACCTTGTCACCTTCTCAGCACATACCTTTCCTGCACACATAATCCTGCCTTTCTCCGTCGGTGCCTCATCCTACTAGGAAAAAAGCATGCCGCTCAAAAAGGCCGATGCCAGAGAAATCGAGGAGACACTGCCATTTTCCACATTTTTGCTGTCTACATATCCCCGCCTCCGGCGGAAGGCTGCCTATGTGGCCGGGCTGCGAAGGCAAGGCCGAAATCCTGGCATCCCGGGCCCCAGCAATCCAGTGGTTTATGGACGTGGGCACCCGGATGACATGTTTCCCACATCCAAGAGGAATCCTTGGGCCCTTCACTGGCTCGCCATTCAGCTCCGCGACGTCCACTACTGGCCCTGGCCTTTGGCCGGTGCCCCATTGCGCGAGTGCTCCGGAGCGATGTTTCTCCACCCATCACTATCATTCTGCCACCAGGGGATATGTGAGTGTGGGAGTCACCATTTGTCTGTCACTGGCAGCAGTGTCACGAGTCACTAGACTTCCAGGTACCAGCTGACCTAGGCTGCCTTCTGCCCCAGGCAAGGTCCGGAATCCTTTATCCCAGATGCTGACACCTGGGCACTGGCCGACATTAATTGTTATCAACACAGAGGTCTGAGTGAGGGTCAGCAGGCCAGCTAGGTGAAGTCAAGGCCAGGTGGGCGGGACTAAGGCTCCTTTGCCATCACCATGGAGACAGTCCCACCACCGGAAGAGTAGGCGGAGCTTATGATGGGCCTGGTGACAAGACTGAGCCAATGGCAGAGATCTGGCCCGCCAGGCAGATGACACAGGGCCCTCCATTATGACCTATGACACCTAGTGGCCACAGGATTTGAGCACACCCTGGGAAAGCCTACGCAGGCACAGGGGAGCCCCTGGTGCGGACTGGTTCAGGGCATTGGCAGAGCAGGCCAGGTACCTCTTTCCCACTTTCCTGAGGATATCGCTACGCAAGGCATCCCCACTCAGCATCTCTTGCCTCTCTCTCTCTGTCTCTCTCTGGATGTGTTCATTCTCTGAAATCTCTTCCTTCTCCCCCTGAGTCACTTCACAGCTTGGAGTGCCTGATAGAGTGCCTAGAGACCAAAGAGCAAAGGGGGAAGGCCTCTGGCTCTACTGCTTGCCCATGGGCAGACAAGATCTGGTAGTTTATCTGGAAGCTCTAGAGAGTAGTGACTGATGGGGTAGCTACATCACCGGCGGACCCTGGCCAGGTGAAGCTTGCTGACATGTGGCAGCCTCTCCGGAGACTACTAATTCCGCTGGTAACATTGTATGCAAATACCTGGCTGAGTGCGAAGGGCAGAAAACATTGACACATACCTGCCAGAGGCCTATCCTGGGTCTGAAGAGTCCACCCCGGTCTCCAGCGACTCATCATCTCAGCACACACTTTGCCTGCACACAGGGAATCCGCCTCTCTCCACGAATGCCTTCTCCTGCTAGGAAACACAGGATGGCACTCAGCCAAAGGAGAGCTCAGGCAAAGTCAACTGAAGCCCGCATTTTCAAGATTTTGCCCTCTGCTGGGCCACAGCCTCCGGTGGCACACTGCATGTGCGTCACTTCTCCGAAGACAAGGCCGAAATCCGGGCATCCAGGGCCCCAGCAGTCCAGAGGCTGCGCATGGCGGCATACGGATCACCTCTTTGCCACGTACAGGAGGGAGGCCTCGGCCCTAGACTGGCTCCGCTAGAGCTCCACGACCTCAGCTATTTTTCCCGACCTTTGGCCCGTGCCCTTGTGAGTGTGTGACCTCTAGTTACACTTCACCTCCGACCACTCTCGATCCGCCACCTGCGGCTACCTGAGCGTGGACATCAACATCTATCACTCTCTGCAGTGTCACAGGTCACTAGGTGTCTAGGCTCAGGCTGACCTTGGCTGTCTTCTGCCCAGGCAAGGAGCTTAATCCTTCAAAGGAAATGAGGACACGTGGTCACTGGCCGACATCCTTTCTTTCATCTACACAGCGGTCTAGATGAGGGTAAAGAGGCCAGGTGGGCCAGGTGAAGGCTGAGTGCGGGGCCTAAGGCTTCCTTCCCAATCACCATGGAGACAGCCACCGCAAGGCTGGCCGGAACTTCTGACGGGGACGGGTCACAAACTCTCAGCCAATAGGAGAGGTCCAGCCTAACCGGCCGGTTCCGCAGAGCCCTCCATTTTACCCATGGACACACAACGGCCCCTTCTGTCCTTGGCCACAAAATCGAGGGCACCCAGGGAATAACTTCACAGTAGGCAACCCCTGATGTGGACACGTTCGACATCCTGGGACAGCAGGCAGGTACCTCTTTGCCACTTACGCTACGATATCAGTAGGCAAGGCGCCCTTCCTCAGCATCTATGGCCCCTCTTTGTATGTGTTCTTTTAAAGAAATCTCTTTTTGCTACCCCTGAGACACATCACAACTATGAGGGGCCTGAGAGGGAACCTGGAGATGAAACAGGGGAGGCTTCTGGCTGTACCGCTTCCCCGTGGCTAGAGAATAGCAGTTAGTCTCTCTGGAAGCTCTTAGCTTCTGTTGATCGACATGGGCAATACGGTAGGGGCGGACCCTGGCCAGGTGGAGCTTGTGGGCACACGCAACCTCTGGGGGAAGAATAATTCCGCTGCTGCTTTGTATGGTGTAAACCTCCCCACGCCAAGTGGGATGGGCACAGAACATTGACCCACACCTGCCAGGGGCCTTTCCTGGGACTAAAGATCCCAACCTGGTCTCAACCTTGTCACCTTCTCAGCACATACCTTTCCTGCACACATAATCCTGCCTTTCTCCGTCGGTGCCTCATCCGACTAGGAAAAAAGCATGCCGCTCAAAAAGGCCGATGCCAGAGAAATCGAGGAGACACTGCCATTTTCCACATTTTTGCTGTCTACATATCCCCGCCTCCGGCGGAAGGCTGCCTATGTGGCCGGGCTGCGAAGGCAAGGCCGAAATCCTGGCATCCCGGGCCCCAGCAATCCAGTGGTTTATGGACGTGGGCACCCGGATGACATGTTTCCCACATCCAAGAGGAATCCTTGGGCCCTTCACTGGCTCGCCATTCAGCTCCGCGACGTCCACTACTGGCCCTGGCCTTTGGCCGGTGCCCCATTGCGCGAGTGCTCCGGAGCGATGTTTCTCCACCCATCACTATCATTCTGCCACCAGGGGATATGTGAGTGTGGGAGTCACCATTTGTCTGTCACTGGCAGCAGTGTCACGAGTCACTAGACTTCCAGGTACCAGCTGACCTAGGCTGCCTTCTGCCCCAGGCAAGGTCCGGAATCCTTTATCCCAGATGCTGACACCTGGGCACTGGCCGACATTAATTGTTATCAACACAGAGGTCTGAGTGAGGGTCAGCAGGCCAGCTAGGTGAAGTCAAGGCCAGGTGGGCGGGACTAAGGCTCCTTTGCCATCACCATGGAGACAGTCCCACCACCGGAAGAGTAGGCGGAGCTTATGATGGGCCTGGTGACAAGACTGAGCCAATGGCAGAGATCTGGCCCGCCAGGCAGATGACACAGGGCCCTCCATTATGACCTATGACACCTAGTGGCCACAGGATTTGAGCACACCCTGGGAAAGCCTACGCAGGCACAGGGGAGCCCCTGGTGCGGACTGGTTCAGGGCATTGGCAGAGCAGGCCAGGTACCTCTTTCCCACTTTCCTGAGGATATCGCTACGCAAGGCATCCCCACTCAGCATCTCTTGCCTCTCTCTCTCTGTCTCTCTCTGGATGTGTTCATTCTCTGAAATCTCTTCCTTCTCCCCCTGAGTCACTTCACAGCTTGGAGTGCCTGATAGAGTGCCTAGAGACCAAAGAGCAAAGGGGGAAGGCCTCTGGCTCTACTGCTTGCCCATGGGCAGACAAGATCTGGTAGTTTATCTGGAAGGTCTAGAGAGTAGTGACTGATGGGGTAGCTACATCACCGGCGGACCCTGGCCAGGTGAAGCTTGCTGACATGTGGCAGCCTCTCCGGAGACTACTAATTCCGCTGGTAACATTGTATGCAAATACCTGGCTGAGTGCGAAGGGCAGAAAACATTGACACATACCTGCCAGAGGCCTATCCTGGGTCTGAAGAGTCCACCCCGGTCTCCAGCGACTCATCATCTCAGCACACACTTTGCCTGCACACAGGGAATCCGCCTCTCTCCACGAATGCCTTCTCCTGCTAGGAAACACAGGATGGCACTCAGCCAAAGGAGAGCTCAGGCAAAGTCAACTGAAGCCCGCATTTTCAAGATTTTGCCCTCTGCTGGGCCACAGCCTCCGGTGGCACACTGCATGTGCGTCACTTCTCCGAAGACAAGGCCGAAATCCGGGCATCCAGGGCCCCAGCAGTCCAGAGGCTGCGCATGGCGGCATACGGATCACCTCTTTGCCACGTACAGGAGGGAGGCCTCGGCCCTAGACTGGCTCCGCTAGAGCTCCACGACCTCAGCTATTTTTCCCGACCTTTGGCCCGTGCCCTTGTGAGTGTGTGACCTCTAGTTACACTTCACCTCCGACCACTCTCGATCCGCCACCTGCGGCTACCTGAGCGTGGACATCAACATCTATCACTGTCTGCAGTGTCACAGGTCACTAGGTGTCTAGGCTCAGGCTGACCTTGGCTGTCTTCTGCCCAGGCAAGGAGCTTAATCCTTCAAAGGAAATGAGGACACGTGGTCACTGGCCGACATCCTTTCTTTCATCTACACAGCGGTCTAGATGAGGGTAAAGAGGCCAGGTGGGCCAGGTGAAGGCTGAGTGCGGGGCCTAAGGCTTCCTTCCCAATCACCATGGAGACAGCCACCGCAAGGCTGGCCGGAACTTCTGACGGGGACGGGTCACAAACTCTCAGCCAATAGGAGAGGTCCAGCCTAACCGGCCGGTTCCGCAGAGCCCTCCATTTTACCCATGGACACACAACGGCCCCTTCTGTCCTTGGCCACAAAATCGAGGGCACCCAGGGAATAACTTCACAGTAGGCAACCCCTGATGTGGACACGTTCGACATACTGGGACAGCAGGCAGGTACCTCTTTGCCACTTACGCTACGATATCAGTAGGCAAGGCGCCCTTCCTCAGCATCTATGGCCCCTCTTTGTATGTGTTCTTTTAAAGAAATCTCTTTTTGCTACCCCTGAGACACATCACAACTATGAGGGGCCTGAGAGGGAACCTGGAGATGAAACAGGGGAGGCTTCTGGCTGTACCGCTTCCCCGTGGCTAGAGAATAGCAGTTAGTCTCTCTGGAAGCTCTTAGCTTCTGTTGATCGACATGGGCAATACGGTAGGGGCGGACCCTGGCCAGGTGGAGCTTGTGGGCACACGCAACCTCTGGGGGAAGAATAATTCCGCTGCTGCTTTGTATGGTGTAAACCTCCCCACGCCAAGTGGGATGGGCACAGAACATTGACCCACACCTGCCAGGGGCCTTTCCTGGGACTAAAGATCCCAACCTGGTCTCAACCTTGTCACCTTCTCAGCACATACCTTTCCTGCACACATAATCCTGCCTTTCTCCGTCGGTGCCTCATCCTACTAGGAAAAAAGCATGCCGCTCAAAAAGGCCGATGCCAGAGAAATCGAGGAGACACTGCCATTTTCCACATTTTTGCTGTCTACATATCCCCGCCTCCGGCGGAAGGCTGCCTATGTGGCCGGGCTGCGAAGGCAAGGCCGAAATCCTGGCATCCCGGGCCCCAGCAATCCAGTGGTTTATGGACGTGGGCACCCGGATGACATGTTTCCCACATCCAAGAGGAATCCTTGGGCCCTTCACTGGCTCGCCATTCAGCTCCGCGACGTCCACTACTGGCCCTGGCCTTTGGCCGGTGCCCCATTGCGCGAGTGCTCCGGAGCGATGTTTCTCCACCCATCACTATCATTCTGCCACCAGGGGATATGTGAGTGTGGGAGTCACCATTTGTCTGTCACTGGCAGCAGTGTCACGAGTCACTAGACTTCCAGGTACCAGCTGACCTAGGCTGCCTTCTGCCCCAGGCAAGGTCCGGAATCCTTTATCCCAGATGCTGACACCTGGGCACTGGCCGACATTAATTGTTATCAACACAGAGGTCTGAGTGAGGGTCAGCAGGCCAGCTAGGTGAAGTCAAGGCCAGGTGGGCGGGACTAAGGCTCCTTTGCCATCACCATGGAGACAGTCCCACCACCGGAAGAGTAGGCGGAGCTTATGATGGGCCTGGTGACAAGACTGAGCCAATGGCAGAGATCTGGCCCGCCAGGCAGATGACACAGGGCCCTCCATTATGACCTATGACACCTAGTGGCCACAGGATTTGAGCACACCCTGGGAAAGCCTACGCAGGCACAGGGGAGCCCCTGGTGCGGACTGGTTCAGGGCATTGGCAGAGCAGGCCAGGTACCTCTTTCCCACTTTCCTGAGGATATCGCTACGCAAGGCATCCCCACTCAGCATCTCTTGCCTCTCTCTCTCTGTCTCTCTCTGGATGTGTTCATTCTCTGAAATCTCTTCCTTCTCCCCCTGAGTCACTTCACAGCTTGGAGTGCCTGATAGAGTGCCTAGAGACCAAAGAGCAAAGGGGGAAGGCCTCTGGCTCTACTGCTTGCCCATGGGCAGACAAGATCTGGTAGTTTATCTGGAAGCTCTAGAGAGTAGTGACTGATGGGGTAGCTACATCACCGGCGGACCCTGGCCAGGTGAAGCTTGCTGACATGTGGCAGCCTCTCCGGAGACTACTAATTCCGCTGGTAACATTGTATGCAAATACCTGGCTGAGTGCGAAGGGCAGAAAACATTGACACATACCTGCCAGAGGCCTATCCTGGGTCTGAAGAGTCCACCCCGGTCTCCAGCGACTCATCATCTCAGCACACACTTTGCCTGCACACAGGGAATCCGCCTCTCTCCACGAATGCCTTCTCCTGCTAGGAAACACAGGATGGCACTCAGCCAAAGGAGAGCTCAGGCAAAGTCAACTGAAGCCCGCATTTTCAAGATTTTGCCCTCTGCTGGGCCACAGCCTCCGGTGGCACACTGCATGTGCGTCACTTCTCCGAAGACAAGGCCGAAATCCGGGCATCCAGGGCCCCAGCAGTCCAGAGGCTGCGCATGGCGGCATACGGATCACCTCTTTGCCACGTACAGGAGGGAGGCCTCGGCCCTAGACTGGCTCCGCTAGAGCTCCACGACCTCAGCTATTTTTCCCGACCTTTGGCCCGTGCCCTTGTGAGTGTGTGACCTCTAGTTACACTTCACCTCCGACCACTCTCGATCCGCCACCTGCGGCTACCTGAGCGTGGACATCAACATCTATCACTCTCTGCAGTGTCACAGGTCACTAGGTGTCTAGGCTCAGGCTGACCTTGGCTGTCTTCTGCCCAGGCAAGGAGCTTAATCCTTCAAAGGAAATGAGGACACGTGGTCACTGGCCGACATCCTTTCTTTCATCTACACAGCGGTCTAGATGAGGGTAAAGAGGCCAGGTGGGCCAGGTGAAGGCTGAGTGCGGGGCCTAAGGCTTCCTTCCCAATCACCATGGAGACAGCCACCGCAAGGCTGGCCGGAACTTCTGACGGGGACGGGTCACAAACTCTCAGCCAATAGGAGAGGTCCAGCCTAACCGGCCGGTTCCGCAGAGCCCTCCATTTTACCCATGGACACACAACGGCCCCTTCTGTCCTTGGCCACAAAATCGAGGGCACCCAGGGAATAACTTCACAGTAGGCAACCCCTGATGTGGACACGTTCGACATACTGGGACAGCAGGCAGGTACCTCTTTGCCACTTACGCTACGATATCAGTAGGCAAGGCGCCCTTCCTCAGCATCTATGGCCCCTCTTTGTATGTGTTCTTTTAAAGAAATCTCTTTTTGCTACCCCTGAGACACATCACAACTATGAGGGGCCTGAGAGGGAACCTGGAGATGAAACAGGGGAGGCTTCTGGCTGTACCGCTTCCCCGTGGCTAGAGAATAGCAGTTAGTCTCTCTGGAAGCTCTTAGCTTCTGTTGATCGACATGGGCAATACGGTAGGGGCGGACCCTGGCCAGGTGGAGCTTGTGGGCACACGCAACCTCTGGGGGAAGAATAATTCCGCTGCTGCTTTGTATGGTGTAAACCTCCCCACGCCAAGTGGGATGGGCACAGAACATTGACCCACACCTGCCAGGGGCCTTTCCTGGGACTAAAGATCCCAACCTGGTCTCAACCTTGTCACCTTCTCAGCACATACCTTTCCTGCACACATAATCCTGCCTTTCTCCGTCGGTGCCTCATCCTACTAGGAAAAAAGCATGCCGCTCAAAAAGGCCGATGCCAGAGAAATCGAGGAGACACTGCCATTTTCCACATTTTTGCTGTCTACATATCCCCGCCTCCGGCGGAAGGCTGCCTATGTGGCCGGGCTGCGAAGGCAAGGCCGAAATCCTGGCATCCCGGGCCCCAGCAATCCAGTGGTTTATGGACGTGGGCACCCGGATGACATGTTTCCCACATCCAAGAGGAATCCTTGGGCCCTTCACTGGCTCGCCATTCAGCTCCGCGACGTCCACTACTGGCCCTGGCCTTTGGCCGGTGCCCCATTGCGCGAGTGCTCCGGAGCGATGTTTCTCCACCCATCACTATCATTCTGCCACCAGGGGATATGTGAGTGTGGGAGTCACCATTTGTCTGTCACTGGCAGCAGTGTCACGAGTCACTAGACTTCCAGGTACCAGCTGACCTAGGCTGCCTTCTGCCCCAGGCAAGGTCCGGAATCCTTTATCCCAGATGCTGACACCTGGGCACTGGCCGACATTAATTGTTATCAACACAGAGGTCTGAGTGAGGGTCAGCAGGCCAGCTAGGTGAAGTCAAGGCCAGGTGGGCGGGACTAAGGCTCCTTTGCCATCACCATGGAGACAGTCCCACCACCGGAAGAGTAGGCGGAGCTTATGATGGGCCTGGTGACAAGACTGAGCCAATGGCAGAGATCTGGCCCGCCAGGCAGATGACACAGGGCCCTCCATTATGACCTATGACACCTAGTGGCCACAGGATTTGAGCACACCCTGGGAAAGCCTACGCAGGCACAGGGGAGCCCCTGGTGCGGACTGGTTCAGGGCATTGGCAGAGCAGGCCAGGTACCTCTTTCCCACTTTCCTGAGGATATCGCTACGCAAGGCATCCCCACTCAGCATCTCTTGCCTCTCTCTCTCTGTCTCTCTCTGGATGTGTTCATTCTCTGAAATCTCTTCCTTCTCCCCCTGAGTCACTTCACAGCTTGGAGTGCCTGATAGAGTGCCTAGAGACCAAAGAGCAAAGGGGGAAGGCCTCTGGCTCTACTGCTTGCCCATGGGCAGACAAGATCTGGTAGTTTATCTGGAAGGTCTAGAGAGTAGTGACTGATGGGGCAGCTACATCACCGGCGGACCCTGGCCAGGTGAAGCTTGCTGACATGTGGCAGCCTCTCCGGAGACTACTAATTCCGCTGGTAACATTGTATGCAAATACCTGGCTGAGTGCGAAGGGCAGAAAACATTGACACATACCTGCCAGAGGCCTATCCTGGGTCTGAAGAGTCCACCCCGGTCTCCAGCGACTCATCATCTCAGCACACACTTTGCCTGCACACAGGGAATCCGCCTCTCTCCACGAATGCCTTCTCCTGCTAGGAAACACAGGATGGCACTCAGCCAAAGGAGAGCTCAGGCAAAGTCAACTGAAGCCCGCATTTTCAAGATTTTGCCCTCTGCTGGGCCACAGCCTCCGGTGGCACACTGCATGTGCGTCACTTCTCCGAAGACAAGGCCGAAATCCGGGCATCCAGGGCCCCAGCAGTCCAGAGGCTGCGCATGGCGGCATACGGATCACCTCTTTGCCACGTACAGGAGGGAGGCCTCGGCCCTAGACTGGCTCCGCTAGAGCTCCACGACCTCAGCTATTTTTCCCGACCTTTGGCCCGTGCCCTTGTGAGTGTGTGACCTCTAGTTACACTTCACCTCCGACCACTCTCGATCCGCCACCTGCGGCTACCTGAGCGTGGACATCAACATCTATCACTGTCTGCAGTGTCACAGGTCACTAGGTGTCTAGGCTCAGGCTGACCTTGGCTGTCTTCTGCCCAGGCAAGGAGCTTAATCCTTCAAAGGAAATGAGGACACGTGGTCACTGGCCGACATCCTTTCTTTCATCTACACAGCGGTCTAGATGAGGGTAAAGAGGCCAGGTGGGCCAGGTGAAGGCTGAGTGCGGGGCCTAAGGCTTCCTTCCCAATCACCATGGAGACAGCCACCGCAAGGCTGGCCGGAACTTCTGACGGGGACGGGTCACAAACTCTCAGCCAATAGGAGAGGTCCAGCCTAACCGGCCGGTTCCGCAGAGCCCTCCATTTTACCCATGGACACACAACGGCCCCTTCTGTCCTTGGCCACAAAATCGAGGGCACCCAGGGAATAACTTCACAGTAGGCAACCCCTGATGTGGACACGTTCGACATCCTGGGACAGCAGGCAGGTACCTCTTTGCCACTTACGCTACGATATCAGTAGGCAAGGCGCCCTTCCTCAGCATCTATGGCCCCTCTTTGTATGTGTTCTTTTAAAGAAATCTCTTTTTGCTACCCCTGAGACACATCACAACTATGAGGGGCCTGAGAGGGAACCTGGAGATGAAACAGGGGAGGCTTCTGGCTGTACCGCTTCCCCGTGGCTAGAGAATAGCAGTTAGTCTCTCTGGAAGCTCTTAGCTTCTGTTGATCGACATGGGCAATACGGTAGGGGCGGACCCTGGCCAGGTGGAGCTTGTGGGCACACGCAACCTCTGGGGGAAGAATAATTCCGCTGCTGCTTTGTATGGTGTAAACCTCCCCACGCCAAGTGGGATGGGCACAGAACATTGACCCACACCTGCCAGGGGCCTTTCCTGGGACTAAAGATCCCAACCTGGTCTCAACCTTGTCACCTTCTCAGCACATACCTTTCCTGCACACATAATCCTGCCTTTCTCCGTCGGTGCCTCATCCTACTAGGAAAAAAGCATGCCGCTCAAAAAGGCCGATGCCAGAGAAATCGAGGAGACACTGCCATTTTCCACATTTTTGCTGTCTACATATCCCCGCCTCCGGCGGAAGGCTGCCTATGTGGCCGGGCTGCGAAGGCAAGGCCGAAATCCTGGCATCCCGGGCCCCAGCAATCCAGTGGTTTATGGACGTGGGGACCCGGATGACATGTTTCCCACATCCAAGAGGAATCCTTGGGCCCTTCACTGGCTCGCCATTCAGCTCCACGACGTCCACTACTGGCCCTGGCCTTTGGCCGGTGCCCCATTGCGCGAGTGCTCCGGAGCGATGTTTCTCCACCCATCACTATCATTCTGCCACCAGGGGATATGTGAGTGTGGGAGTCACCATTTGTCTGTCACTGGCAGCAGTGTCACGAGTCACTAGACTTCCAGGTACCAGCTGACCTAGGCTGCCTTCTGCCCCAGGCAAGGTCCGGAATCCTTTATCCCAGATGCTGACACCTGGGCACTGGCCGACATTAATTGTTATCAACACAGAGGTCTGAGTGAGGGTCAGCAGGCCAGCTAGGTGAAGTCAAGGCCAGGTGGGCGGGACTAAGGCTCCTTTGCCATCACCATGGAGACAGTCCCACCACCGGAAGAGTAGGCGGAGCTTATGATGGGCCTGGTGACAAGACTGAGCCAATGGCAGAGATCTGGCCCGCCAGGCAGATGACACAGGGCCCTCCATTATGACCTATGACACCTAGTGGCCACAGGATTTGAGCACACCCTGGGAAAGCCTACGCAGGCACAGGGGAGCCCCTGGTGCGGACTGGTTCAGGGCATTGGCAGAGCAGGCCAGGTACCTCTTTCCCACTTTCCTGAGGATATCGCTACGCAAGGCATCCCCACTCAGCATCTCTTGCCTCTCTCTCTCTGTCTCTCTCTGGATGTGTTCATTCTCTGAAATCTCTTCCTTCTCCCCCTGAGTCACTTCACAGCTTGGAGTGCCTGATAGAGTGCCTAGAGACCAAAGAGCAAAGGGGGAAGGCCTCTGGCTCTACTGCTTGCCCATGGGCAGACAAGATCTGGTAGTTTATCTGGAAGCTCTAGAGAGTAGTGACTGATGGGGTAGCTACATCACCGGCGGACCCTGGCCAGGTGAAGCTTGCTGACATGTGGCAGCCTCTCCGGAGACTACTAATTCCGCTGGTAACATTGTATGCAAATACCTGGCTGAGTGCGAAGGGCAGAAAACATTGACACATACCTGCCAGAGGCCTATCCTGGGTCTGAAGAGTCCACCCCGGTCTCCAGCGACTCATCATCTCAGCACACACTTTGCCTGCACACAGGGAATCCGCCTCTCTCCACGAATGCCTTCTCCTGCTAGGAAACACAGGATGGCACTCAGCCAAAGGAGAGCTCAGGCAAAGTCAACTGAAGCCCGCATTTTCAAGATTTTGCCCTCTGCTGGGCCACAGCCTCCGGTGGCACACTGCATGTGCGTCACTTCTCCGAAGACAAGGCCGAAATCCGGGCATCCAGGGCCCCAGCAGTCCAGAGGCTGCGCATGGCGGCATACGGATCACCTCTTTGCCACGTACAGGAGGGAGGCCTCGGCCCTAGACTGGCTCCGCTAGAGCTCCACGACCTCAGCTATTTTTCCCGACCTTTGGCCCGTGCCCTTGTGAGTGTGTGACCTCTAGTTACACTTCACCTCCGACCACTCTCGATCCGCCACCTGCGGCTACCTGAGCGTGGACATCAACATCTATCACTCTCTGCAGTGTCACAGGTCACTAGGTGTCTAGGCTCAGGCTGACCTTGGCTGTCTTCTGCCCAGGCAAGGAGCTTAATCCTTCAAAGGAAATGAGGACACGTGGTCACTGGCCGACATCCTTTCTTTCATCTACACAGCGGTCTAGATGAGGGTAAAGAGGCCAGGTGGGCCAGGTGAAGGCTGAGTGCGGGGCCTAAGGCTTCCTTCCCAATCACCATGGAGACAGCCACCGCAAGGCTGGCCGGAACTTCTGACGGGGACGGGTCACAAACTCTCAGCCAATAGGAGAGGTCCAGCCTAACCGGCCGGTTCCGCAGAGCCCTCCATTTTACCCATGGACACACAATGGCCCCTTCTGTCCTTGGCCACAAAATCGAGGGCACCCAGGGAATAACTTCACAGTAGGCAACCCCTGATGTGGACACGTTCGACATACTGGGACAGCAGGCAGGTACCTCTTTGCCACTTACGCTACGATATCAGTAGGCAAGGCACCCTTCCTCAGCATCTATGGCCCCTCTTTGTATGTGTTCTTTTAAAGAAATCTCTTTTTGCTACCCCTGAGACACATCACAACTATGAGGGGCCTGAGAGGGAACCTGGAGATGAAACAGGGGAGGCTTCTGGCTGTACCGCTTCCCCGTGGCTAGAGAATAGCAGTTAGTCTCTCTGGAAGCTCTTAGCTTCTGTTGATCGACATGGGCAATACGGTAGGGGCGGACCCTGGCCAGGTGGAGCTTGTGGGCACACACAACCTCTGGAGGAAGAATAATTCCGCTGCTGCTTTGTATGGTGTAAACCTCCCCACGCCAAGTGGGATGGGCACAGAACATTGACCCACACCTGCCAGGGGCCTTTCCTGGGACTAAAGATCCCAACCTGGTCTCAACCTTGTCACCTTCTCAGCACATACCTTTCCTGCACACATAATCCTGCCTTTCTCCGTCGGTGCCTCATCCTACTAGGAAAAAAGCATGCCGCTCAAAAAGGCCGATGCCAGAGAAATCGAGGAGACACTGCCATTTTCCACATTTTTGCTGTCTACATATCCCCGCCTCCGGCGGAAGGCTGCCTATGTGGCCGGGCTGCGAAGGCAAGGCCGAAATCCTGGCATCCCGGGCCCCAGCAATCCAGTGGTTTATGGACGTGGGCACCCGGATGACATGTTTCCCACATCCAAGAGGAATCCTTGGGCCCTTCACTGGCTCGCCATTCAGCTCCGCGACGTCCACTACTGGCCCTGGCCTTTGGCCGGTGCCCCATTGCGTGAGTGCTCCGGAGCGATGTTTCTCCACCCATCACTATCATTCTGCCACCAGGGGATATGTGAGTGTGGGAGTCACCATTTGTCTGTCACTGGCAGCAGTGTCACGAGTCACTAGACTTCCAGGTACCAGCTGACCTAGGCTGCCTTCTGCCCCAGGCAAGGTCCGGAATCCTTTATCCCAGATGCTGACACCTGGGCACTGGCCGACATTAATTGTTATCAACACAGAGGTCTGAGTGAGGGTCAGCAGGCCAGCTAGGTGAAGTCAAGGCCAGGTGGGCGGGACTAAGGCTCCTTTGCCATCACCATGGAGACAGTCCCACCACCGGAAGAGTAGGCGGAGCTTATGATGGGCCTGGTGACAAGACTGAGCCAATGGCAGAGATCTGGCCCGCCAGGCAGATGACACAGGGCCCTCCATTATGACCTATGACACCTAGTGGCCACAGGATTTGAGCACACCCTGGGAAAGCCTACGCAGGCACAGGGGAGCCCCTGGTGCGGACTGGTTCAGGGCATTGGCAGAGCAGGCCAGGTACCTCTTTCCCACTTTCCTGAGGATATCGCTACGCAAGGCATCCCCACTCAGCATCTCTTGCCTCTCTCTCTCTGTCTCTCTCTGGATGTGTTCATTCTCTGAAATCTCTTCCTTCTCCCCCTGAGTCACTTCACAGCTTGGAGTGCCTGATAGAGTGCCTAGAGACCAAAGAGCAAAGGGGGAAGGCCTCTGGCTCTACTGCTTGCCCATGGGCAGACAAGATCTGGTAGTTTATCTGGAAGCTCTAGAGAGTAGTGACTGATGGGGTAGCTACATCACCGGCGGACCCTGGCCAGGTGAAGCTTGCTGACATGTGGCAGCCTCTCCGGAGACTACTAATTCCGCTGGTAACATTGTATGCAAATACCTGGCTGAGTGCGAAGGGCAGAAAACATTGACACATACCTGCCAGAGGCCTATCCTGGGTCTGAAGAGTCCACCCCGGTCTCCAGCGACTCATCATCTCAGCACACACTTTGCCTGCACACAGGGAATCCGCCTCTCTCCACGAATGCCTTCTCCTGCTAGGAAACACAGGATGGCACTCAGCCAAAGGAGAGCTCAGGCAAAGTCAACTGAAGCCCGCATTTTCAAGATTTTGCCCTCTGCTGGGCCACAGCCTCCGGTGGCACACTGCATGTGCCTCACTTCTCCGAAGACAAGGCCGAAATCCGGGCATCCAGGGCCCCAGCAGTCCAGAGGCTGCGCATGGCGGCATACGGATCACCTCTTTGCCACGTACAGGAGGGAGGCCTCGGCCCTAGACTGGCTCCGCTAGAGCTCCACGACCTCAGCTATTTTTCCCGACCTTTGGCCCGTGCCCTTGTGAGTGTGTGACCTCTAGTTACACTTCACCTCCGACCACTCTCGATCCGCCACCTGCGGCTACCTGAGCGTGGACATCAACATCTATCACTGTCTGCAGTGTCACAGGTCACTAGGTGTCTAGGCTCAGGCTGACCTTGGCTGTCTTCTGCCCAGGCAAGGAGCTTAATCCTTCAAAGGAAATGAGGACACGTGGTCACTGGCCGACATCCTTTCTTTCATCTACACAGCGGTCTAGATGAGGGTAAAGAGGCCAGGTGGGCCAGGTGAAGGCTGAGTGCGGGGCCTAAGGCTTCCTTCCCAATCACCATGGAGACAGCCACCGCAAGGCTGGCCGGAACTTCTGACGGGGACGGGTCACAAACTCTCAGCCAATAGGAGAGGTCCAGCCTAACCGGCCGGTTCCGCAGAGCCCTCCATTTTACCCATGGACACACAACGGCCCCTTCTGTCCTTGGCCACAAAATCGAGGGCACCCAGGGAATAACTTCACAGTAGGCAACCCCTGATGTGGACACGTTCGACATACTGGGACAGCAGGCAGGTACCTCTTTGCCACTTACGCTACGATATCAGTAGGCAAGGCGCCCTTCCTCAGCATCTATGGCCCCTCTTTGTATGTGTTCTTTTAAAGAAATCTCTTTTTGCTACCCCTGAGACACATCACAACTATGAGGGGCCTGAGAGGGAACCTGGAGATGAAACAGGGGAGGCTTCTGGCTGTACCGCTTCCCCGTGGCTAGAGAATAGCAGTTAGTCTCTCTGGAAGCTCTTAGCTTCTGTTGATCGACATGGGCAATACGGTAGGGGCGGACCCTGGCCAGGTGGAGCTTGTGGGCACACGCAACCTCTGGGGGAAGAATAATTCCGCTGCTGCTTTGTATGGTGTAAACCTCCCCACGCCAAGTGGGATGGGCACAGAACATTGACCCACACCTGCCAGGGGCCTTTCCTGGGACTAAAGATCCCAACCTGGTCTCAACCTTGTCACCTTCTCAGCACATACCTTTCCTGCACACATAATCCTGCCTTTCTCCGTCGGTGCCTCATCCTACTAGGAAAAAAGCATGCCGCTCAAAAAGGCCGATGCCAGAGAAATCGAGGAGACACTGCCATTTTCCACATTTTTGCTGTCTACATATCCCCGCCTCCGGCGGAAGGCTGCCTATGTGGCCGGGCTGCGAAGGCAAGGCCGAAATCCTGGCATCCCGGGCCCCAGCAATCCAGTGGTTTATGGACGTGGGCACCCGGATGACATGTTTCCCACATCCAAGAGGAATCCTTGGGCCCTTCACTGGCTCGCCATTCAGCTCCGCGACGTCCACTACTGGCCCTGGCCTTTGGCCGGTGCCCCATTGCGCGAGTGCTCCGGAGCGATGTTTCTCCACCCATCACTATCATTCTGCCACCAGGGGATATGTGAGTGTGGGAGTCACCATTTGTCTGTCACTGGCAGCAGTGTCACGAGTCACTAGACTTCCAGGTACCAGCTGACCTAGGCTGCCTTCTGCCCCAGGCAAGGTCCGGAATCCTTTATCCCAGATGCTGACACCTGGGCACTGGCCGACATTAATTGTTATCAACACAGAGGTCTGAGTGAGGGTCAGCAGGCCAGCTAGGTGAAGTCAAGGCCAGGTGGGCGGGACTAAGGCTCCTTTGCCATCACCATGGAGACAGTCCCACCACCGGAAGAGTAGGCGGAGCTTATGATGGGCCTGGTGACAAGACTGAGCCAATGGCAGAGATCTGGCCCGCCAGGCAGATGACACAGGGCCCTCCATTATGACCTATGACACCTAGTGGCCACAGGATTTGAGCACACCCTGGGAAAGCCTACGCAGGCACAGGGGAGCCCCTGGTGCGGACTGGTTCAGGGCATTGGCAGAGCAGGCCAGGTACCTCTTTCCCACTTTCCTGAGGATATCGCTACGCAAGGCATCCCCACTCAGCATCTCTTGCCTCTCTCTCTCTGTCTCTCTCTGGATGTGTTCATTCTCTGAAATCTCTTCCTTCTCCCCCTGAGTCACTTCACAGCTTGGAGTGCCTGATAGAGTGCCTAGAGACCAAAGAGCAAAGGGGGAAGGCCTCTGGCTCTACTGCTTGCCCATGGGCAGACAAGATCTGGTAGTTTATCTGGAAGCTCTAGAGAGTAGTGACTGATGGGGTAGCTACATCACCGGCGGACCCTGGCCAGGTGAAGCTTGCTGACATGTGGCAGCCTCTCCGGAGACTACTAATTCCGCTGGTAACATTGTATGCAAATACCTGGCTGAGTGCGAAGGGCAGAAAACATTGACACATACCTGCCAGAGGCCTATCCTGGGTCTGAAGAGTCCACCCCGGTCTCCAGCGACTCATCATCTCAGCACACACTTTGCCTGCACACAGGGAATCCGCCTCTCTCCACGAATGCCTTCTCCTGCTAGGAAACACAGGATGGCACTCAGCCAAAGGAGAGCTCAGGCAAAGTCAACTGAAGCCCGCATTTTCAAGATTTTGCCCTCTGCTGGGCCACAGCCTCCGGTGGCACACTGCATGTGCGTCACTTCTCCGAAGACAAGGCCGAAATCCGGGCATCCAGGGCCCCAGCAGTCCAGAGGCTGCGCATGGCGGCATACGGATCACCTCTTTGCCACGTACAGGAGGGAGGCCTCGGCCCTAGACTGGCTCCGCTAGAGCTCCACGACCTCAGCTATTTTTCCCGACCTTTGGCCCGTGCCCTTGTGAGTGTGTGACCTCTAGTTACACTTCACCTCCGACCACTCTCGATCCGCCACCTGCGGCTACCTGAGCGTGGACATCAACATCTATCACTCTCTGCAGTGTCACAGGTCACTAGGTGTCTAGGCTCAGGCTGACCTTGGCTGTCTTCTGCCCAGGCAAGGAGCTTAATCCTTCAAAGGAAATGAGGACACGTGGTCACTGGCCGACATCCTTTCTTTCATCTACACAGCGGTCTAGATGAGGGTAAAGAGGCCAGGTGGGCCAGGTGAAGGCTGAGTGCGGGGCCTAAGGCTTCCTTCCCAATCACCATGGAGACAGCCACCGCAAGGCTGGCCGGAACTTCTGACGGGGACGGGTCACAAACTCTCAGCCAATAGGAGAGGTCCAGCCTAACCGGCCGGTTCCGCAGAGCCCTCCATTTTACCCATGGACACACAACGGCCCCTTCTGTCCTTGGCCACAAAATCGAGGGCACCCAGGGAATAACTTCACAGTAGGCAACCCCTGATGTGGACACGTTCGACATACTGGGACAGCAGGCAGGTACCTCTTTGCCACTTACGCTACGATATCAGTAGGCAAGGCGCCCTTCCTCAGCATCTATGGCCCCTCTTTGTATGTGTTCTTTTAAAGAAATCTCTTTTTGCTACCCCTGAGACACATCACAACTATGAGGGGCCTGAGAGGGAACCTGGAGATGAAACAGGGGAGGCTTCTGGCTGTACCGCTTCCCCGTGGCTAGAGAATAGCAGTTAGTCTCTCTGGAAGCTCTTAGCTTCTGTTGATCGACATGGGCAATACGGTAGGGGCGGACCCTGGCCAGGTGGAGCTTGTGGGCACACGCAACCTCTGGGGGAAGAATAATTCCGCTGCTGCTTTGTATGGTGTAAACCTCCCCACGCCAAGTGGGATGGGCACAGAACATTGACCCACACCTGCCAGGGGCCTTTCCTGGGACTAAAGATCCCAACCTGGTCTCAACCTTGTCACCTTCTCAGCACATACCTTTCCTGCACACATAATCCTGCCTTTCTCCGTCGGTGCCTCATCCTACTAGGAAAAAAGCATGCCGCTCAAAAAGGCCGATGCCAGAGAAATCGAGGAGACACTGCCATTTTCCACATTTTTGCTGTCTACATATCCCCGCCTCCGGCGGAAGGCTGCCTATGTGGCCGGGCTGCGAAGGCAAGGCCGAAATCCTGGCATCCCGGGCCCCAGCAATCCAGTGGTTTATGGACGTGGGCACCCGGATGACATGTTTCCCACATCCAAGAGGAATCCTTGGGCCCTTCACTGGCTCGCCATTCAGCTCCGCGACGTCCACTACTGGCCCTGGCCTTTGGCCGGTGCCCCATTGCGCGAGTGCTCCGGAGCGATGTTTCTCCACCCATCACTATCATTCTGCCACCAGGGGATATGTGAGTGTGGGAGTCACCATTTGTCTGTCACTGGCAGCAGTGTCACGAGTCACTAGACTTCCAGGTACCAGCTGACCTAGGCTGCCTTCTGCCCCAGGCAAGGTCCGGAATCCTTTATCCCAGATGCTGACACCTGGGCACTGGCCGACATTAATTGTTATCAACACAGAGGTCTGAGTGAGGGTCAGCAGGCCAGCTAGGTGAAGTCAAGGCCAGGTGGGCGGGACTAAGGCTCCTTTGCCATCACCATGGAGACAGTCCCACCACCGGAAGAGTAGGCGGAGCTTATGATGGGCCTGGTGACAAGACTGAGCCAATGGCAGAGATCTGGCCCGCCAGGCAGATGACACAGGGCCCTCCATTATGACCTATGACACCTAGTGGCCACAGGATTTGAGCACACCCTGGGAAAGCCTACGCAGGCACAGGGGAGCCCCTGGTGCGGACTCGTTCAGGGCATTGGCAGAGCAGGCCAGGTACCTCTTTCCCACTTTCCTGAGGATATCGCTACGCAAGGCATCCCCACTCAGCATCTCTTGCCTCTCTCTCTCTGTCTCTCTCTGGATGTGTTCATTCTCTGAAATCTCTTCCTTCTCCCCCTGAGTCACTTCACAGCTTGGAGTGCCTGATAGAGTGCCTAGAGACCAAAGAGCAAAGGGGGAAGGCCTCTGGCTCTACTGCTTGCCCATGGGCAGACAAGATCTGGTAGTTTATCTGGAAGGTCTAGAGAGTAGTGACTGATGGGGTAGCTACATCACCGGCGGACCCTGGCCAGGTGAAGCTTGCTGACATGTGGCAGCCTCTCCGGAGACTACTAATTCCGCTGGTAACATTGTATGCAAATACCTGGCTGAGTGCGAAGGGCAGAAAACATTGACACATACCTGCCAGAGGCCTATCCTGGGTCTGAAGAGTCCACCCCGGTCTCCAGCGACTCATCATCTCAGCACACACTTTGCCTGCACACAGGGAATCCGCCTCTCTCCACGAATGCCTTCTCCTGCTAGGAAACACAGGATGGCACTCAGCCAAAGGAGAGCTCAGGCAAAGTCAACTGAAGCCCGCATTTTCAAGATTTTGCCCTCTGCTGGGCCACAGCCTCCGGTGGCACACTGCATGTGCGTCACTTCTCCGAAGACAAGGCCGAAATCCGGGCATCCAGGGCCCCAGCAGTCCAGAGGCTGCGCATGGCGGCATACGGATCACCTCTTTGCCACGTACAGGAGGGAGGCCTCGGCCCTAGACTGGCTCCGCTAGAGCTCCACGACCTCAGCTATTTTTCCCGACCTTTGGCCCGTGCCCTTGTGAGTGTGTGACCTCTAGTTACACTTCACCTCCGACCACTCTCGATCCGCCACCTGCGGCTACCTGAGCGTGGACATCAACATCTATCACTCTCTGCAGTGTCACAGGTCACTAGGTGTCTAGGCTCAGGCTGACCTTGGCTGTCTTCTGCCCAGGCAAGGAGCTTAATCCTTCAAAGGAAATGAGGACACGTGGTCACTGGCCGACATCCTTTCTTTCATCTACACAGCGGTCTAGATGAGGGTAAAGAGGCCAGGTGGGCCAGGTGAAGGCTGAGTGCGGGGCCTAAGGCTTCCTTCCCAATCACCATGGAGACAGCCACCGCAAGGCTGGCCGGAACTTCTGACGGGGACGGGTCACAAACTCTCAGCCAATAGGAGAGGTCCAGCCTAACCGGCCGGTTCCGCAGAGCCCTCCATTTTACCCATGGACACACAACGGCCCCTTCTGTCCTTGGCCACAAAATCGAGGGCACCCAGGGAATAATTTCACGGTAGGCAACCCCTGATGTGGACACGTTCGACATACTGGGACAGCAGGCAGGTACCTCTTTGCCACTTACGCTACGATATCAGTAGGCAAGGCGCCCTTCCTCAGCATCTATGGCCCCTCTTTGTATGTGTTCTTTTAAAGAAATCTCTTTTTGCTACCCCTGAGACACATCACAACTATGAGGGGCCTGAGAGGGAACCTGGAGATGAAACAGGGGAGGCTTCTGGCTGTACCGCTTCCCCGTGGCTAGAGAATAGCAGTTAGTCTCTCTGGAAGCTCTTAGCTTCTGTTGATCGACATGGGCAATACGGTAGGGGCGGACCCTGGCCAGGTGGAGCTTGTGGGCACACGCAACCTCTGGGGGAAGAATAATTCCGCTGCTGCTTTGTATGGTGTAAACCTCCCCACGCCAAGTGGGATGGGCACAGAACATTGACCCACACCTGCCAGGGGCCTTTCCTGGGACTAAAGATCCCAACCTGGTCTCAACCTTGTCACCTTCTCAGCACATACCTTTCCTGCACACATAATCCTGCCTTTCTCCGTCGGTGCCTCATCCTACTAGGAAAAAAGCATGCCGCTCAAAAAGGCCGATGCCAGAGAAATCGAGGAGACACTGCCATTTTCCACATTTTTGCTGTCTACATATCCCCGCCTCCGGCGGAAGGCTGCCTATGTGGCCGGGCTGCGAAGGCAAGGCCGAAATCCTGGCATCCCGGGCCCCAGCAATCCAGTGGTTTATGGACGTGGGCACCCGGATGACATGTTTCCCACATCCAAGAGGAATCCTTGGGCCCTTCACTGGCTCGCCATTCAGCTCCGCGACGTCCACTACTGGCCCTGGCCTTTGGCCGGTGCCCCATTGCGCGAGTGCTCCGGAGCGATGTTTCTCCACCCATCACTATCATTCTGCCACCAGGGGATATGTGAGTGTGGGAGTCACCATTTGTCTGTCACTGGCAGCAGTGTCACGAGTCACTAGACTTCCAGGTACCAGCTGACCTAGGCTGCCTTCTGCCCCAGGCAAGGTCCGGAATCCTTTATCCCAGATGCTGACACCTGGGCACTGGCCGACATTAATTGTTATCAACACAGAGGTCTGAGTGAGGGTCAGCAGGCCAGCTAGGTGAAGTCAAGGCCAGGTGGGCGGGACTAAGGCTCCTTTGCCATCACCATGGAGACAGTCCCACCACCGGAAGAGTAGGCGGAGCTTATGATGGGCCTGGTGACAAGACTGAGCCAATGGCAGAGATCTGGCCCGCCAGGCAGATGACACAGGGCCCTCCATTATGACCTATGACACCTAGTGGCCACAGGATTTGAGCACACCCTGGGAAAGCCTACGCAGGCACAGGGGAGCCCCTGGTGCGGACTGGTTCAGGGCATTGGCAGAGCAGGCCAGGTACCTCTTTCCCACTTTCCTGAGGATATCGCTACGCAAGGCATCCCCACTCAGCATCTCTTGCCTCTCTCTCTCTGTCTCTCTCTGGATGTGTTCATTCTCTGAAATCTCTTCCTTCTCCCCCTGAGTCACTTCACAGCTTGGAGTGCCTGATAGAGTGCCTAGAGACCAAAGAGCAAAGGGGGAAGGCCTCTGGCTCTACTGCTTGCCCATGGGCAGACAAGATCTGGTAGTTTATCTGGAAGCTCTAGAGAGTAGTGACTGATGGGGTAGCTACATCACCGGCGGACCCTGGCCAGGTGAAGCTTGCTGACATGTGGCAGCCTCTCCGGAGACTACTAATTCCGCTGGTAACATTGTATGCAAATACCTGGCTGAGTGCGAAGGGCAGAAAACATTGACACATACCTGCCAGAGGCCTATCCTGGGTCTGAAGAGTCCACCCCGGTCTCCAGCGACTCATCATCTCAGCACACACTTTGCCTGCACACAGGGAATCCGCCTCTCTCCACGAATGCCTTCTCCTGCTAGGAAACACAGGATGGCACTCAGCCAAAGGAGAGCTCAGGCAAAGTCAACTGAAGCCCGCATTTTCAAGATTTTGCCCTCTGCTGGGCCACAGCCTCCGGTGGCACACTGCATGTGCGTCACTTCTCTGAAGACAAGGCCGAAATCCGGGCATCCAGGGCCCCAGCAGTCCAGAGGCTGCGCATGGCGGCATACGGATCACCTCTTTGCCACGTACAGGAGGGAGGCCTCGGCCCTAGACTGGCTCCGCTAGAGCTCCACGACCTCAGCTATTTTTCCCGACCTTTGGCCCGTGCCCTTGTGAGTGTGTGACCTCTAGTTACACTTCACCTCCGACCACTCTCGATCCGCCACCTGCGGCTACCTGAGCGTGGACATCAACATCTATCACTGTCTGCAGTGTCACAGGTCACTAGGTGTCTAGGCTCAGGCTGACCTTGGCTGTCTTCTGCCCAGGCAAGGAGCTTAATCCTTCAAAGGAAATGAGGACACGTGGTCACTGGCCGACATCCTTTCTTTCATCTACACAGCGGTCTAGATGAGGGTAAAGAGGCCAGGTGGGCCAGGTGAAGGCTGAGTGCGGGGCCTAAGGCTTCCTTCCCAATCACCATGGAGACAGCCACCGCAAGGCTGGCCGGAACTTCTGACGGGGACGGGTCACAAACTCTCAGCCAATAGGAGAGGTCCAGCCTAACCGGCCGGTTCCGCAGAGCCCTCCATTTTACCCATGGACACACAACGGCCCCTTCTGTCCTTGGCCACAAAATCGAGGGCACCCAGGGAATAATTTCACAGTAGGCAACCCCTGATGTGGACACGTTCGACATACTGGGACAGCAGGCAGGTACCTCTTTGCCACTTACGCTACGATATCAGTAGGCAAGGCGCCCTTCCTCAGCATCTATGGCCCCTCTTTGTATGTGTTCTTTTAAAGAAATCTCTTTTTGCTACCCCTGAGACACATCACAACTATGAGGGGCCTGAGAGGGAACCTGGAGATGAAACAGGGGAGGCTTCTGGCTGTACCGCTTCCCCGTGGCTAGAGAATAGCAGTTAGTCTCTCTGGAAGCTCTTAGCTTCTGTTGATCGACATGGGCAATACGGTAGGGGCGGACCCTGGCCAGGTGGAGCTTGTGGGCACACGCAACCTCTGGGGGAAGAATAATTCCGCTGCTGCTTTGTATGGTGTAAACCTCCCCACGCCAAGTGGGATGGGCACAGAACATTGACCCACACCTGCCAGGGGCCTTTCCTGGGACTAAAGATCCCAACCTGGTCTCAACCTTGTCACCTTCTCAGCACATACCTTTCCTGCACACATAATCCTGCCTTTCTCCGTCGGTGCCTCATCCTACTAGGAAAAAAGCATGCCGCTCAAAAAGGCCGATGCCAGAGAAATCGAGGAGACACTGCCATTTTCCACATTTTTGCTGTCTACATATCCCCGCCTCCGGCGGAAGGCTGCCTATGTGGCCGGGCTGCGAAGGCAAGGCCGAAATCCTGGCATCCCGGGCCCCAGCAATCCAGTGGTTTATGGACGTGGGCACCCGGATGACATGTTTCCCACATCCAAGAGGAATCCTTGGGCCCTTCACTGGCTCGCCATTCAGCTCCGCGACGTCCACTACTGGCCCTGGCCTTTGGCCGGTGCCCCATTGCGCGAGTGCTCCGGAGCGATGTTTCTCCACCCATCACTATCATTCTGCCACCAGGGGATATGTGAGTGTGGGAGTCACCATTTGTCTGTCACTGGCAGCAGTGTCACGAGTCACTAGACTTCCAGGTACCAGCTGACCTAGGCTGCCTTCTGCCCCAGGCAAGGTCCGGAATCCTTTATCCCAGATGCTGACACCTGGGCACTGGCCGACATTAATTGTTATCAACACAGAGGTCTGAGTGAGGGTCAGCAGGCCAGCTAGGTGAAGTCAAGGCCAGGTGGGCGGGACTAAGGCTCCTTTGCCATCACCATGGAGACAGTCCCACCACCGGAAGAGTAGGCGGAGCTTATGATGGGCCTGGTGACAAGACTGAGCCAATGGCAGAGATCTGGCCCGCCAGGCAGATGACACAGGGCCCTCCATTATGACCTATGACACCTAGTGGCCACAGGATTTGAGCACACCCTGGGAAAGCCTACGCAGGCACAGGGGAGCCCCTGGTGCGGACTGGTTCAGGGCATTGGCAGAGCAGGCCAGGTACCTCTTTCCCACTTTCCTGAGGATATCGCTACGCAAGGCATCCCCACTCAGCATCTCTTGCCTCTCTCTCTCTGTCTCTCTCTGGATGTGTTCATTCTCTGAAATCTCTTCCTTCTCCCCCTGAGTCACTTCACAGCTTGGAGTGCCTGATAGAGTGCCTAGAGACCAAAGAGCAAAGGGGGAAGGCCTCTGGCTCTACTGCTTGCCCATGGGCAGACAAGATCTGGTAGTTTATCTGGAAGGTCTAGAGAGTAGTGACTGATGGGGTAGCTACATCACCGGCGGACCCTGGCCAGGTGAAGCTTGCTGACATGTGGCAGCCTCTCCGGAGACTACTAATTCCGCTGGTAACATTGTATGCAAATACCTGGCTGAGTGCGAAGGGCAGAAAACATTGACACATACCTGCCAGAGGCCTATCCTGGGTCTGAAGAGTCCACCCCGGTCTCCAGCGACTCATCATCTCAGCACACACTTTGCCTGCACACAGGGAATCCGCCTCTCTCCACGAATGCCTTCTCCTGCTAGGAAACACAGGATGGCACTCAGCCAAAGGAGAGCTCAGGCAAAGTCAACTGAAGCCCGCATTTTCAAGATTTTGCCCTCTGCTGGGCCACAGCCTCCGGTGGCACACTGCATGTGCGTCACTTCTCTGAAGACAAGGCCGAAATCCGGGCATCCAGGGCCCCAGCAGTCCAGAGGCTGCGCATGGCGGCATACGGATCACCTCTTTGCCACGTACAGGAGGGAGGCCTCGGCCCTAGACTGGCTCCGCTAGAGCTCCACGACCTCAGCTATTTTTCCCGACCTTTGGCCCGTGCCCTTGTGAGTGTGTGACCTCTAGTTACACTTCACCTCCGACCACTCTCGATCCGCCACCTGCGGCTACCTGAGCGTGGACATCAACATCTATCACTCTCTGCAGTGTCACAGGTCACTAGGTGTCTAGGCTCAGGCTGACCTTGGCTGTCTTCTGCCCAGGCAAGGAGCTTAATCCTTCAAAGGAAATGAGGACACGTGGTCACTGGCCGACATCCTTTCTTTCATCTACACAGCGGTCTAGATGAGGGTAAAGAGGCCAGGTGGGCCAGGTGAAGGCTGAGTGCGGGGCCTAAGGCTTCCTTCCCAATCACCATGGAGACAGCCACCGCAAGGCTGGCCGGAACTTCTGACGGGGACGGGTCACAAACTCTCAGCCAATAGGAGAGGTCCAGCCTAACCGGCCGGTTCCGCAGAGCCCTCCATTTTACCCATGGACACACAACGGCCCCTTCTGTCCTTGGCCACAAAATCGAGGGCACCCAGGGAATAATTTCACAGTAGGCAACCCCTGATGTGGACACGTTCGACATACTGGGACAGCAGGCAGGTACCTCTTTGCCACTTACGCTACGATATCAGTAGGCAAGGCGCCCTTCCTCAGCATCTATGGCCCCTCTTTGTATGTGTTCTTTTAAAGAAATCTCTTTTTGCTACCCCTGAGACACATCACAACTATGAGGGGCCTGAGAGGGAACCTGGAGATGAAACAGGGGAGGCTTCTGGCTGTACCGCTTCCCCGTGGCTAGAGAATAGCAGTTAGTCTCTCTGGAAGCTCTTAGCTTCTGTTGATCGACATGGGCAATACGGTAGGGGCGGACCCTGGCCAGGTGGAGCTTGTGGGCACACGCAACCTCTGGGGGAAGAATAATTCCGCTGCTGCTTTGTATGGTGTAAACCTCCCCACGCCAAGTGGGATGGGCACAGAACATTGACCCACACCTGCCAGGGGCCTTTCCTGGGACTAAAGATCCCAACCTGGTCTCAACCTTGTCACCTTCTCAGCACATACCTTTCCTGCACACATAATCCTGCCTTTCTCCGTCGGTGCCTCATCCTACTAGGAAAAAAGCATGCCGCTCAAAAAGGCCGATGCCAGAGAAATCGAGGAGACACTGCCATTTTCCACATTTTTGCTGTCTACATATCCCCGCCTCCGGCGGAAGGCTGCCTATGTGGCCGGGCTGCGAAGGCAAGGCCGAAATCCTGGCATCCCGGGCCCCAGCAATCCAGTGGTTTATGGACGTGGGCACCCGGATGACATGTTTCCCACATCCAAGAGGAATCCTTGGGCCCTTCACTGGCTCGCCATTCAGCTCCGCGACGTCCACTACTGGCCCTGGCCTTTGGCCGGTGCCCCATTGCGCGAGTGCTCCGGAGCGATGTTTCTCCACCCATCACTATCATTCTGCCACCAGGGGATATGTGAGTGTGGGAGTCACCATTTGTCTGTCACTGGCAGCAGTGTCACGAGTCACTAGACTTCCAGGTACCAGCTGACCTAGGCTGCCTTCTGCCCCAGGCAAGGTCCGGAATCCTTTATCCCAGATGCTGACACCTGGGCACTGGCCGACATTAATTGTTATCAACACAGAGGTCTGAGTGAGGGTCAGCAGGCCAGCTAGGTGAAGTCAAGGCCAGGTGGGCGGGACTAAGGCTCCTTTGCCATCACCATGGAGACAGTCCCACCACCGGAAGAGTAGGCGGAGCTTATGATGGGCCTGGTGACAAGACTGAGCCAATGGCAGAGATCTGGCCCGCCAGGCAGATGACACAGGGCCCTCCATTATGACCTATGACACCTAGTGGCCACAGGATTTGAGCACACCCTGGGAAAGCCTACGCAGGCACAGGGGAGCCCCTGGTGCGGACTGGTTCAGGGCATTGGCAGAGCAGGCCAGGTACCTCTTTCCCACTTTCCTGAGGATATCGCTACGCAAGGCATCCCCACTCAGCATCTCTTGCCTCTCTCTCTCTGTCTCTCTCTGGATGTGTTCATTCTCTGAAATCTCTTCCTTCTCCCCCTGAGTCACTTCACAGCTTGGAGTGCCTGATAGAGTGCCTAGAGACCAAAGAGCAAAGGGGGAAGGCCTCTGGCTCTACTGCTTGCCCATGGGCAGACAAGATCTGGTAGTTTATCTGGAAGCTCTAGAGAGTAGTGACTGATGGGGTAGCTACATCACCGGCGGACCCTGGCCAGGTGAAGCTTGCTGACATGTGGCAGCCTCTCCGGAGACTACTAATTCCGCTGGTAACATTGTATGCAAATACCTGGCTGAGTGCGAAGGGCAGAAAACATTGACACATACCTGCCAGAGGCCTATCCTGGGTCTGAAGAGTCCACCCCGGTCTCCAGCGACTCATCATCTCAGCACACACTTTGCCTGCACACAGGGAATCCGCCTCTCTCCACGAATGCCTTCTCCTGCTAGGAAACACAGGATGGCACTCAGCCAAAGGAGAGCTCAGGCAAAGTCAACTGAAGCCCGCATTTTCAAGATTTTGCCCTCTGCTGGGCCACAGCCTCCGGTGGCACACTGCATGTGCGTCACTTCTCTGAAGACAAGGCCGAAATCCGGGCATCCAGGGCCCCAGCAGTCCAGAGGCTGCGCATGGCGGCATACGGATCACCTCTTTGCCACGTACAGGAGGGAGGCCTCGGCCCTAGACTGGCTCCGCTAGAGCTCCACGACCTCAGCTATTTTTCCCGACCTTTGGCCCGTGCCCTTGTGAGTGTGTGACCTCTAGTTACACTTCACCTCCGACCACTCTCGATCCGCCACCTGCGGCTACCTGAGCGTGGACATCAACATCTATCACTGTCTGCAGTGTCACAGGTCACTAGGTGTCTAGGCTCAGGCTGACCTTGGCTGTCTTCTGCCCAGGCAAGGAGCTTAATCCTTCAAAGGAAATGAGGACACGTGGTCACTGGCCGACATCCTTTCTTTCATCTACACAGCGGTCTAGATGAGGGTAAAGAGGCCAGGTGGGCCAGGTGAAGGCTGAGTGCGGGGCCTAAGGCTTCCTTCCCAATCACCATGGAGACAGCCACCGCAAGGCTGGCCGGAACTTCTGACGGGGACGGGTCACAAACTCTCAGCCAATAGGAGAGGTCCAGCCTAACCGGCCGGTTCCGCAGAGCCCTCCATTTTACCCATGGACACACAACGGCCCCTTCTGTCCTTGGCCACAAAATCGAGGGCACCCAGGGAATAACTTCACAGTAGGCAACCCCTGATGTGGACACGTTCGACATACTGGGACAGCAGGCAGGTACCTCTTTGCCACTTACGCTACGATATCAGTAGGCAAGGCGCCCTTCCTCAGCATCTATGGCCCCTCTTTGTATGTGTTCTTTTAAAGAAATCTCTTTTTGCTACCCCTGAGACACATCACAACTATGAGGGGCCTGAGAGGGAACCTGGAGATGAAACAGGGGAGGCTTCTGGCTGTACCGCTTCCCCGTGGCTAGAGAATAGCAGTTAGTCTCTCTGGAAGCTCTTAGCTTCTGTTGATCGACATGGGCAATACGGTAGGGGCGGACCCTGGCCAGGTGGAGCTTGTGGGCACACGCAACCTCTGGGGGAAGAATAATTCCGCTGCTGCTTTGTATGGTGTAAACCTCCCCACGCCAAGTGGGATGGGCACAGAACATTGACCCACACCTGCCAGGGGCCTTTCCTGGGACTAAAGATCCCAACCTGGTCTCAACCTTGTCACCTTCTCAGCACATACCTTTCCTGCACACATAATCCTGCCTTTCTCCGTCGGTGCCTCATCCTACTAGGAAAAAAGCATGCCGCTCAAAAAGGCCGATGCCAGAGAAATCGAGGAGACACTGCCATTTTCCACATTTTTGCTGTCTACATATCCCCGCCTCCGGCGGAAGGCTGCCTATGTGGCCGGGCTGCGAAGGCAAGGCCGAAATCCTGGCATCCCGGGCCCCAGCAATCCAGTGGTTTATGGACGTGGGCACCCGGATGACATGTTTCCCACATCCAAGAGGAATCCTTGGGCCCTTCACTGGCTCGCCATTCAGCTCCGCGACGTCCACTACTGGCCCTGGCCTTTGGCCGGTGCCCCATTGCGCGAGTGCTCCGGAGCGATGTTTCTCCACCCATCACTATCATTCTGCCACCAGGGGATATGTGAGTGTGGGAGTCACCATTTGTCTGTCACTGGCAGCAGTGTCACGAGTCACTAGACTTCCAGGTACCAGCTGACCTAGGCTGCCTTCTGCCCCAGGCAAGGTCCGGAATCCTTTATCCCAGATGCTGACACCTGGGCACTGGCCGACATTAACTGTTATCAACACAGAGGTCTGAGTGAGGGTCAGCAGGCCAGCTAGGTGAAGTCAAGGCCAGGTGGGCGGGACTAAGGCTCCTTTGCCATCACCATGGAGACAGTCCCACCACCGGAAGAGTAGGCGGAGCTTATGATGGGCCTGGTGACAAGACTGAGCCAATGGCAGAGATCTGGCCCGCCAGGCAGATGACACAGGGCCCTCCATTATGACCTATGACACCTAGTGGCCACAGGATTTGAGCACACCCTGGGAAAGCCTACGCAGGCACAGGGGAGCCCCTGGTGCGGACTGGTTCAGGGCATTGGCAGAGCAGGCCAGGTACCTCTTTCCCACTTTCCTGAGGATATCGCTACGCAAGGCATCCCCACTCAGCATCTCTTGCCTCTCTCTCTCTGTCTCTCTCTGGATGTGTTCATTCTCTGAAATCTCTTCCTTCTCCCCCTGAGTCACTTCACAGCTTGGAGTGCCTGATAGAGTGCCTAGAGACCAAAGAGCAAAGGGGGAAGGCCTCTGGCTCTACTGCTTGCCCATGGGCAGACAAGATCTGGTAGTTTATCTGGAAGGTCTAGAGAGTAGTGACTGATGGGGTAGCTACATCACCGGCGGACCCTGGCCAGGTGAAGCTTGCTGACATGTGGCAGCCTCTCCGGAGACTACTAATTCCGCTGGTAACATTGTATGCAAATACCTGGCTGAGTGCGAAGGGCAGAAAACATTGACACATACCTGCCAGAGGCCTATCCTGGGTCTGAAGAGTCCACCCCGGTCTCCAGCGACTCATCATCTCAGCACACACTTTGCCTGCACACAGGGAATCCGCCTCTCTCCACGAATGCCTTCTCCTGCTAGGAAACACAGGATGGCACTCAGCCAAAGGAGAGCTCAGGCAAAGTCAACTGAAGCCCGCATTTTCAAGATTTTGCCCTCTGCTGGGCCACAGCCTCCGGTGGCACACTGCATGTGCGTCACTTCTCCGAAGACAAGGCCGAAATCCGGGCATCCAGGGCCCCAGCAGTCCAGAGGCTGCGCATGGCGGCATACGGATCACCTCTTTGCCACGTACAGGAGGGAGGCCTCGGCCCTAGACTGGCTCCGCTAGAGCTCCACGACCTCAGCTATTTTTCCCGACCTTTGGCCCGTGCCCTTGTGAGTGTGTGACCTCTAGTTACACTTCACCTCCGACCACTCTCGATCCGCCACCTGCGGCTACCTGAGCGTGGACATCAACATCTATCACTGTCTGCAGTGTCACAGGTCACTAGGTGTCTAGGCTCAGGCTGACCTTGGCTGTCTTCTGCCCAGGCAAGGAGCTTAATCCTTCAAAGGAAATGAGGACACGTGGTCACTGGCCGACATCCTTTCTTTCATCTACACAGCGGTCTAGATGAGGGTAAAGAGGCCAGGTGGGCCAGGTGAAGGCTGAGTGCGGGGCCTAAGGCTTCCTTCCCAATCACCATGGAGACAGCCACCGCAAGGCTGGCCGGAACTTCTGACGGGGACGGGTCACAAACTCTCAGCCAATAGGAGAGGTCCAGCCTAACCGGCCGGTTCCGCAGAGCCCTCCATTTTACCCATGGACACACAACGGCCCCTTCTGTCCTTGGCCACAAAATCGAGGGCACCCAGGGAATAACTTCACAGTAGGCAACCCCTGATGTGGACACGTTCGACATACTGGGACAGCAGGCAGGTACCTCTTTGCCACTTACGCTACGATATCAGTAGGCAAGGCGCCCTTCCTCAGCATCTATGGCCCCTCTTTGTATGTGTTCTTTTAAAGAAATCTCTTTTTGCTACCCCTGAGACACATCACAACTATGAGGGGCCTGAGAGGGAACCTGGAGATGAAACAGGGGAGGCTTCTGGCTGTACCGCTTCCCCGTGGCTAGAGAATAGCAGTTAGTCTCTCTGGAAGCTCTTAGCTTCTGTTGATCGACATGGGCAATACGGTAGGGGCGGACCCTGGCCAGGTGGAGCTTGTGGGCACACGCAACCTCTGGAGGAAGAATAATTCCGCTGCTGCTTTGTATGGTGTAAACCTCCCCACGCCAAGTGGGATGGGCACAGAACATTGACCCACACCTGCCAGGGGCCTTTCCTGGGACTAAAGATCCCAACCTGGTCTCAACCTTGTCACCTTCTCAGCACATACCTTTCCTGCACACATAATCCTGCCTTTCTCCGTCGGTGCCTCATCCTACTAGGAAAAAAGCATGCCGCTCAAAAAGGCCGATGCCAGAGAAATCGAGGAGACACTGCCATTTTCCACATTTTTGCTGTCTACATATCCCCGCCTCCGGCGGAAGGCTGCCTATGTGGCCGGGCTGCGAAGGCAAGGCCGAAATCCTGGCATCCCGGGCCCCAGCAATCCAGTGGTTTATGGACGTGGGCACCCGGATGACATGTTTCCCACATCCAAGAGGAATCCTTGGGCCCTTCACTGGCTCGCCATTCAGCTCCGCGACGTCCACTACTGGCCCTGGCCTTTGGCCGGTGCCCCATTGCGCGAGTGCTCCGGAGCGATGTTTCTCCACCCATCACTATCATTCTGCCACCAGGGGATATGTGAGTGTGGGAGTCACCATTTGTCTGTCACTGGCAGCAGTGTCACGAGTCACTAGACTTCCAGGTACCAGCTGACCTAGGCTGCCTTCTGCCCCAGGCAAGGTCCGGAATCCTTTATCCCAGATGCTGACACCTGGGCACTGGCCGACATTAATTGTTATCAACACAGAGGTCTGAGTGAGGGTCAGCAGGCCAGCTAGGTGAAGTCAAGGCCAGGTGGGCGGGACTAAGGCTCCTTTGCCATCACCATGGAGACAGTCCCACCACCAGAAGAGTAGGCGGAGCTTATGATGGGCCTGGTGACAAGACTGAGCCAATGGCAGAGATCTGGCCCGCCAGGCAGATGACACAGGGCCCTCCATTATGACCTATGACACCTAGTGGCCACAGGATTTGAGCACACCCTGGGAAAGCCTACCCAGGCACAGGGGAGCCCCTGGTGCGGACTGGTTCAGGGCATTGGCAGAGCAGGCCAGGTACCTCTTTCCCATTTTCTTGAGGATATCGCTACGCAAGGCATCCCCACTCAGCATCTCTTGCCTCTCTCTCTCTGTCTCTCTCTGGATGTGTTCATTCTCTGAAATCTCTTCCTTCTCCCCCTGAGTCACTTCACAGCTTGGAGTGCCTGATAGAGTGCCTAGAGACCAAAGAGCAAAGGGGGAAGGCCTCTGGCTCTACTGCTTGCCCATGGGCAGACAAGATCTGGTAGTTTATCTGGAAGGTCTAGAGAGTAGTGACTGATGGGGTAGCTACATCACCGGCGGACCCTGGCCAGGTGAAGCTTGCTGACATGTGGCAGCCTCTCCGGAGACTACTAATTCCGCTGGTAACATTGTATGCAAATACCTGGCTGAGTGCGAAGGGCAGAAAACATTGACACATACCTGCCAGAGGCCTATCCTGGGTCTGAAGAGTCCACCCCGGTCTCCAGCGACTCATCATCTCAGCACACACTTTGCCTGCACACAGGGAATCCGCCTCTCTCCACGAATGCCTTCTCCTGCTAGGAAACACAGGATGGCACTCAGCCAAAGGAGAGCTCAGGCAAAGTCAACTGAAGCCCGCATTTTCAAGATTTTGCCCTCTGCTGGGCCACAGCCTCCGGTGGCACACTGCATGTGCGTCACTTCTCTGAAGACAAGGCCGAAATCCGGGCATCCAGGGCCCCAGCAGTCCAGAGGCTGCGCATGGCGGCATACGGATCACCTCTTTGCCACGTACAGGAGGGAGGCCTCGGCCCTAGACTGGCTCCGCTAGAGCTCCACGACCTCAGCTATTTTTCCCGACCTTTGGCCCGTGCCCTTGTGAGTGTGTGACCTCTAGTTACACTTCACCTCCGACCACTCTCGATCCGCCACCTGCGGCTACCTGAGCGTGGACATCAACATCTATCACTGTCTGCAGTGTCACAGGTCACTAGGTGTCTAGGCTCAGGCTGACCTTGGCTGTCTTCTGCCCAGGCAAGGAGCTTAATCCTTCAAAGGAAATGAGGACACGTGGTCACTGGCCGACATCCTTTCTTTCATCTACACAGCGGTCTAGATGAGGGTAAAGAGGCCAGGTGGGCCAGGTGAAGGCTGAGTGCGGGGCCTAAGGCTTCCTTCCCAATCACCATGGAGACAGCCACCGCAAGGCTGGCCGGAACTTCTGACGGGGACGGGTCACAAACTCTCAGCCAATAGGAGAGGTCCAGCCTAACCGGCCGGTTCCGCAGAGCCCTCCATTTTACCCATGGACACACAACGGCCCCTTCTGTCCTTGGCCACAAAATCGAGGGCACCCAGGGAATAATTTCACAGTAGGCAACCCCTGATGTGGACACGTTCGACATACTGGGACAGCAGGCAGGTACCTCTTTGCCACTTACGCTACGATATCAGTAGGCAAGGCGCCCTTCCTCAGCATCTATGGCCCCTCTTTGTATGTGTTCTTTTAAAGAAATCTCTTTTTGCTACCCCTGAGACACATCACAACTATGAGGGGCCTGAGAGGGAACCTGGAGATGAAACAGGGGAGGCTTCTGGCTGTACCGCTTCCCCGTGGCTAGAGAATAGCAGTTAGTCTCTCTGGAAGCTCTTAGCTTCTGTTGATCGACATGGGCAATACGGTAGGGGCGGACCCTGGCCAGGTGGAGCTTGTGGGCACACGCAACCTCTGGGGGAAGAATAATTCCGCTGCTGCTTTGTATGGTGTAAACCTCCCCACGCCAAGTGGGATGGGCACAGAACATTGACCCACACCTGCCAGGGGCCTTTCCTGGGACTAAAGATCCCAACCTGGTCTCAACCTTGTCACCTTCTCAGCACATACCTTTCCTGCACACATAATCCTGCCTTTCTCCGTCGGTGCCTCATCCTACTAGGAAAAAAGCATGCCGCTCAAAAAGGCCGATGCCAGAGAAATCGAGGAGACACTGCCATTTTCCACATTTTTGCTGTCTACATATCCCCGCCTCCGGCGGAAGGCTGCCTATGTGGCCGGGCTGCGAAGGCAAGGCCGAAATCCTGGCATCCCGGGCCCCAGCAATCCAGTGGTTTATGGACGTGGGCACCCGGATGACATGTTTCCCACATCCAAGAGGAATCCTTGGGCCCTTCACTGGCTCGCCATTCAGCTCCGCGACGTCCACTACTGGCCCTGGCCTTTGGCCGGTGCCCCATTGCGCGAGTGCTCCGGAGCGATGTTTCTCCACCCATCACTATCATTCTGCCACCAGGGGATATGTGAGTGTGGGAGTCACCATTTGTCTGTCACTGGCAGCAGTGTCACGAGTCACTAGACTTCCAGGTACCAGCTGACCTAGGCTGCCTTCTGCCCCAGGCAAGGTCCGGAATCCTTTATCCCAGATGCTGACACCTGGGCACTGGCCGACATTAATTGTTATCAACACAGAGGTCTGAGTGAGGGTCAGCAGGCCAGCTAGGTGAAGTCAAGGCCAGGTGGGCGGGACTAAGGCTCCTTTGCCATCACCATGGAGACAGTCCCACCACCGGAAGAGTAGGCGGAGCTTATGATGGGCCTGGTGACAAGACTGAGCCAATGGCAGAGATCTGGCCCGCCAGGCAGATGACACAGGGCCCTCCATTATGACCTATGACACCTAGTGGCCACAGGATTTGAGCACACCCTGGGAAAGCCTACGCAGGCACAGGGGAGCCCCTGGTGCGGACTGGTTCAGGGCATTGGCAGAGCAGGCCAGGTACCTCTTTCCCACTTTCCTGAGGATATCGCTACGCAAGGCATCCCCACTCAGCATCTCTTGCCTCTCTCTCTCTGTCTCTCTCTGGATGTGTTCATTCTCTGAAATCTCTTCCTTCTCCCCCTGAGTCACTTCACAGCTTGGAGTGCCTGATAGAGTGCCTAGAGATCAAAGAGCAAAGGGGGAAGGCCTCTGGCTCTACTGCTTGCCCGTGGGCAGACAAGATCTGGTAGTTTATCTGGAAGGTCTAGAGAGTAGTGACTGATGGGGTAGCTACATCACCGGCGGACCCTGGCCAGGTGAAGCTTGCTGACATGTGGCAGCCTCTCCGGAGACTACTAATTCCGCTGGTAACATTGTATGCAAATACCTGGCTGAGTGCGAAGGGCAGAAAACATTGACACATACCTGCCAGAGGCCTATCCTGGGTCTGAAGAGTCCACCCCGGTCTCCAGCGACTCATCATCTGAGCACACACTTTGCCTGCACACAGGGAATCCGCCTCTCTCCACGAATGCCTTCTCCTGCTAGGAAACACAGGATGGCACTCAGCCAAAGGAGAGCTCAGGCAAAGTCAACTGAAGCCCGCATTTTCAAGATTTTGCCCTCTGCTGGGCCACAGCCTCCGGTGGCACACTGCATGTGCGTCACTTCTCCGAAGACAAGGCCGAAATCCGGGCATCCAGGGCCCCAGCAGTCCAGAGGCTGCGCATGGCGGCATACGGATCACCTCTTTGCCACGTACAGGAGGGAGGCCTCGGCCCTAGACTGGCTCCGCTAGAGCTCCACGACCTCAGCTATTTTTCCCGACCTTTGGCCCGTGCCCTTGTGAGTGTGTGACCTCTAGTTACACTTCACCTCCGACCACTCTCGATCCGCCACCTGCGGCTACCTGAGCGTGGACATCAACATCTATCACTCTCTGCAGTGTCACAGGTCACTAGGTGTCTAGGCTCAGGCTGACCTTGGCTGTCTTCTGCCCAGGCAAGGAGCTTAATCCTTCAAAGGAAATGAGGACACGTGGTCACTGGCCGACATCCTTTCTTTCATCTACACAGCGGTCTAGATGAGGGTAAAGAGGCCCGGTGGGCCAGGTGAAGGCTGAGTGCGGGGCCTAAGGCTTCCTTCCCAATCACCATGGAGACAGCCACCGCAAGGCTGGCCGGAACTTCTGACGGGGACGGGTCACAAACTCTCAGCCAATAGGAGAGGTCCAGCCTAACCGGCCGGTTCCGCAGAGCCCTCCATTTTACCCATGGACACACAACGGCCCCTTCTGTCCTTGGCCACAAAATCGAGGGCACCCAGGGAATAACTTCACAGTAGGCAACCCCTGATGTGGACACGTTCGACATACTGGGACAGCAGGCAGGTACCTCTTTGCCACTTACGCTACGATATCAGTAGGCAAGGCGCCCTTCCTCAGCATCTATGGCCCCTCTTTGTATGTGTTCTTTTAAAGAAATCTCTTTTTGCTACCCCTGAGACACATCACAACTATGAGGGGCCTGAGAGGGAACCTGGAGATGAAACAGGGGAGGCTTCTGGCTGTACCGCTTCCCCGTGGCTAGAGAATAGCAGTTAGTCTCTCTGGAAGCTCTTAGCTTCTGTTGATCGACATGGGCAATACGGTAGGGGCGGACCCTGGCCAGGTGGAGCTTGTGGGCACACGCAACCTCTGGAGGAAGAATAATTCCGCTGCTGCTTTGTATGGTGTAAACCTCCCCACGCCAAGTGGGATGGGCACAGAACATTGACCCACACCTGCCAGGGGCCTTTCCTGGGACTAAAGATCCCAACCTGGTCTCAACCTTGTCACCTTCTCAGCACATACCTTTCCTGCACACATAATCCTGCCTTTCTCCGTCGGTGCCTCATCCTACTAGGAAAAAAGCATGCCGCTCAAAAAGGCCGATGCCAGAGAAATCGAGGAGACACTGCCATTTTCCACATTTTTGCTGTCTACATATCCCCGCCTCCGGCGGAAGGCTGCCTATGTGGCCGGGCTGCGAAGGCAAGGCCGAAATCCTGGCATCCCGGGCCCCAGCAATCCAGTGGTTTATGGACGTGGGGACCCGGATGACATGTTTCCCACATCCAAGAGGAATCCTTGGGCCCTTCACTGGCTCGCCATTCAGCTCCGCGACGTCCACTACTGGCCCTGGCCTTTGGCCGGTGCCCCATTGCGCGAGTGCTCCGGAGCGATGTTTCTCCACCCATCACTATCATTCTGCCACCAGGGGATATGTGAGTGTGGGAGTCACCATTTGTCTGTCACTGGCAGCAGTGTCACGAGTCACTAGACTTCCAGGTACCAGCTGACCTAGGCTGCCTTCTGCCCCAGGCAAGGTCCGGAATCCTTTATCCCAGATGCTGACACCTGGGCACTGGCCGACATTAATTTTTATCAACACAGAGGTCTGAGTGAGGGTCAGCAGGCCAGCTAGGTGAAGTCAAGGTCAGGTGGGCGGGACTAAGGCTCCTTTGCCATCACCATGGAGACAGTCCCACCACCGGAAGAGTAGGCGGAGCTTATGATGGGCCTGGTGACAAGACTGAGCCAATGGCAGAGATCTGGCCCGCCAGGCAGATGACACAGGGCCCTCCATTATGACCTATGACACCTAGTGGCCACAGGATTTGAGCACACCCTGGGAAAGCCTACGCAGGCACAGGGGAGCCCCTGGTGCGGACTGGTTCAGGGCATTGGCAGAGCAGGCCAGGTACCTCTTTCCCATTTTCTTGAGGATATCGCTACGCAAGGCATCCCCACTCAGCATCTCTTGCCTCTCTCTCTCTGTCTCTCTCTGGATGTGTTCATTCTCTGAAATCTCTTCCTTCTCCCCCTGAGTCACTTCACAGCTTGGAGTGCCTGATAGAGTGCCTAGAGACCAAAGAGCAAAGGGGGAAGGCCTCTGGCTCTACTGCTTGCCCATGGGCAGACAAGATCTGGTAGTTTATCTGGAAGGTCTAGAGAGTAGTGACTGATGGGGTAGCTACATCACCGGCGGACCCTGGCCAGGTGAAGCTTGCTGACATGTGGCAGCCTCTCCGGAGACTACTAATTCCGCTGGTAACATTGTATGCAAATACCTGGCTGAGTGCGAAGGGCAGAAAACATTGACACATACCTGCCAGAGGCCTATCCTGGGTCTGAAGAGTCCACCCCGGTCTCCAGCGACTCATCATCTCAGCACACACTTTGCCTGCACACAGGGAATCCGCCTCTCTCCACGAATGCCTTCTCCTGCTAGGAAACACAGGATGGCACTCAGCCAAAGGAGAGCTCAGGCAAAGTCAACTGAAGCCCGCATTTTCAAGATTTTGCCCTCTGCTGGGCCACAGCCTCCGGTGGCACACTGCATGTGCCTCACTTCTCTGAAGACAAGGCCGAAATCCGGGCATCCAGGGCCCCAGCAGTCCAGAGGCTGCGCATGGCGGCATACGGATCACCTCTTTGCCACGTACAGGAGGGAGGCCTCGGCCCTAGACTGGCTCCGCTAGAGCTCCACGACCTCAGCTATTTTTCCCGACCTTTGGCCCGTGCCCTTGTGAGTGTGTGACCTCTAGTTACACTTCACCTCCGACCACTCTCGATCCGCCACCTGCGGCTACCTGAGCGTGGACATCAACATCTATCACTGTCTGCAGTGTCACAGGTCACTAGGTGTCTAGGCTCAGGCTGACCTTGGCTGTCTTCTGCCCAGGCAAGGAGCTTAATCCTTCAAAGGAAATGAGGACACGTGGTCACTGGCCGACATCCTTTCTTTCATCTACACAGCGGTCTAGATGAGGGTAAAGAGGCCAGGTGGGCCAGGTGAAGGCTGAGTGCGGGGCCTAAGGCTTCCTTCCCAATCACCATGGAGACAGCCACCGCAAGGCTGGCCGGAACTTCTGACGGGGACGGGTCACAAACTCTCAGCCAATAGGAGAGGTCCAGCCTAACCGGCCGGTTCCGCAGAGCCCTCCATTTTACCCATGGACACACAACGGCCCCTTCTGTCCTTGGCCACAAAATCGAGGGCACCCAGGGAATAACTTCACAGTAGGCAACCCCTGATGTGGACACGTTCGACATACTGGGACAGCAGGCAGGTACCTCTTTGCCACTTACGCTACGATATCAGTAGGCAAGGCGCCCTTCCTCAGCATCTATGGCCCCTCTTTGTATGTGTTCTTTTAAAGAAATCTCTTTTTGCTACCCCTGAGACACATCACAACTATGAGGGGCCTGAGAGGGAACCTGGAGATGAAACAGGGGAGGCTTCTGGCTGTACCGCTTCCCCGTGGCTAGAGAATAGCAGTTAGTCTCTCTGGAAGCTCTTAGCTTCTGTTGATCGACATGGGCAATACGGTAGGGGCGGACCCTGGCCAGGTGGAGCTTGTGGGCACACGCAACCTCTGGGGGAAGAATAATTCCGCTGCTGCTTTGTATGGTGTAAACCTCCCCACGCCAAGTGGGATGGGCACAGAACATTGACCCACACCTGCCAGGGGCCTTTCCTGGGACTAAAGATCCCAACCTGGTCTCAACCTTGTCACCTTCTCAGCACATACCTTTCCTGCACACATAATCCTGCCTTTCTCCGTCGGTGCCTCATCCTACTAGGAAAAAAGCATGCCGCTCAAAAAGGCCGATGCCAGAGAAATCGAGGAGACACTGCCATTTTCCACATTTTTGCTGTCTACATATCCCCGCCTCCGGCGGAAGGCTGCCTATGTGGCCGGGCTGCGAAGGCAAGGCCGAAATCCTGGCATCCCGGGCCCCAGCAATCCAGTGGTTTATGGACGTGGGCACCCGGATGACATGTTTCCCACATCCAAGAGGAATCCTTGGGCCCTTCACTGGCTCGCCATTCAGCTCCGCGACGTCCACTACTGGCCCTGGCCTTTGGCCGGTGCCCCATTGCGCGAGTGCTCCGGAGCGATGTTTCTCCACCCATCACTATCATTCTGCCACCAGGGGATATGTGAGTGTGGGAGTCACCATTTGTCTGTCACTGGCAGCAGTGTCACGAGTCACTAGACTTCCAGGTACCAGCTGACCTAGGCTGCCTTCTGCCCCAGGCAAGGTCCGGAATCCTTTATCCCAGATGCTGACACCTGGGCACTGGCCGACATTAATTGTTATCAACACAGAGGTCTGAGTGAGGGTCAGCAGGCCAGCTAGGTGAAGTCAAGGCCAGGTGGGCGGGACTAAGGCTCCTTTGCCATCACCATGGAGACAGTCCCACCACCGGAAGAGTAGGCGGAGCTTATGATGGGCCTGGTGACAAGACTGAGCCAATGGCAGAGATCTGGCCCGCCAGGCAGATGACACAGGGCCCTCCATTATGACCTATGACACCTAGTGGCCACAGGATTTGAGCACACCCTGGGAAAGCCTACGCAGGCTCAGGGGAGCCCCTGGTGCGGACTGGTTCAGGGCATTGGCAGAGCAGGCCAGGTACCTCTTTCCCACTTTCCTGAGGATATCGCTACGCAAGGCATCCCCACTCAGCATCTCTTGCCTCTCTCTCTCTGTCTCTCTCTGGATGTGTTCATTCTCTGAAATCTCTTCCTTCTCCCCCTGAGTCACTTCACAGCTTGGAGTGCCTGATAGAGTGCCTAGAGACCAAAGAGCAAAGGGGGAAGGCCTCTGGCTCTACTGCTTGCCCATGGGCAGAAAAGATCTGGTAGTTTATCTGGAAGGTCTAGAGAGTAGTGACTGATGGGGTAGCTACATCACCGGCGGACCCTGGCCAGGTGAAGCTTGCTGACATGTGGCAGCCTCTCCGGAGACTACTAATTCCGCTGGTAACATTGTATGCAAATACCTGGCTGAGTGCGAAGGGCAGAAAACATTGACACATACCTGCCAGAGGCCTATCCTGGGTCTGAAGAGTCCACCCCGGTCTCCAGCGACTCATCATCTCAGCACACACTTTGCCTGCACACAGGGAATCCGCCTCTCTCCACGAATGCCTTCTCCTGCTAGGAAACACAGGATGGCACTCAGCCAAAGGAGAGCTCAGGCAAAGTCAACTGAAGCCCGCATTTTCAAGATTTTGCCCTCTGCTGGGCCACAGCCTCCGGTGGCACACTGCATGTGCGTCACTTCTCTGAAGACAAGGCCGAAATCCGGGCATCCAGGGCCCCAGCAGTCCAGAGGCTGCGCATGGCGGCATACGGATCACCTCTTTGCCACGTACAGGAGGGAGGCCTCGGCCCTAGACTGGCTCCGCTAGAGCTCCACGACCTCAGCTATTTTTCCCGACCTTTGGCCCGTGCCCTTGTGAGTGTGTGACCTCTAGTTACACTTCACCTCCGACCACTCTCGATCCGCCACCTGCGGCTACCTGAGCGTGGACATCAACATCTATCACTGTCTGCAGTGTCACAGGTCACTAGGTGTCTAGGCTCAGGCTGACCTTGGCTGTCTTCTGCCCAGGCAAGGAGCTTAATCCTTCAAAGGAAATGAGGACACGTGGTCACTGGCCGACATCCTTTCTTTCATCTACACAGCGGTCTAGATGAGGGTAAAGAGGCCAGGTGGGCCAGGTGAAGGCTGAGTGCGGGGCCTAAGGCTTCCTTCCCAATCACCATGGAGACAGCCACCGCAAGGCTGGCCGGAACTTCTGACGGGGACGGGTCACAAACTCTCAGCCAATAGGAGAGGTCCAGCCTAACCGGCCGGTTCCGCAGAGCCCTCCATTTTACCCATGGACACACAACGGCCCCTTCTGTCCTTGGCCACAAAATCGAGGGCACCCAGGGAATAATTTCACAGTAGGCAACCCCTGATGTGGACACGTTCGACATACTGGGACAGCAGGCAGGTACCTCTTTGCCACTTACGCTACGATATCAGTAGGCAAGGTGCCCTTCCTCAGCATCTATGGCCCCTCTTTGTATGTGTTCTTTTAAAGAAATCTCTTTTTGCTACCCCTGAGACACATCACAACTATGAGGGGCCTGAGAGGGAACCTGGAGATGAAACAGGGGAGGCTTCTGGCTGTACCGCTTCCCCGTGGCTAGAGAATAGCAGTTAGTCTCTCTGGAAGCTCTTAGCTTCTGTTGATCGACATGGGCAATACGGTAGGGGCGGACCCTGGCCAGGTGGAGCTTGTGGGCACACGCAACCTCTGGGGGAAGAATAATTCCGCTGCTGCTTTGTATGGTGTAAACCTCCCCACGCCAAGTGGGATGGGCACAGAACATTGACCCACACCTGCCAGGGGCCTTTCCTGGGACTAAAGATCCCAACCTGGTCTCAACCTTGTCACCTTCTCAGCACATACCTTTCCTGCACACATAATCCTGCCTTTCTCCGTCGGTGCCTCATCCTACTAGGAAAAAAGCATGCCGCTCAAAAAGGCCGATGCCAGAGAAATCGAGGAGACACTGCCATTTTCCACATTTTTGCTGTCTACATATCCCCGCCTCCGGCGGAAGGCTGCCTATGTGGCCGGGCTGCGAAGGCAAGGCCGAAATCCTGGCATCCCGGGCCCCAGCAATCCAGTGGTTTATGGACGTGGGCACCCGGATGACATGTTTCCCACATCCAAGAGGAATCCTTGGGCCCTTCACTGGCTCGCCATTCAGCTCCGCGACGTCCACTACTGGCCCTGGCCTTTGGCCGGTGCCCCATTGCGCGAGTGCTCCGGAGCGATGTTTCTCCACCCATCACTATCATTCTGCCACCAGGGGATATGTGAGTGTGGGAGTCACCATTTGTCTGTCACTGGCAGCAGTGTCACGAGTCACTAGACTTCCAGGTACCAGCTGACCTAGGCTGCCTTCTGCCCCAGGCAAGGTCCGGAATCCTTTATCCCAGATGCTGACACCTGGGCACTGGCCGACATTAATTGTTATCAACACAGAGGTCTGAGTGAGGGTCAGCAGGCCAGCTAGGTGAAGTCAAGGCCAGGTGGGCGGGACTAAGGCTCCTTTGCCATCACCATGGAGACAGTCCCACCACCGGAAGAGTAGGCGGAGCTTATGATGGGCCTGGTGACAAGACTGAGCCAATGGCAGAGATCTGGCCCGCCAGGCAGATGACACAGGGCCCTCCATTATGACCTATGACACCTAGTGGCCACAGGATTTGAGCACACCCTGGGAAAGCCTACGCAGGCACAGGGGAGCCCCTGGTGCGGACTGGTTCAGGGCATTGGCAGAGCAGGCCAGGTACCTCTTTCCCACTTTCCTGAGGATATCGCTACGCAAGGCATCCCCACTCAGCATCTCTTGCCTCTCTCTCTCTGTCTCTCTCTGGATGTGTTCATTCTCTGAAATCTCTTCCTTCTCCCCCTGAGTCACTTCACAGCTTGGAGTGCCTGATAGAGTGCCTAGAGATCAAAGAGCAAAGGGGGAAGGCCTCTGGCTCTACTGCTTGCCCGTGGGCAGACAAGATCTGGTAGTTTATCTGGAAGGTCTAGAGAGTAGTGACTGATGGGGTAGCTACATCACCGGCGGACCCTGGCCAGGTGAAGCTTGCTGACATGTGGCAGCCTCTCCGGAGACTACTAATTCCGCTGGTAACATTGTATGCAAATACCTGGCTGAGTGCGAAGGGCAGAAAACATTGACACATACCTGCCAGAGGCCTATCCTGGGTCTGAAGAGTCCACCCCGGTCTCCAGCGACTCATCATCTCAGCACACACTTTGCCTGCACACAGGGAATCCGCCTCTCTCCACGAATGCCTTCTCCTGCTAGGAAACACAGGATGGCACTCAGCCAAAGGAGAGCTCAGGCAAAGTCAACTGAAGCCCGCATTTTCAAGATTTTGCCCTCTGCTGGGCCACAGCCTCCGGTGGCACACTGCATGTGCGTCACTTCTCCGAAGACAAGGCCGAAATCCGGGCATCCAGGGCCCCAGCAGTCCAGAGGCTGCGCATGGCGGCATACGGATCACCTCTTTGCCACGTACAGGAGGGAGGCCTCGGCCCTAGACTGGCTCCGCTAGAGCTCCACGACCTCAGCTATTTTTCCCGACCTTTGGCCCGTGCCCTTGTGAGTGTGTGACCTCTAGTTACACTTCACCTCCGACCACTCTCGATCCGCCACCTGCGGCTACCTGAGCGTGGACATCAACATCTATCACTGTCTGCAGTGTCACAGGTCACTAGGTGTCTAGGCTCAGGCTGACCTTGGCTGTCTTCTGCCCAGGCAAGGAGCTTAATCCTTCAAAGGAAATGAGGACACGTGGTCACTGGCCGACATCCTTTCTTTCATCTACACAGCGGTCTAGATGAGGGTAAAGAGGCCAGGAGGGCCAGGTGAAGGCTGAGTGCGGGGCCTAAGGCTTCCTTCCCAATCACCATGGAGACAGCCACCGCAAGGCTGGCCGGAACTTCTGACGGGGACGGGTCACAAACTCTCAGCCAATAGGAGAGGTCCAGCCTAACCGGCCGGTTCCGCAGAGCCCTCCATTTTACCCATGGACACACAACGGCCCCTTCTGTCCTTGGCCACAAAATCGAGGGCACCCAGGGAATAACTTCACAGTAGGCAACCCCTGATGTGGACACGTTCGACATCCTGGGACAGCAGGCAGGTACCTCTTTGCCACTTACGCTACGATATCAGTAGGCAAGGCGCCCTTCCTCAGCATCTATGGCCCCTCTTTGTATGTGTTCTTTTAAAGAAATCTCTTTTTGCTACCCCTGAGACACATCACAACTATGAGGGGCCTGAGAGGGAACCTGGAGATGAAACAGGGGAGGCTTCTGGCTGTACCGCTTCCCCGTGGCTAGAGAATAGCAGTTAGTCTCTCTGGAAGCTCTTAGCTTCTGTTGATCGACATGGGCAATACGGTAGGGGCGGACCCTGGCCAGGTGGAGCTTGTGGGCACACGCAACCTCTGGAGGAAGAATAATTCCGCTGCTGCTTTGTATGGTGTAAACCTCCCCACGCCAAGTGGGATGGGCACAGAACATTGACCCACACCTGCCAGGGGCCTTTCCTGGGACTAAAGATCCCAACCTGGTCTCAACCTTGTCACCTTCTCAGCACATACCTTTCCTGCACACATAATCCTGCCTTTCTCCGTCGGTGCCTCATCCTACTAGGAAAAAAGCATGCCGCTCAAAAAGGCCGATGCCAGAGAAATCGAGGAGACACTGCCATTTTCCACATTTTTGCTGTCTACATATCCCCGCCTCCGGCGGAAGGCTGCCTATGTGGCCGGGCTGCGAAGGCAAGGCCGAAATCCTGGCATCCCGGGCCCCAGCAATCCAGTGGTTTATGGACGTGGGCACCCGGATGACATGTTTCCCACATCCAAGAGGAATCCTTGGGCCCTTCACTGGCTCGCCATTCAGCTCCGCGACGTCCACTACTGGCCCTGGCCTTTGGCCGGTGCCCCATTGCGCGAGTGCTCCGGAGCGATGTTTCTCCACCCATCACTATCATTCTGCCACCAGGGGATATGTGAGTGTGGGAGTCACCATTTGTCTGTCACTGGCAGCAGTGTCACGAGTCACTAGACTTCCAGGTACCAGCTGACCTAGGCTGCCTTCTGCCCCAGGCAAGGTCCGGAATCCTTTATCCCAGATGCTGACACCTGGGCACTGGCCGACATTAATTGTTATCAACACAGAGGTCTGAGTGAGGGTCAGCAGGCCAGCTAGGTGAAGTCAAGGCCAGGTGGGCGGGACTAAGGCTCCTTTGCCATCACCATGGAGACAGTCCCACCACCGGAAGAGTAGGCGGAGCTTATGATGGGCCTGGTGACAAGACTGAGCCAATGGCAGAGATCTGGCCCGCCAGGCAGATGACACAGGGCCCTCCATTATGACCTATGACACCTAGTGGCCACAGGATTTGAGCACACCCTGGGAAAGCCTACGCAGGCACAGGGGAGCCCCTGGTGCGGACTGGTTCAGGGCATTGGCAGAGCAGGCCAGGTACCTCTTTCCCACTTTCCTGAGGATATCGCTACGCAAGGCATCCCCACTCAGCATCTCTTGCCTCTCTCTCTCTGTCTCTCTCTGGATGTGTTCATTCTCTGAAATCTCTTCCTTCTCCCCCTGAGTCACTTCACAGCTTGGAGTGCCTGATAGAGTGCCTAGAGACCAAAGAGCAAAGGGGGAAGGCCTCTGGCTCTACTGCTTGCCCGTGGGCAGACAAGATCTGGTAGTTTATCTGGAAGGTCTAGAGAGTAGTGACTGATGGGGTAGCTACATCACCGGCGGACCCTGGCCAGGTGAAGCTTGCTGACATGTGGCAGCCTCTCCGGAGACTACTAATTCCGCTGGTAACATTGTATGCAAATACCTGGCTGAGTGCGAAGGGCAGAAAACATTGACACATACCTGCCAGAGGCCTATCCTGGGTCTGAAGAGTCCACCCCGGTCTCCAGCGACTCATCATCTCAGCACACACTTTGCCTGCACACAGGGAATCCGCCTCTCTCCACGAATGCCTTCTCCTGCTAGGAAACACAGGATGGCACTCAGCCAAAGGAGAGCTCAGGCAAAGTCAACTGAAGCCCGCATTTTCAAGATTTTGCCCTCTGCTGGGCCACAGCCTCCGGTGGCACACTGCATGTGCGTCACTTCTCCGAAGACAAGGCCGAAATCCGGGCATCCAGGGCCCCAGCAGTCCAGAGGCTGCGCATGGCGGCATACGGATCACCTCTTTGCCACGTACAGGAGGGAGGCCTCGGCCCTAGACTGGCTCCGCTAGAGCTCCACGACCTCAGCTATTTTTCCCGACCTTTGGCCCGTGCCCTTGTGAGTGTGTGACCTCTAGTTACACTTCACCTCCGACCACTCTCGATCCGCCACCTGCGGCTACCTGAGCGTGGACATCAACATCTATCACTGTCTGCAGTGTCACAGGTCACTAGGTGTCTAGGCTCAGGCTGACCTTGGCTGTCTTCTGCCCAGGCAAGGAGCTTAATCCTTCAAAGGAAATGAGGACACGTGGTCACTGGCCGACATCCTTTCTTTCATCTACACAGCGGTCTAGATGAGGGTAAAGAGGCCAGGTGGGCCAGGTGAAGGCTGAGTGCGGGGCCTAAGGCTTCCTTCCCAATCACCATGGAGACAGCCACCGCAAGGCTGGCCGGAACTTCTGACGGGGACGGGTCACAAACTCTCAGCCAATAGGAGAGGTCCAGCCTAACCGGCCGGTTCCGCAGAGCCCTCCATTTTACCCATGGACACACAACGGCCCCTTCTGTCCTTGGCCACAAAATCGAGGGCACCCAGGGAATAACTTCACAGTAGGCAACCCCTGATGTGGACACGTTCGACATACTGGGACAGCAGGCAGGTACCTCTTTGCCACTTACGCTACGATATCAGTAGGCAAGGCGCCCTTCCTCAGCATCTATGGCCCCTCTTTGTATGTGTTCTTTTAAAGAAATCTCTTTTTGCTACCCCTGAGACACATCACAACTATGAGGGGCCTGAGAGGGAACCTGGAGATGAAACAGGGGAGGCTTCTGGCTGTACCGCTTCCCCGTGGCTAGAGAATAGCAGTTAGTCTCTCTGGAAGCTCTTAGCTTCTGTTGATCGACATGGGCAATACGGTAGGGGCGGACCCTGGCCAGGTGGAGCTTGTGGGCACACGCAACCTCTGGAGGAAGAATAATTCCGCTGCTGCTTTGTATGGTGTAAACCTCCCCACGCCAAGTGGGATGGGCACAGAACATTGACCCACACCTGCCAGGGGCCTTTCCTGGGACTAAAGATCCCAACCTGGTCTCAACCTTGTCACCTTCTCAGCACATACCTTTCCTGCACACATAATCCTGCCTTTCTCCGTCGGTGCCTCATCCTACTAGGAAAAAAGCATGCCGCTCAAAAAGGCCGATGCCAGAGAAATCGAGGAGACACTGCCATTTTCCACATTTTTGCTGTCTACATATCCCCGCCTCCGGCGGAAGGCTGCCTATGTGGCCGGGCTGCGAAGGCAAGGCCGAAATCCTGGCATCCCGGGCCCCAGCAATCCAGTGGTTTATGGACGTGGGCACCCGGATGACATGTTTCCCACATCCAAGAGGAATCCTTGGGCCCTTCACTGGCTCGCCATTCAGCTCCGCGACGTCCACTACTGGCCCTGGCCTTTGGCCGGTGCCCCATTGCGCGAGTGCTCCGGAGCGATGTTTCTCCACCCATCACTATCATTCTGCCACCAGGGGATATGTGAGTGTGGGAGTCACCATTTGTCTGTCACTGGCAGCAGTGTCACGAGTCACTAGACTTCCAGGTACCAGCTGACCTAGGCTGCCTTCTGCCCCAGGCAAGGTCCGGAATCCTTTATCCCAGATGCTGACACCTGGGCACTGGCCGACATTAATTTTTATCAACACAGAGGTCTGAGTGAGGGTCAGCAGGCCAGCTAGGTGAAGTCAAGGCCAGGTGGGCGGGACTAAGGCTCCTTTGCCATCACCATGGAGACAGTCCCACCACCGGAAGAGTAGGCGGAGCTTATGATGGGCCTGGTGACAAGACTGAGCCAATGGCAGAGATCTGGCCCGCCAGGCAGATGACACAGGGCCCTCCATTATGACCTATGACACCTAGTGGCCACAGGATTTGAGCACACCCTGGGAAAGCCTACGCAGGCACAGGGGAGCCCCTGGTGCGGACTGGTTCAGGGCATTGGCAGAGCAGGCCAGGTACCTCTTTCCCACTTTCCTGAGGATATCGCTACGCAAGGCATCCCCACTCAGCATCTCTTGCCTCTCTCTCTCTGTCTCTCTCTGGATGTGTTCATTCTCTGAAATCTCTTCCTTCTCCCCCTGAGTCACTTCACAGCTTGGAGTGCCTGATAGAGTGCCTAGAGACCAAAGAGCAAAGGGGGAAGGCCTCTGGCTCTACTGCTTGCCCGTGGGCAGACAAGATCTGGTAGTTTATCTGGAAGGTCTAGAGAGTAGTGACTGATGGGGTAGCTACATCACCGGCGGACCCTGGCCAGGTGAAGCTTGCTGACATGTGGCAGCCTCTCCGGAGACTACTAATTCCGCTGGTAACATTGTATGCAAATACCTGGCTGAGTGCGAAGGGCAGAAAACATTGACACATACCTGCTAGAGGCCTATCCTGGGTCTGAAGAGTCCACCCCGGTCTCCAGCGACTCATCATCTCAGCACACACTTTGCCTGCACACAGGGAATCCGCCTCTCTCCACGAATGCCTTCTCCTGCTAGGAAACACAGGATGGCACTCAGCCAAAGGAGAGCTCAGGCAAAGTCAACTGAAGCCCGCATTTTCAAGATTTTGCCCTCTGCTGGGCCACAGCCTCCGGTGGCACACTGCATGTGCCTCACTTCTCCGAAGACAAGGCCGAAATCCGGGCATCCAGGGCCCCAGCAGTCCAGAGGCTGCGCATGGCGGCATACGGATCACCTCTTTGCCACGTACAGGAGGGAGGCCTCGGCCCTAGACTGGCTCCGCTAGAGCTCCACGACCTCAGCTATTTTTCCCGACCTTTGGCCCGTGCCCTTGTGAGTGTGTGACCTCTAGTTACACTTCACCTCCGACCACTCTCGATCCGCCACCTGCGGCTACCTGAGCGTGGACATCAACATCTATCACTGTCTGCAGTGTCACAGGTCACTAGGTGTCTAGGCTCAGGCTGACCTTGGCTGTCTTCTGCCCAGGCAAGGAGCTTAATCCTTCAAAGGAAATGAGGACACGTGGTCACTGGCCGACATCCTTTCTTTCATCTACACAGCGGTCTAGATGACGGTAAAGAGGCCAGGTGGGCCAGGTGAAGGCTGAGTGCGGGGCCTAAGGCTTCCTTCCCAATCACCATGGAGACAGCCACCGCAAGGCTGGCCGGAACTTCTGACGGGGACGGGTCACAAACTCTCAGCCAATAGGAGAGGTCCAGCCTAACCGGCCGGTTCCGCAGAGCCCTCCATTTTACCCATGGACACACAACGGCCCCTTCTGTCCTTGGCCACAAAATCGAGGGCACCCAGGGAATAACTTCACAGTAGGCAACCCCTGATGTGGACACGTTCGACATACTGGGACAGCAGGCAGGTACCTCTTTGCCACTTACGCTACGATATCAGTAGGCAAGGCGCCCTTCCTCAGCATCTATGGCCCCTCTTTGTATGTGTTCTTTTAAAGAAATCTCTTTTTGCTACCCCTGAGACACATCACAACTATGAGGGGCCTGAGAGGGAACCTGGAGATGAAACAGGGGAGGCTTCTGGCTGTACCGCTTCCCCGTGGCTAGAGAATAGCAGTTAGTCTCTCTGGAAGCTCTTAGCTTCTGTTGATCGACATGGGCAATACGGTAGGGGCGGACCCTGGCCAGGTGGAGCTTGTGGGCACACGCAACCTCTGGGGGAAGAATAATTCCGCTGCTGCTTTGTATGGTGTAAACCTCCCCACGCCAAGTGGGATGGGCACAGAACATTGACCCACACCTGCCAGGGGCCTTTCCTGGGACTAAAGATCCCAACCTGGTCTCAACCTTGTCACCTTCTCAGCACATACCTTTCCTGCACACATAATCCTGCCTTTCTCCGTCGGTGCCTCATCCTACTAGGTAAAGAGCATGCCGCTCAAAAAGGCCGATGCCAGAGAAATCGAGGAGACACTGCCATTTTCCACATTTTTGCTGTCTACATATCCCCGCCTCCGGCGGAAGGCTGCCTATGTGGCCGGGCTGCGAAGGCAAGGCCGAAATCCTGGCATCCCGGGCCCCAGCAATCCAGTGGTTTATGGACGTGGGCACCCGGATGACATGTTTCCCACATCCAAGAGGAATCCTTGGGCCCTTCACTGGCTCGCCATTCAGCTCCGCGACGTCCACTACTGGCCCTGGCCTTTGGCCGGTGCCCCATTGCGCGAGTGCTCCGGAGCGATGTTTCTCCACCCATCACTATCATTCTGCCACCAGGGGATATGTGAGTGTGGGAGTCACCATTTGTCTGTCACTGGCAGCAGTGTCACGAGTCACTAGACTTCCAGGTACCAGCTGACCTAGGCTGCCTTCTGCCCCAGGCAAGGTCCGGAATCCTTTATCCCAGATGCTGACACCTGGGCACTGGCCGACATTAATTGTTATCAACACAGAGGTCTGAGTGAGGGTCAGCAGGCCAGCTAGGTGAAGTCAAGGCCAGGTGGGCGGGACTAAGGCTCCTTTGCCATCACCATGGAGACAGTCCCACCACCGGAAGAGTAGGCGGAGCTTATGATGGGCCTGGTGACAAGACTGAGCCAATGGCAGAGATCTGGCCCGCCAGGCAGATGACACAGGGCCCTCCATTATGACCTATGACACCTAGTGGCCACAGGATTTGAGCACACCCTGGGAAAGCCTACGCAGGCACAGGGGAGCCCCTGGTGCGGACTGGTTCAGGGCATTGGCAGAGCAGGCCAGGTACCTCTTTCCCACTTTCCTGAGGATATCGCTACGCAAGGCATCCCCACTCAGCATCTCTTGCCTCTCTCTCTCTGTCTCTCTCTGGATGTGTTCATTCTCTGAAATCTCTTCCTTCTCCCCCTGAGTCACTTCACAGCTTGGAGTGCCTGATAGAGTGCCTAGAGACCAAAGAGCAAAGGGGGAAGGCCTCTGGCTCTACTGCTTGCCCGTGGGCAGACAAGATCTGGTAGTTTATCTGGAAGGTCTAGAGAGTAGTGACTGATGGGGTAGCTACATCACCGGCGGACCCTGGCCAGGTGAAGCTTGCTGACATGTGGCAGCCTCTCCGGAGACTACTAATTCCGCTGGTAACATTGTATGCAAATACCTGGCTGAGTGCGAAGGGCAGAAAACATTGACACATACCTGCCAGAGGCCTATCCTGGGTCTGAAGAGTCCACCCCGGTCTCCAGCGACTCATCATCTCAGCACACACTTTGCCTGCACACAGGGAATCCGCCTCTCTCCACGAATGCCTTCTCCTGCTAGGAAACACAGGATGGCACTCAGCCAAAGGAGAGCTCAGGCAAAGTCAACTGAAGCCCGCATTTTCAAGATTTTGCCCTCTGCTGGGCCACAGCCTCCGGTGGCACACTGCATGTGCGTCACTTCTCCGAAGACAAGGCCGAAATCCGGGCATCCAGGGCCCCAGCAGTCCAGAGGCTGCGCATGGCGGCATACGGATCACCTCTTTGCCACGTACAGGAGGGAGGCCTCGGCCCTAGACTGGCTCCGCTAGAGCTCCACGACCTCAGCTATTTTTCCCGACCTTTGGCCCGTGCCCTTGTGAGTGTGTGACCTCTAGTTACACTTCACCTCCGACCACTCTCGATCCGCCACCTGCGGCTACCTGAGCGTGGACATCAACATCTATCACTGTCTGCAGTGTCACAGGTCACTAGGTGTCTAGGCTCAGGCTGACCTTGGCTGTCTTCTGCCCAGGCAAGGAGCTTAATCCTTCAAAGGAAATGAGGACACGTGGTCACTGGCCGACATCCTTTCTTTCATCTACACAGCGGTCTAGATGAGGGTAAAGAGGCCAGGTGGGCCAGGTGAAGGCTGAGTGCGGGGCCTAAGGCTTCCTTCCCAATCACCATGGAGACAGCCACCGCAAGGCTGGCCGGAACTTCTGACGGGGACGGGTCACAAACTCTCAGCCAATAGGAGAGGTCCAGCCTAACCGGCCGGTTCCGCAGAGCCCTCCATTTTACCCATGGACACACAACGGCCCCTTCTGTCCTTGGCCACAAAATCGAGGGCACCCAGGGAATAACTTCACAGTAGGCAACCCCTGATGTGGACACGTTCGACATACTGGGACAGCAGGCAGGTACCTCTTTGCCACTTACGCTACGATATCAGTAGGCAAGGCGCCCTTCCTCAGCATCTATGGCCCCTCTTTGTATGTGTTCTTTTAAAGAAATCTCTTTTTGCTACCCCTGAGACACATCACAACTATGAGGGGCCTGAGAGGGAACCTGGAGATGAAACAGGGGAGGCTTCTGGCTGCACCGCTTCCCCGTGGCTAGAGAATAGCAGTTAGTCTCTCTGGAAGCTCTTAGCTTCTGTTGATCGACATGGGCAATACGGTAGGGGCGGACCCTGGCCAGGTGGAGCTTGTGGGCACACGCAACCTCTGGGGGAAGAATAATTCCGCTGCTGCTTTGTATGGTGTAAACCTCCCCACGCCAAGTGGGATGGGCACAGAACATTGACCCACACCTGCCAGGGGCCTTTCCTGGGACTAAAGATCCCAACCTGGTCTCAACCTTGTCACCTTCTCAGCACATACCTTTCCTGCACACATAATCCTGCCTTTCTCCGTCGGTGCCTCATCCTACTAGGAAAAAAGCATGCCGCTCAAAAAGGCCGATGCCAGAGAAATCGAGGAGACACTGCCATTTTCCACATTTTTGCTGTCTACATATCCCCGCCTCCGGCGGAAGGCTGCCTATGTGGCCGGGCTGCGAAGGCAAGGCCGAAATCCTGGCATCCCGGGCCCCAGCAATCCAGTGGTTTATGGACGTGGGGACCCGGATGACATGTTTCCCACATCCAAGAGGAATCCTTGGGCCCTTCACTGGCTCGCCATTCAGCTCCGCGACGTCCACTACTGGCCCTGGCCTTTGGCCGGTGCCCCATTGCGCGAGTGCTCCGGAGCGATGTTTCTCCACCCATCACTATCATTCTGCCACCAGGGGATATGTGAGTGTGGGAGTCACCATTTGTCTGTCACTGGCAGCAGTGTCACGAGTCACTAGACTTCCAGGTACCAGCTGACCTAGGCTGCCTTCTGCCCCAGGCAAGGTCCGGAATCCTTTATCCCAGATGCTGACACCTGGGCACTGGCCGACATTAATTTTTATCAACACAGAGGTCTGAGTGAGGGTCAGCAGGCCAGCTAGGTGAAGTCAAGGCCAGGTGGGCGGGACTAAGGCTCCTTTGCCATCACCATGGAGACAGTCCCACCACCGGAAGAGTAGGCGGAGCTTATGATGGGCCTGGTGACAAGACTGAGCCAATGGCAGAGATCTGGCCCGCCAGGCAGATGACACAGGGCCCTCCATTATGACCTATGACACCTAGTGGCCACAGGATTTGAGCACACCCTGGGAAAGCCTACGCAGGCACAGGGGAGCCCCTGGTGCGGACTGGTTCAGGGCATTGGCAGAGCAGGCCAGGTACCTCTTTCCCACTTTCCTGAGGATATCGCTACGCAAGGCATCCCCACTCAGCATCTCTTGCCTCTCTCTCTCTGTCTCTCTCTGGATGTGTTCATTCTCTGAAATCTCTTCCTTCTCCCCCTGAGTCACTTCACAGCTTGGAGTGCCTGATAGAGTGCCTAGAGACCAAAGAGCAAAGGGGGAAGGCCTCTGGCTCTACTGCTTGCCCGTGGGCAGACAAGATCTGGTAGTTTATCTGGAAGGTCTAGAGAGTAGTGACTGATGGGGTAGCTACATCACCGGCGGACCCTGGCCAGGTGAAGCTTGCTGACATGTGGCAGCCTCTCCGGAGACTACTAATTCCGCTGGTAACATTGTATGCAAATACCTGGCTGAGTGCGAAGGGCAGAAAACATTGACACATACCTGCCAGAGGCCTATCCTGGGTCTGAAGAGTCCACCCCGGTCTCCAGCGACTCATCATCTCAGCACACACTTTGCCTGCACACAGGGAATCCGCCTCTCTCCACGAATGCCTTCTCCTGCTAGGAAACACAGGATGGCACTCAGCCAAAGGAGAGCTCAGGCAAAGTCAACTGAAGCCCGCATTTTCAAGATTTTGCCCTCTGCTGGGCCACAGCCTCCGGTGGCACACTGCATGTGCGTCACTTCTCCGAAGACAAGGCCGAAATCCGGGCATCCAGGGCCCCAGCAGTCCAGAGGCTGCGCATGGCGGCATACGGATCACCTCTTTGCCACGTACAGGAGGGAGGCCTCGGCCCTAGACTGGCTCCGCTAGAGCTCCACGACCTCAGCTATTTTTCCCGACCTTTGGCCCGTGCCCTTGTGAGTGTGTGACCTCTAGTTACACTTCACCTCCGACCACTCTCGATCCGCCACCTGCGGCTACCTGAGCGTGGACATCAACATCTATCACTCTCTGCAGTGTCACAGGTCACTAGGTGTCTAGGCTCAGGCTGACCTTGGCTGTCTTCTGCCCAGGCAAGGAGCTTAATCCTTCAAAGGAAATGAGGACACGTGGTCACTGGCCGACATCCTTTCTTTCATCTACACAGCGGTCTAGATGACGGTAAAGAGGCCAGGTGGGCCAGGTGAAGGCTGAGTGCGGGGCCTAAGGCTTCCTTCCCAATCACCATGGAGACAGCCACCGCAAGGCTGGCCGGAACTTCTGACGGGGACGGGTCACAAACTCTCAGCCAATAGGAGAGGTCCAGCCTAACCGGCCGGTTCCGCAGAGCCCTCCATTTTACCCATGGACACACAACGGCCCCTTCTGTCCTTGGCCACAAAATCGAGGGCACCCAGGGAATAACTTCACAGTAGGCAACCCCTGATGTGGACACGTTCGACATACTGGGACAGCAGTCAGGTACCTCTTTGCCACTTACGCTACGATATCAGTAGGCAAGGCGCCCTTCCTCAGCATCTATGGCCCCTCTTTGTATGTGTTCTTTTAAAGAAATCTCTTTTTGCTACCCCTGAGACACATCACAACTATGAGGGGCCTGAGAGGGAACCTGGAGATGAAACAGGGGAGGCTTCTGGCTGCACCGCTTCCCCGTGGCTAGAGAATAGCAGTTAGTCTCTCTGGAAGCTCTTAGCTTCTGTTGATCGACATGGGCAATACGGTAGGGGCGGACCCTGGCCAGGTGGAGCTTGTGGGCACACGCAACCTCTGGGGGAAGAATAATTCCGCTGCTGCTTTGTATGGTGTAAACCTCCCCACGCCAAGTGGGATGGGCACAGAACATTGACCCACACCTGCCAGGGGCCTTTCCTGGGACTAAAGATCCCAACCTGGTCTCAACCTTGTCACCTTCTCAGCACATACCTTTCCTGCACACATAATCCTGCCTTTCTCCGTCGGTGCCTCATCCTACTAGGAAAAAAGCATGCCGCTCAAAAAGGCCGATGCCAGAGAAATCGAGGAGACACTGCCATTTTCCACATTTTTGCTGTCTACATATCCCCGCCTCCGGCGGAAGGCTGCCTATGTGGCCGGGCTGCGAAGGCAAGGCCGAAATCCTGGCATCCCGGGCCCCAGCAATCCAGTGGTTTATGGACGTGGGCACCCGGATGACATGTTTCCCACATCCAAGAGGAATCCTTGGGCCCTTCACTGGCTCGCCATTCAGCTCCGCGACGTCCACTACTGGCCCTGGCCTTTGGCCGGTGCCCCATTGCGCGAGTGCTCCGGAGCCATGTTTCTCCACCCATCACTATCATTCTGCCACCAGGGGATATGTGAGTGTGGGAGTCACCATTTGTCTGTCACTGGCAGCAGTGTCACGAGTCACTAGACTTCCAGGTACCAGCTGACCTAGGCTGCCTTCTGCCCCAGGCAAGGTCCGGAATCCTTTATCCCAGATGCTGACACCTGGGCACTGGCCGACATTAATTTTTATCAACACAGAGGTCTGAGTGAGGGTCAGCAGGCCAGCTAGGTGAAGTCAAGGCCAGGTGGGCGGGACTAAGGCTCCTTTGCCATCACCATGGAGACAGTCCCACCACCGGAAGAGTAGGCGGAGCTTATGATGGGCCTGGTGACAAGACTGAGCCAATGGCAGAGATCTGGCCCGCCAGGCAGATGACACAGGGCCCTCCATTATGACCTATGACACCTAGTGGCCACAGGATTTGAGCACACCCTGGGAAAGCCTACGCAGGCACAGGGGAGCCCCTGGTGCGGACTGGTTCAGGGCATTGGCAGAGCAGGCCAGGTACCTCTTTCCCACTTTCCTGAGGATATCGCTACGCAAGGCATCCCCACTCAGCATCTCTTGCCTCTCTCTCTCTGTCTCTCTCTGGATGTGTTCATTCTCTGAAATCTCTTCCTTCTCCCCCTGAGTCACTTCACAGCTTGGAGTGCCTGATAGAGTGCCTAGAGACCAAAGAGCAAAGGGGGAAGGCCTCTGGCTCTACTGCTTGCCCGTGGGCAGACAAGATCTGGTAGTTTATCTGGAAGGTCTAGAGAGTAGTGACTGATGGGGTAGCTACATCACCGGCGGACCCTGGCCAGGTGAAGCTTGCTGACATGTGGCAGCCTCTCCGGAGACTACTAATTCCGCTGGTAACATTGTATGCAAATACCTGGCTGAGTGCGAAGGGCAGAAAACATTGACACATACCTGCCAGAGGCCTATCCTGGGTCTGAAGAGTCCACCCCGGTCTCCAGCGACTCATCATCTCAGCACACACTTTGCCTGCACACAGGGAATCCGCCTCTCTCCACGAATGCCTTCTCCTGCTAGGAAACACAGGATGGCACTCAGCCAAAGGAGAGCTCAGGCAAAGTCAACTGAAGCCCGCATTTTCAAGATTTTGCCCTCTGCTGGGCCACAGCCTCCGGTGGCACACTGCATGTGCGTCACTTCTCCGAAGACAAGGCCGAAATCTGGGCATCCAGGGCCCCAGCAGTCCAGAGGCTGCGCATGGCGGCATACGGATCACCTCTTTGCCACGTACAGGAGGGAGGCCTCGGCCCTAGACTGGCTCCGCTAGAGCTCCACGACCTCAGCTATTTTTCCCGACCTTTGGCCCGTGCCCTTGTGAGTGTGTGACCTCTAGTTACACTTCACCTCCGACCACTCTCGATCCGCCACCTGTGGCTACCTGAGCGTGGACATCAACATCTATCACTGTCTGCAGTGTCACAGGTCACTAGGTGTCTAGGTTCAGGCTGACCTTGGCTGTCTTCTGCCCAGGCAAGGAGCTTAATCCTTCAAAGGAAATGAGGACACGTGGTCACTGGCCGACATCCTTTCTTTCATCTACACAGCGGTCTAGATGAGGGTAAAGAGGCCAGGTGGGCCAGGTGAAGGCTGAGTGCGGGGCCTAAGGCTTCCTTCCCAATCACCATGGAGACAGCCACCGCAAGGCTGGCCGGAACTTCTGACGGGGACGGGTCACAAACTCTCAGCCAATAGGAGAGGTCCAGCCTAACCGGCCGGTTCCGCAGAGCCCTCCATTTTACCCATGGACACACAACGGCCCCTTCTGTCCTTGGCCACAAAATCGAGGGCACCCAGGGAATAACTTCACAGTAGGCAACCCCTGATGTGGACACGTTCGACATACTGGGACAGCAGGCAGGTACCTCTTTGCCACTTACGCTACGATATCAGTAGGCAAGGCGCCCTTCCTCAGCATCTATGGCCCCTCTTTGTATGTGTTCTTTTAAAGAAATCTCTTTTTGCTACCCCTGAGACACATCACAACTATGAGGGGCCTGAGAGGGAACCTGGAGATGAAACAGGGGAGGCTTCTGGCTGTACCGCTTCCCCGTGGCTAGAGAATAGCAGTTAGTCTCTCTGGAAGCTCTTAGCTTCTGTTGATCGACATGGGCAATACGGTAGGGGCGGACCCTGGCCAGGTGGAGCTTGTGGGCACACGCAACCTCTGGGGGAAGAATAATTCCGCTGCTGCTTTGTATGGTGTAAACCTCCCCACGCCAAGTGGGATGGGCACAGAACATTGACCCACACCTGCCAGGGGCCTTTCCTGGGACTAAAGATCCCAACCTGGTCTCAACCTTGTCACCTTCTCAGCACATACCTTTCCTGCACACATAATCCTGCCTTTCTCCGTCGGTGCCTCATCCTACTAGGAAAAAAGCATGCCGCTCAAAAAGGCCGATGCCAGAGAAATCGAGGAGACACTGCCATTTTCCACATTTTTGCTGTCTACATATCCCCGCCTCCGGCGGAAGGCTGCCTATGTGGCCGGGCTGCGAAGGCAAGGCCGAAATCCTGGCATCCCGGGCCCCAGCAATCCAGTGGTTTATGGACGTGGGGACCCGGATGACATGTTTCCCACATCCAAGAGGAATCCTTGGGCCCTTCACTGGCTCGCCATTCAGCTCCGCGACGTCCACTACTGGCCCTGGCCTTTGGCCGGTGCCCCATTGCGCGAGTGCTCCGGAGCGATGTTTCTCCACCCATCACTATCATTCTGCCACCAGGGGATATGTGAGTGTGGGAGTCACCATTTGTCTGTCACTGGCAGCAGTGTCACGAGTCACTAGACTTCCAGGTACCAGCTGACCTAGGCTGCCTTCTGCCCCAGGCAAGGTCCGGAATCCTTTATCCCAGATGCTGACACCTGGGCACTGGCCGACATTAATTGTTATCAACACAGAGGTCTGAGTGAGGGTCAGCAGGCCAGCTAGGTGAAGTCAAGGCCAGGTGGGCGGGACTAAGGCTCCTTTGCCATCACCATGGAGACAGTCCCACCACCGGAAGAGTAGGCGGAGCTTATGATGGGCCTGGTGACAAGACTGAGCCAATGGCAGAGATCTGGCCCGCCAGGCAGATGACACAGGGCCCTCCATTATGACCTATGACACCTAGTGGCCACAGGATTTGAGCACACCCTGGGAAAGCCTACGCAGGCACAGGGGAGCCCCTGGTGCGGACTGGTTCAGGGCATTGGCAGAGCAGGCCAGGTACCTCTTTCCCACTTTCCTGAGGATATCGCTACGCAAGGCATCCCCACTCAGCATCTCTTGCCTCTCTCTCTCTGTCTCTCTCTGGATGTGTTCATTCTCTGAAATCTCTTCCTTCTCCCCCTGAGTCACTTCACAGCTTGGAGTGCCTGATAGAGTGCCTAGAGACCAAAGAGCAAAGGGGGAAGGCCTCTGGCTCTACTGCTTGCCCGTGGGCAGACAAGATCTGGTAGTTTATCTGGAAGGTCTAGAGAGTAGTGACTGATGGGGTAGCTACATCACCGGCGGACCCTGGCCAGGTGAAGCTTGCTGACATGTGGCAGCCTCTCCGGAGACTACTAATTCCGCTGGTAACATTGTATGCAAATACCTGGCTGAGTGCGAAGGGCAGAAAACATTGACACATACCTGCCAGAGGCCTATCCTGGGTCTGAAGAGTCCACCCCGGTCTCCAGCGACTCATCATCTCAGCACACACTTTGCCTGCACACAGGGAATCCGCCTCTCTCCACGAATGCCTTCTCCTGCTAGGAAACACAGGATGGCACTCAGCCAAAGGAGAGCTCAGGCAAAGTCAACTGAAGCCCGCATTTTCAAGATTTTGCCCTCTGCTGGGCCACAGCCTCCGGTGGCACACTGCATGTGCGTCACTTCTCCGAAGACAAGGCCGAAATCCGGGCATCCAGGGCCCCAGCAGTCCAGAGGCTGCGCATGGCGGCATACGGATCACCTCTTTGCCACGTACAGGAGGGAGGCCTCGGCCCTAGACTGGCTCCGCTAGAGCTCCACGACCTCAGCTATTTTTCCCGACCTTTGGCCCGTGCCCTTGTGAGTGTGTGACCTCTAGTTACACTTCACCTCCGACCACTCTCGATCCGCCACCTGCGGCTACCTGAGCGTGGACATCAACATCTATCACTGTCTGCAGTGTCACAGGTCACTAGGTGTCTAGGCTCAGGCTGACCTTGGCTGTCTTCTGCCCAGGCAAGGAGCTTAATCCTTCAAAGGAAATGAGGACACGTGGTCACTGGCCGACATCCTTTCTTTCATCTACACAGCGGTCTAGATGACGGTAAAGAGGCCAGGTGGGCCAGGTGAAGGCTGAGTGCGGGGCCTAAGGCTTCCTTCCCAATCACCATGGAGACAGCCACCGCAAGGCTGGCCGGAACTTCTGACGGGGACGGGTCACAAACTCTCAGCCAATAGGAGAGGTCCAGCCTAACCGGCCGGTTCCGCAGAGCCCTCCATTTTACCCATGGACACACAACGGCCCCTTCTGTCCTTGGCCACAAAATCGAGGGCACCCAGGGAATAATTTCACAGTAGGCAACCCCTGATGTGGACACGTTCGACATACTGGGACAGCAGTCAGGTACCTCTTTGCCACTTACGCTACGATATCAGTAGGCAAAGCGCCCTTCCTCAGCATCTATGGCCCCTCTTTGTATGTGTTCTTTTAAAGAAATCTCTTTTTGCTTCCCCTGAGACACATCACAACTATGAGGGGCCTGAGAGGGAACCTGGGGATGAAACAGGGGAGGCTTCTGGCTGTACCGCTTCCCCGTGGCTAGAGAATAGCAGTTAGTCTCTCTGGAGGCTCTTAGCTTCTGTTGATCGACATGGGCAATACGGTAGGGGCGGACCCTGGCCAGGTGGAGCTTGTGGGCACACGCAACCTCTGGGGGAAGAATAATTCCGCTGCTGCTTTGTATGGTGTAAACCTCCCCACGCCAAGTGGGATGGGCACAGAACATTGACCCACACCTGCCAGGGGCCTTTCCTGGGACTAAAGATCCCAACCTGGTCTCAACCTTGTCACCTTCTCAGCACATACCTTTCCTGCACACATAATCCTGCCTTTCTCCGTCGGTGCCTCATCCTACTAGGAAAAAAGCATGCCGCTCAAAAAGGCCGATGCCAGAGAAATCGAGGAGACACTGCCATTTTCCACATTTTTGCTGTCTACATATCCCCGCCTCCGGCGGAAGGCTGCCTATGTGGCCGGGCTGCTAAGGCAAGGCCGAAATCCTGGCATCCCGGGCCCCAGCAATCCAGTGGTTTATGGACGTGGGGACCCGAATGACATGTTTCCCACATACAAGAGGAATCCTTGGGCCCTTCACTGGCTCGCCATTCAGCTCCGCGACGTCCACTACTGGCCCTGGCCTTTGGCCGGTGCCCCATTGCGCGAGTGCTCCGGAGCGATGTTTCTCCACCCATCACTATCATTCTGCCACCAGGGGATATGTGAGTGTGGGAGTCACCATTTGTCTGTCACTGGCAGCAGTGTCACGAGTCACTAGACTTCCAGGTACCAGCTGACCTAGGCTGCCTTCTGCCCCAGGCAAGGTCCGGAATCCTTTATCCCAGATGCTGACACCTGGGCACTGGCCGACATTAATTGTTATCAACACAGAGGTCTGAGTGAGGGTCAGCAGGCCAGCTAGGTGAAGTCAAGGCCAGGTGGGCGGGACTAAGGCTCCTTTGCCATCACCATGGAGACAGTCCCACCACCGGAAGAGTAGGCGGAGCTTATGATGGGCCTGGTGACAAGACTGAGCCAATGGCAGAGATCTGGCCCGCCAGGCAGATGACACAGGGCCCTCCATTATGACCTATGACACCTAGTGGCCACAGGATTTGAGCACACCCTGGGAAAGCCTACGCAGGCACAGGGGAGCCCCTGGTGCGGACTGGTTCAGGGCATTGGCAGAGCAGGCCAGGTACCTCTTTCCCACTTTCCTGAGGATATCGCTACGCAAGGCATCCCCACTCAGCATCTCTTGCCTCTCTCTCTCTGTCTCTCTCTGGATGTGTTCATTCTCTGAAATCTCTTCCTTCTCCCCCTGAGTCACTTCACAGCTTGGAGTGCCTGATAGAGTGCCTAGAGACCAAAGAGCAAAGGGGGAAGGCCTCTGGCTCTACTGCTTGCCCGTGGGCAGACAAGATCTGGTAGTTTATCTGGAAGGTCTAGAGAGTAGTGACTGATGGGGTAGCTACATCACCGGCGGACCCTGGCCAGGTGAAGCTTGCTGACATGTGGCAGCCTCTCCGGAGACTACTAATTCCGCTGGTAACATTGTATGCAAATACCTGGCTGAGTGCGAAGGGCAGAAAACATTGACACATACCTGCCAGAGGCCTATCCTGGGTCTGAAGAGTCCACCCCGGTCTCCAGCGACTCATCATCTCAGCACACACTTTGCCTGCACACAGGGAATCCGCCTCTCTCCACGAATGCCTTCTCCTGCTAGGAAACACAGGATGGCACTCAGCCAAAGGAGAGCTCAGGCAAAGTCAACTGAAGCCCGCATTTTCAAGATTTTGCCCTCTGCTGGGCCACAGCCTCCGGTGGCACACTGCATGTGCGTCACTTCTCCGAAGACAAGGCCGAAATCCGGGCATCCAGGGCCCCAGCAGTCCAGAGGCTGTGCATGGCGGCATACGGATCACCTCTTTGCCACGTACAGGAGGGAGGCCTCGGCCCTAGACTGGCTCCGCTAGAGCTCCACGACCTCAGCTATTTTTCCCGACCTTTGGCCCGTGCCCTTGTGAGTGTGTGACCTCCAGTTACACTTCACCTCCGACCACTCTCGATCCGCCACCTGCGGCTACCTGAGCGTGGACATCAACATCTATCACTGTCTGCAGTGTCACAGGTCACTAGGTGTCTAGGCTCAGGCTGACCTTGGCTGTCTTCTGCCCAGGCAAGGAGCTTAATCCTTCAAAGGAAATGAGGACACGTGGTCACTGGCCGACATCCTTTCTTTCATCTACACAGCGGTCTAGATGACGGTAAAGAGGCCAGGTGGGCCAGGTGAAGGCTGAGTGCGGGGCCTAAGGCTTCCTTCCCAATCACCATGGAGACAGCCACCGCAAGGCTGGCCGGAACTTCTGACGGGGACGGGTCACAAACTCTCAGCCAATAGGAGAGGTCCAGCCTAACCGGCCGGTTCCGCAGAGCCCTCCATTTTACCCATGGACACACAACGGCCCCTTCTGTCCTTGGCCACAAAATCGAGGGCACCCAGGGAATAATTTCACAGTAGGCAACCCCTGATGTGGACACGTTCGACATACTGGGACAGCAGTCAGGTACCTCTTTGCCACTTACGCTACGATATCAGTAGGCAAAGCGCCCTTCCTCAGCATCTATGGCCCCTCTTTGTATGTGTTCTTTTAAAGAAATCTCTTTTTGCTTCCCCTGAGACACATCACAACTATGAGGGGCCTGAGAGGGAACCTGGAGATGAAACAGGGGAGGCTTCTGGCTGTACCGCTTCCCCGTGGCTAGAGAATAGCAGTTAGTCTCTCTGGAGGCTCTTAGCTTCTGTTGATCGACATGGGCAATACGGTAGGGGCGGACCCTGGCCAGGTGGAGCTTGTGGGCACACGCAACCTCTGGGGGAAGAATAATTCCGCTGCTGCTTTGTATGGTGTAAACCTCCCCACGCCAAGTGGGATGGGCACAGAACATTGACCCACACCTGCCAGGGGCCTTTCCTGGGACTAAAGATCCCAACCTGGTCTCAACCTTGTCACCTTCTCAGCACATACCTTTCCTGCACACATAATCCTGCCTTTCTCCGTCGGTGCCTCATCCTACTAGGAAAAAAGCATGCCGCTCAAAAAGGCCGATGCCAGAGAAATCGAGGAGACACTGCCATTTTCCACATTTTTGCTGTCTACATATCCCCGCCTCCGGCGGAAGGCTGCCTATGTGGCCGGGCTGCGAAGGCAAGGCCGAAATCCTGGCATCCCGGGCCCCAGCAATCCAGTGGTTTATGGACGTGGGGACCCGGATGACATGTTTCCCACATCCAAGAGGAATCCTTGGGCCCTTCACTGGCTCACCATTCAGCTCCGCGACGTCCACTACTGGCCCTGGCCTTTGGCCGGTGCCCCATTGCGCGAGTGCTCCGGAGCGATGTTTCTCCACCCATCACTATCATTCTGCCACCAGGGGATATGTGAGTGTGGGAGTCACCATTTGTCTGTCACTGGCAGCAGTGTCACGAGTCACTAGACTTCCAGGTACCAGCTGACCTAGGCTGCCTTCTGCCCCAGGCAAGGTCCGGAATCCTTTATCCCAGATGCTGACACCTGGGCACTGGCCGACATTAATTGTTATCAACACAGAGGTCTGAGTGAGGGTCAGCAGGCCAGCTAGGTGAAGTCAAGGCCAGGTGGGCGGGACTAAGGCTCCTTTGCCATCACCATGGAGACAGTCCCACCACCGGAAGAGTAGGCGGAGCTTATGATGGGCCTGGTGACAAGACTGAGCCAATGGCAGAGATCTGGCCCGCCAGGCAGATGACACAGGGCCCTCCATTATGACCTATGACACCTAGTGGCCACAGGATTTGAGCACACCCTGGGAAAGCCTACGCAGGCACAGGGGAGCCCCTGGTGCGGACTGGTTCAGGGCATTGGCAGAGCAGGCCAGGTACCTCTTTCCCACTTTCCTGAGGATATCGCTACGCAAGGCATCCCCACTCAGCATCTCTTGCCTCTCTCTCTCTGTCTCTCTCTGGATGTGTTCATTCTCTGAAATCTCTTCCTTCTCCCCCTGAGTCACTTCACAGCTTGGAGTGCCTGATAGAGTGCCTAGAGACCAAAGAGCAAAGGGGGAAGGCCTCTGGCTCTACTGCTTGCCCGTGGGCAGACAAGATCTGGTAGTTTATCTGGAAGGTCTAGAGAGTAGTGACTGATGGGGTAGCTACATCACCGGCGGACCCTGGCCAGGTGAAGCTTGCTGACATGTGGCAGCCTCTCCGGAGACTACTAATTCCGCTGGTAACATTGTATGCAAATACCTGGCTGAGTGCGAAGGGCAGACTCATCATCTCAGCACACACTTTGCCTGCACACAGGGAATCCGCCTCTCTCCACGAATGCCTTCTCCTGCTAGGAAACACAGGATGGCACTCAGCCAAAGGAGAGCTCAGGCAAAGTCAACTGAAGCCCGCATTTTCAAGATTTTGCCCTCTGCTGGGCCACAGCCTCCGGTGGCACACTGCATGTGCCTCACTTCTCCGAGACAAATCCGAAATCCGGGCATTCAGGGCCCCAGCAGTCCAGAGGCTGTGCATGGCGGCATACGGATCACCTCTTTGCCACGTACAGGAGGGAGGCCTCGGCCCTAGACTGGCTCCGCTAGAGCTCCACGACCTCAGCTATTTTTCCCGACCTTTGGCCCGTGCCCTTGTGAGTGTGTGACCTCTAGTTACACTTCACCTCCGACCACCCTCGATCCGCCACCTGCGGCTACCTGAGCGTGGACATCAACATCTATCACTGTCTGCAGTGTCACAGGTCACTAGGTGTCTAGGCTCAGGCTGACCTTGGCTGTCTTCTGCCCAGGCAAGGAGCTTAATCCTTCAAAGGAAATGAGGACACGTGGTCACTGGCCGACATCCTTTCTTTCATCTACACAGCGGTCTAGATGAGGGTAAAGAGGCCAGGTGGGCCAGGTGAAGGCTGAGTGCGGGGCCTAAGGCTTCCTTCCCAATCACCATGGAGACAGCCACCGCAAGGCTGGCCGGAACTTCTGACGGGGACGGGTCACAAACTCTCAGCCAATAGGAGAGGTCCAGCCTAACCGGCCGGTTCCGCAGAGCCCTCCATTTTACCCATGGACACACAACGGCCCCTTCTGTCCTTGGCCACAAAATCGAGGGCACCCAGGGAATAACTTCACGGTAGGCAACCCCTGATGTGGACACGTTCGACATACTGGGACAGCAGGCAGGTACCTCTTTGCCACTTACGCTACGATATCAGTAGGCAAGGCGCCCTTCCTCAGCATCTATGGCCCCTCTTTGTATGTGTTCTTTTAAAGAAATCTCTTTTTGCTACCCCTGAGACACATCACAACTATGAGGGGCCTGAGAGGGAACCTGGAGATGAAACAGGGGAGGCTTCTGGCTGTACCGCTTCCCCGTGGCTAGAGAATAGCAGTTAGTCTCTCTGGAAGCTCTTAGCTTCTGTTGATCGACATGGGCAATACGGTAGGGGCGGACCCTGGCCAGGTGGAGCTTGTGGGCACACGCAACCTCTGGGGGAAGAATAATTCCGCTGCTGCTTTGTATGGTGTAAACCTCCCCACGCCAAGTGGGATGGGCACAGAACATTGACCCACACCTGCCAGGGGCCTTTCCTGGGACTAAAGATCCCAACCTGGTCTCAACCTTGTCACCTTCTCAGCACATACCTTTCCTGCACACATAATCCTGCCTTTCTCCGTCGGTGCCTCATCCTACTAGGAAAAAAGCATGCCGCTCAAAAAGGCCGATGCCAGAGAAATCGAGGAGACACTGCCATTTTCCACATTTTTGCTGTCTACATATCCCCGCCTCCGGCGGAAGGCTGCCTATGTGGCCGGGCTGCGAAGGCAAGGCCGAAATCCTGGCATCCCGGGCCCCAGCAATCCAGTGGTTTATGGACGTGGGGACCCGGATGACATGTTTCCCACATCCAAGAGGAATCCTTGGGCCCTTCACTGGCTCACCATTCAGCTCCGCGACGTCCACTACTGGCCCTGGCCTTTGGCCGGTGCCCCATTGCGCGAGTGCTCCGGAGCGATGTTTCTCCACCCATCACTATCATTCTGCCACCAGGGGATATGTGAGTGTGGGAGTCACCATTTGTCTGTCACTGGCAGCAGTGTCACGAGTCACTAGACTTCCAGGTACCAGCTGACCTAGGCTGCCTTCTGCCCCAGGCAAGGTCCGGAATCCTTTATCCCAGATGCTGACACCTGGGCACTGGCCGACATTAATTGTTATCAACACAGAGGTCTGAGTGAGGGTCAGCAGGCCAGCTAGGTGAAGTCAAGGCCAGGTGGGCGGGACTAAGGCTCCTTTGCCATCACCATGGAGACAGTCCCACCACCGGAAGAGTAGGCGGAGCTTATGATGGGCCTGGTGACAAGACTGAGCCAATGGCAGAGATCTGGCCCGCCAGGCAGATGACACAGGGCCCTCCATTATGACCTATGACACCTAGTGGCCACAGGATTTGAGCACACCCTGGGAAAGCCTACGCAGGCACAGGGGAGCCCCTGGTGCGGACTGGTTCAGGGCATTGGCAGAGCAGGCCAGGTACCTCTTTCCCACTTTCCTGAGGATATCGCTACGCAAGGCATCCCCACTCAGCATCTCTTGCCTCTCTCTCTCTGTCTCTCTCTGGATGTGTTCATTCTCTGAAATCTCTTCCTTCTCCCCCTGAGTCACTTCACAGCTTGGAGTGCCTGATAGAGTGCCTAGAGACCAAAGAGCAAAGGGGGAAGGCCTCTGGCTCTACTGCTTGCCCATGGGCAGACAAGATCTGGTAGTTTATCTGGAAGGTCTAGAGAGTAGTGACTGATGGGGTAGCTACATCACCGGCAGACCCTGGCCAGGTGAAGCTTGCTGACATGTGGCAGCCTCTCCGGAGACTACTAATTCCGCTGGTAACATTGTATGCAAATACCTGGCTGAGTGCGAAGGGCAGACTCATCATCTCAGCACACACTTTGCCTGCACACAGGGAATCCGCCTCTCTCCACGAATGCCTTCTCCTGCTAGGAAACACAGGATGGCACTCAGCCGAAGGAGAGCTCGGGCAAAGTCAACTGAAGCCCGCATTTTCAAGATTTTGCCCTCTGCTGGGCCACAGCCTCCGGTGGCACACTGCATGTGCCTCACTTCTCCGAAGACAAGGCCGAAATCCGGGCATCCAGGGCCCCAGCAGTCCAGAGGCTGTGCATGGCGGCATACGGATCACCTCTTTGCCACGTACAGGAGGGAGGCCTCGGCCCTAGACTGGCTCCGCTAGAGCTCCACGACCTCAGCTATTTTTCCCGACCTTTGGCCCGTGCCCTTGTGAGTGTGTGACCTCTAGTTACACTTCACCTCCGACCACCCTCGATCCGCCACCTGCGGCTACCTGAGCGTGGACATCAACATCTATCCCTGTCTGCAGTGTCACAGGTCACTAGGTGTCTAGGCTCAGGCTGACCTTGGCTGTCTTCTGCCCAGGCAAGGAGCTTAATCCTTCAAAGGAAATGAGGACACGTGGTCACTGGCCGACATCCTTTCTTTCATCTACACAGCGGTCTAGATGAGGGTAAAGAGGCCAGGTGGGCCAGGTGAAGGCTGAGTGCGGGGCCTAAGGCTTCCTTCCCAATCACCATGGAGACAGCCACCGCAAGGCTGGCCGGAACTTCTGACGGGGACGGGTCACAAACTCTCAGCCAATAGGAGAGGTCCAGCCTAACCGGCCGGTTCCGCAGAGCCCTCCATTTTACCCATGGACACACAACGGCCCCTTCTGTCCTTGGCCACAAAATCGAGGGCACCCAGGGAATAACTTCACGGTAGGCAACCCCTGATGTGGACACGTTCGACATACTGGGACAGCAGGCAGGTACCTCTTTGCCACTTACGCTACGATATCAGTAGGCAAGGCGCCCTTCCTCAGCATCTATGGCCCCTCTTTGTATGTGTTCTTTTAAAGAAATCTCTTTTTGCTACCCCTGAGACACATCACAACTATGAGGGGCCTGAGAGGGAACCTGGAGATGAAACAGGGGAGGCTTCTGGCTGTACCGCTTCCCCGTGGCTAGAGAATAGCAGTTAGTCTCTCTGGAAGCTCTTAGCTTCTGTTGATCGACATGGGCAATACGGTAGGGGCGGACCCTGGCCAGGTGGAGCTTGTGGGCACACGCAACCTCTGGGGGAAGAATAATTCCGCTGCTGCTTTGTATGGTGTAAACCTCCCCACGCCAAGTGGGATGGGCACAGAACATTGACCCACACCTGCCAGGGGCCTTTCCTGGGACTAAAGATCCCAACCTGGTCTCAACCTTGTCACCTTCTCAGCACATACCTTTCCTGCACACATAATCCTGCCTTTCTCCGTCGGTGCCTCATCCTACTAGGAAAAAAGCATGCCGCTCAAAAAGGCCGATGCCAGAGAAATCGAGGAGACACTGCCATTTTCCACATTTTTGCTGTCTACATATCCCCGCCTCCGGCGGAAGGCTGCCTATGTGGCCGGGCTGCGAAGGCAAGGCCGAAATCCTGGCATCCCGGGCCCCAGCAATCCAGTGGTTTATGGACGTGGGGACCCGGATGACATGTTTCCCACATCCAAGAGGAATCCTTGGGCCCTTCACTGGCTCACCATTCAGCTCCGCGACGTCCACTACTGGCCCTGGCCTTTGGCCGGTGCCCCATTGCGCGAGTGCTCCGGAGCGATGTTTCTCCACCCATCACTATCATTCTGCCACCAGGGGATATGTGAGTGTGGGAGTCACCATTTGTCTGTCACTGGCAGCAGTGTCACGAGTCACTAGACTTCCAGGTACCAGCTGACCTAGGCTGCCTTCTGCCCCAGGCAAGGTCCGGAATCCTTTATCCCAGATGCTGACACCTGGGCACTGGCCGACATTAATTGTTATCAACACAGAGGTCTGAGTGAGGGTCAGCAGGCCAGCTAGGTGAAGTCAAGGCCAGGTGGGCGGGACTAAGGCTCCTTTGCCATCACCATGGAGACAGTCCCACCACCGGAAGAGTAGGCGGAGCTTATGATGGGCCTGGTGACAAGACTGAGCCAATGGCAGAGATCTGGCCCGCCAGGCAGATGACACAGGGCCCTCCATTATGACCTATGACACCTAGTGGCCACAGGATTTGAGCACACCCTGGGAAAGCCTACGCAGGCACAGGGGAGCCCCTGGTGCGGACTGGTTCAGGGCATTGGCAGAGCAGGCCAGGTACCTCTTTCCCACTTTCCTGAGGATATCGCTACGCAAGGCATCCCCACTCAGCATCTCTTGCCTCTCTCTCTCTGTCTCTCTCTGGATGTGTTCATTCTCTGAAATCTCTTCCTTCTCCCCCTGAGTCACTTCACAGCTTGGAGTGCCTGATAGAGTGCCTAGAGACCAAAGAGCAAAGGGGGAAGGCCTCTGGCTCTACTGCTTGCCCATGGGCAGACAAGATCTGGTAGTTTATCTGGAAGGTCTAGAGAGTAGTGACTGATGGGGTAGCTACATCACCGGCAGACCCTGGCCAGGTGAAGCTTGCTGACATGTGGCAGCCTCTCCGGAGACTACTAATTCCGCTGGTAACATTGTATGCAAATACCTGGCTGAGTGCGAAGGGCAGACTCATCATCTCAGCACACACTTTGCCTGCACACAGGGAATCCGCCTCTCTCCACGAATGCCTTCTCCTGCTAGGAAACACAGGATGGCACTCAGCCGAAGGAGAGCTCGGGCAAAGTCAACTGAAGCCCGCATTTTCAAGATTTTGCCCTCTGCTGGGCCACAGCCTCCGGTGGCACACTGCATGTGCCTCACTTCTCCGAAGACAAGGCCGAAATCCGGGCATCCAGGGCCCCAGCAGTCCAGAGGCTGTGCATGGCGGCATACGGATCACCTCTTTGCCACGTACAGGAGGGAGGCCTCGGCCCTAGACTGGCTCCGCTAGAGCTCCACGACCTCAGCTATTTTTCCCGACCTTTGGCCCGTGCCCTTGTGAGTGTGTGACCTCTAGTTACACTTCACCTCCGACCACCCTCGATCCGCCACCTGCGGCTACCTGAGCGTGGACATCAACATCTATCCCTGTCTGCAGTGTCACAGGTCACTAGGTGTCTAGGCTCAGGCTGACCTTGGCTGTCTTCTGCCCAGGCAAGGAGCTTAATCCTTCAAAGGAAATGAGGACACGTGGTCACTGGCCGACATCCTTTCTTTCATCTACACAGCGGTCTAGATGAGGGTAAAGAGGCCAGGTGGGCCAGGTGAAGGCTGAGTGCGGGGCCTAAGGCTTCCTTCCCAATCACCATGGAGACAGCCACCGCAAGGCTGGCCGGAACTTCTGACGGGGACGGGTCACAAACTCTCAGCCAATAGGAGAGGTCCAGCCTAACCGGCCGGTTCCGCAGAGCCCTCCATTTTACCCATGGACACACAACGGCCCCTTCTGTCCTTGGCCACAAAATCGAGGGCACCCAGGGAATAACTTCACAGTAGGCAACCCCTGATGTGGACACGTTCGACATACTGGGACAGCAGGCAGGTACCTCTTTGCCACTTACGCTACGATATCAGTAGGCAAGGCGCCCTTCCTCAGCATCTATGGCCCCTCTTTGTATGTGTTCTTTTAAAGAAATCTCTTTTTGCTACCCCTGAGACACATCACAACTATGAGGGGCCTGAGAGGGAACCTGGAGATGAAACAGGGGAGGCTTCTGGCTGTACCGCTTCCCCGTGGCTAGAGAATAGCAGTTAGTCTCTCTGGAAGCTCTTAGCTTCTGTTGATCGACATGGGCAATACGGTAGGGGCGGACCCTGGCCAGGTGGAGCTTGTGGGCACACGCAACCTCTGGAGGAAGAATAATTCCGCTGCTGCTTTGTATGGTGTAAACCTCCCCACGCCAAGTGGGATGGGCACAGAACATTGACCCACACCTGCCAGGGGCCTTTCCTGGGACTAAAGATCCCAACCTGGTCTCAACCTTGTCACCTTCTCAGCACATACCTTTCCTGCACACATAATCCTGCCTTTCTCCGTCGGTGCCTCATCCTACTAGGAAAAAAGCATGCCGCTCAAAAAGGCCGATGCCAGAGAAATCGAGGAGACACTGCCATTTTCCACATTTTTGCTGTCTACATATCCCCGCCTCCGGCGGAAGGCTGCCTATGTGGCCGGGCTGCGAAGGCAAGGCCGAAATCCTGGCATCCCGGGCCCCAGCAATCCAGTGGTTTATGGACGTGGGGACCCGGATGACATGTTTCCCACATCCAAGAGGAATCCTTGGGCCCTTCACTGGCTCACCATTCAGCTCCGCGACGTCCACTACTGGCCCTGGCCTTTGGCCGGTGCCCCATTGCGCGAGTGCTCCGGAGCGATGTTTCTCCACCCATCACTATCATTCTGCCACCAGGGGATATGTGAGTGTGAGAGTCACCATTTGTCTGTCACTGGCAGCAGTGTCACGAGTCACTAGACTTCCAGGTACCAGCTGACCTAGGCTGCCTTCTGCCCCAGGCAAGGTCCGGAATCCTTTATCCCAGATGCTGACACCTGGGCACTGGCCGACATTAATTGTTATCAACACAGAGGTCTGAGTGAGGGTCAGCAGGCCAGCTAGGTGAAGTCAAGGCCAGGTGGGCGGGACTAAGGCTCCTTTGCCATCACCATGGAGACAGTCCCACCACCGGAAGAGTAGGCGGAGCTTATGATGGGCCTGGTGACAAGACTGAGCCAATGGCAGAGATCTGGCCCGCCAGGCAGATGACACAGGGCCCTCCATTATGACCTATGACACCTAGTGGCCACAGGATTTGAGCACACCCTGGGAAAGCCTACGCAGGCACAGGGGAGCCCCTGGTGCGGACTGGTTCAGGGCATTGGCAGAGCAGGCCAGGTACCTCTTTCCCACTTTCCTGAGGATATCGCTACGCAAGGCATCCCCACTCAGCATCTCTTGCCTCTCTCTCTCTGTCTCTCTCTGGATGTGTTCATTCTCTGAAATCTCTTCCTTCTCCCCCTGAGTCACTTCACAGCTTGGAGTGCCTGATAGAGTGCCTAGAGACCAAAGAGCAAAGGGGGAAGTCCTCAGGCTCTACTGGTTGCCCGTGGGCAGACAAGATCTGGTAGTTTATCTGGAAGGTCTAGAGAGTAGTGACTGATGGGGTAGCTACATCACCGGCGGACCCTGGCCAGGTGAAGCTTGCTGACATGTGGCAGCCTCTCCGGAGACTACTAATTCCGCTGGTAACATTGTATGCAAATACCTGGCTGAGTGCGAAGGGCAGAAAACATTGACACATACCTGCCAGAGGCCTATCCTGGGTCTGAAGAGTCCACTCCGGTCTCCAGCGACTCATCATCTCAGCACACACTTTGCCTGCACACAGGGAATCCGCCTCTCTCCACGAATGCCTTCTCCTGCTAGGAAACACAGGATGGCACTCAGCCGAAGGAGAGCTCGGGCAAAGTCAACTGAAGCCCGCATTTTCAAGATTTTGCCCTCTGCTGGGCCACAGCCTCCGGTGGCACACTGCATGTGCCTCACTTCTCCGAAGACAAGGCCGAAATCCGGGCATCCAGGGCCCCAGCAGTCCAGAGGCTGTGCATGGCGGCATACGGATCACCTCTTTGCCACGTACAGGAGGGAGGCCTCGGCCCTAGACTGGCTCCGCTAGAGCTCCACGACCTCAGCTATTTTTCCCGACCTTTGGCCCGTGCCCTTGTGAGTGTGTGACCTCTAGTTACACTTCACCTCCGACCACCCTCGATCCGCCACCTGCGGCTACCTGAGCGTGGACATCAACATCTATCCCTGTCTGCAGTGTCACAGGTCACTAGGTGTCTAGGCTCAGGCTGACCTTGGCTGTCTTCTGCCCAGGCAAGGAGCTTAATCCTTCAAAGGAAATGAGGACACGTGGTCACTGGCCGACATCCTTTCTTTCATCTACACAGCGGTCTAGATGACGGTAAAGAGGCCAGGTGGGCCAGGTGAAGGCTGAGTGCGGGGCCTAAGGCTTCCTTCCCAATCACCATGGAGACAGCCACCGCAAGGCTGGCCGGAACTTCTGACGGGGACGGGTCACAAACTCTCAGCCAATAGGAGAGGTCCAGCCTAACCGGCCGGTTCCGCAGAGCCCTCCATTTTACCCATGGACACACAACGGCCCCTTCTGTCCTTGGCCACAAAATCGAGGGCACCCAGGGAATAACTTCACAGTAGGCAACCCCTGATGTGGACACGTTCGACATACTGGGACAGCAGGCAGGTACCTCTTTGCCACTTACGCTACGATATCAGTAGGCAAGGCGCCCTTCCTCAGCATCTATGGCCCCTCTTTGTATGTGTTCTTTTAAAGAAATCTCTTTTTGCTACCCCTGAGACACATCACAACTATGAGGGGCCTGAGAGGGAACCTGGAGATGAAACAGGGGAGGCTTCTGGCTGTACCGCTTCCCCGTGGCTAGAGAATAGCAGTTAGTCTCTCTGGAAGCTCTTAGCTTCTGTTGATCGACATGGGCAATACGGTAGGGGCGGACCCTGGCCAGGTGGAGCTTGTGGGCACACGCAACCTCTGGGGGAAGAATAATTCCGCTGCTGCTTTGTATGGTGTAAACCTCCCCACGCCAAGTGGGATGGGCACAGAACATTGACCCACACCTGCCAGGGGCCTTTCCTGGGACTAAAGATCCCAACCTGGTCTCAACCTTGTCACCTTCTCAGCACATACCTTTCCTGCACGCATAATCCTGCCTTTCTCCGTCGGTGCCTCATCCGACTAGGAAAAAAGCATGCCGCTCAAAAAGGCCGATGCCAGAGAAATCGAGGAGACACTGCCATTTTCCACATTTTTGCTGTCTACATATCCCCGCCTCCGGCGGAAGGCTGCCTATGTGGCCGGGCTGCGAAGGCAAGGCCGAAATCCTGGCATCCCGGGCCCCAGCAATCCAGTGGTTTATGGACGTGGGGACCCGGATGACATGTTTCCCACATCCAAGAGGAATCCTTGGGCCCTTCACTGGCTCACCATTCAGCTCCGCGACGTCCACTACTGGCCCTGGCCTTTGGCCGGTGCCCCATTGCGCAAGTGCTCCGGAGCGATGTTTCTCCACCCATCACTATCATTCTGCCACCAGGGGATATGTGAGTGTGGGAGTCACCATTTGTCTGTCACTGGCAGCAGTGTCACGAGTCACTAGACTTCCAGGTACCAGCTGACCTAGGCTGCCTTCTGCCCCAGGCAAGGTCCGGAATCCTTTATCCCAGATGCTGACACCTGGGCACTGGCCGACATTAATTGTTATCAACACAGAGGTCTGAGTGAGGGTCAGCAGGCCAGCTAGGTGAAGTCAAGGCCAGGTGGGCGGGACTAAGGCTCCTTTGCCATCACCATGGAGACAGTCCCACCACCGGAAGAGTAGGCGGAGCTTATGATGGGCCTGGTGACAAGACTGAGCCAATGGCAGAGATCTGGCCCGCCAGGCAGATGACACAGGGCCCTCCATTATGACCTATGACACCTAGTGGCCACAGGATTTGAGCACACCCTGGGAAAGCCTACGCAGGCACAGGGGAGCCCCTGGTGCGGACTGGTTCAGGGCATTGGCAGAGCAGGCCAGGTACCTCTTTCCCACTTTCCTGAGGATATCGCTACGCAAGGCATCCCCACTCAGCATCTCTTGCCTCTCTCTCTCTGTCTCTCTCTGGATGTGTTCATTCTCTGAAATCTCTTCCTTCTCCCCCTGAGTCACTTCACAGCTTGGAGTGCCTGATAGAGTGCCTAGAGACCAAAGAGCAAAGGGGGAAGGCCTCTGGCTCTACTGCTTGCCCATGGGCAGACAAGATCTGGTAGTTTATCTGGAAGGTCTAGAGAGTAGTGACTGATGGGGTAGCTACATCACCGGCAGACCCTGGCCAGGTGAAGCTTGCTGACATGTGGCAGCCTCTCCGGAGACTACTAATTCCGCTGGTAACATTGTATGCAAATACCTGGCTGAGTGCCAAGGGCAGACTCATCATCTCAGCACACACTTTGCCTGCACACAGGGAATCCGCCTCTCTCCACGAATGCCTTCTCCTGCTAGGAAACACAGGATGGCACTCAGCCGAAGGAGAGCTCGGGCAAAGTCAACTGAAGCCCGCATTTTCAAGATTTTGCCCTCTGCTGGGCCACAGCCTCCGGTGGCACACTGCATGTGCCTCACTTCTCCGAAGACAAGGCCGAAATCCGGGCATCCAGGGCCCCAGCAGTCCAGAGGCTGTGCATGGCGGCATACGGATCACCTCTTTGCCACGTACAGGAGGGAGGCCTCGGCCCTAGACTGGCTCCGCTAGAGCTCCACGACCTCAGCTATTTTTCCCGACCTTTGGCCCGTGCCCTTGTGAGTGTGTGACCTCTAGTTACACTTCACCTCCGACCACCCTCGATCCGCCACCTGCGGTTACCTGAGCGTGGACATCAACATCTATCACTGTCTGCAGTGTCACAGGTCACTAGGTGTCTAGGCTCAGGCTGACCTTGGCTGTCTTCTGCCCAGGCAAGGAGCTTAATCCTTCAAAGGAAATGAGGACACGTGGTCACTGGCCGACATCCTTTCTTTCATCTACACAGCGGTCTAGATGAGGGTAAAGAGGCCAGGTGGGCCAGGTGAAGGCTGAGTGCGGGGCCTAAGGCTTCCTTCCCAATCACCATGGAGACAGCCACCGCAAGGCTGGCCGGAACTTCTGACGGGGACGGGTCACAAACTCTCAGCCAATAGGAGAGGTCCAGCCTAACCGGCCGGTTCCGCAGAGCCCTCCATTTTACCCATGGACACACAACGGCCCCTTCTGTCCTTGGCCACAAAATCGAGGGCACCCAGGGAATAACTTCACAGTAGGCAACCCCTGATGTGGACACGTTCGACATACTGGGACAGCAGGCAGGTACCTCTTTGCCACTTACGCTACGATATCAGTAGGCAAGGCGCCCTTCCTCAGCATCTATGGCCCCTCTTTGTATGTGTTCTTTTAAAGAAATCTCTTTTTGCTACCCCTGAGACACATCACAACTATGAGGGGCCTGAGAGGGAACCTGGAGATGAAACAGGGGAGGCTTCTGGCTGTACCGCTTCCCCGTGGCTAGAGAATAGCAGTTAGTCTCTCTGGAAGCTCTTAGCTTCTGTTGATCGACATGGGCAATACGGTAGGGGCGGACCCTGGCCAGGTGGAGCTTGTGGGCACACGCAACCTCTGGAGGAAGAATAATTCCGCTGCTGCTTTGTATGGTGTAAACCTCCCCACGCCAAGTGGGATGGGCACAGAACATTGACCCACACCTGCCAGGGGCCTTTCCTGGGACTAAAGATCCCAACCTGGTCTCAAACTTGTCACCTTCTCAGCACATACCTTTCCTGCACACATAATCCTGCCTTTCTCCGTCGGTGCCTCATCCTACTAGGAAAAAAGCATGCCGCTCAAAAAGGCCGATGCAGGGAAATCGAGGAGACACTGCCATTTTCCACATTTTTGCTGTCTACATATCCCCGCCTCCGGCGGAAGGCTGCCTATGTGGCCGGGCTGCGAAGGCAAGGCCGAAATCCTGGCATCCCGGGCCCCAGCAATCCAGTGGTTTATGGACGTGGGGACCCGGATGACATGTTTCCCACATCCAAGAGGAATCCTTGGGCCCTTCACTGGCTCACCATTCAGCTCCGCGACGTCCACTACTGGCCCTGGCCTTTGGCCGGTGCCCCATTGCGCGAGTGCTCCGGAGCGATGTTTCTCCACCCATCACTATCATTCTGCCACCAGGGGATATGTGAGTGTGGGAGTCACCATTTGTCTGTCACTGGCAGCAGTGTCACGAGTCACTAGACTTCCAGGTACCAGCTGACCTAGGCTGCCTTCTGCCCCAGGCAAGGTCCGGAATCCTTTATCCCAGATGCTGACACCTGGGCACTGGCCGACATTAATTGTTATCAACACAGAGGTCTGAGTGAGGGTCAGCAGGCCAGCTAGGTGAAGTCAAGGCCAGGTGGGCGGGACTAAGGCTCCTTTGCCATCACCATGGAGACAGTCCCACCACCGGAAGAGTAGGCGGAGCTTATGATGGGCCTGGTGACAAGACTGAGCCAATGGCAGAGATCTGGCCCACCAGGCAGATGACACAGGGCCCTCCATTATGACCTATGACACCTAGTGGCCACAGGATTTGAGCACACCCTGGGAAAGCCTACGCAGGCACAGGGGAGCCCCTGGTGCGGACTGGTTCAGGGCATTGGCAGAGCAGGCCAGGTACCTCTTTCCCACTTTCCTGAGGATATCGCTACGCAAGGCATCGCCACTCAGCATCTCTTGCCTCTCTCTGTCTCTCTCTGGATGTGTTCATTCTCTGAAATCTCTTCCTTCTCCCCCTGAGTCACTTCACAGCTTGGAGTGCCTGATAGAGTGCCTAGAGACCAAAGAGCAAAGGGGGAAGGCCTCAGGCTCTACTGGTTGCCCGTGGGCAGACAAGATCTGGTAGTTTATCTGGAAGGTCTAGAGAGTAGTGACTGATGGGGTAGCTACATCACCGGCGGACCCTGGCCAGGTGAAGCTTGCTGACATGTGGCAGCCTCTCCGGAGACTACTAATTCCGCTGGTAACATTGTATGCAAATACCTGGCTGAGTGCGAAGGGCAGAAAACATTGACACATACCTGCCAGAGGCCTATCCTGGGTCTGAAGAGTCCACCCCGGTCTCCAGCGACTCATCATCTCAGCACACACTTTGCCTGCACACAGGGAATCCGCCTCTCTCCACGAATGCCTTCTCCTGCTAGGAAACACAGGATGGCACTCAGCCAAAGGAGAGCTCAGGCAAAGTCAACTGAAGCCCGCATTTTCAAGATTTTGCCCTCTGCTGGGCCACAGCCTCCGGTGGCACACTGCATGTGCCTCACTTCTCCGAAGACAAGGCCGAAATCCGGGCATCCAGGGCCCCAGCAGTCCAGAGGCTGTGCATGGCGGCATACGGATCACCTCTTTGCCACGTACAGGAGGGAGGCCTCGGCCCTAGACTGGCTCCGCTAGAGCTCCACGACCTCAGCTATTTTTCCCGACCTTTGGCCCGTGCCCTTGTGAGTGTGTGACCTCTAGTTACACTTCACCTCCGACCACCCTCGATCCGCCACCTGCGGCTACCTGAGCGTGGACATCAACATCTATCCCTGTCTGCAGTGTCACAGGTCACTAGGTGTCTAGGCTCAGGCTGACCTTGGCTGTCTTCTGCCCAGGCAAGGAGCTTAATCCTTCAAAGGAAATGAGGACACGTGGTCACTGGCCGACATCCTTTCTTTCATCTACACAGCGGTCTAGATGAGGGTAAAGAGGCCAGGTGGGCCAGGTGAAGGCTGAGTGCGGGGCCTAAGGCTTCCTTCCCAATCACCATGGAGACAGCCACCGCAAGGCTGGCCGGAACTTCTGACGGGGACGGGTCACAAACTCTCAGCCAATAGGAGAGGTCCAGCCTAACCGGCCGGTTCCGCAGAGCCCTCCATTTTACCCGTGGACACACAACGGCCCCTTCTGTCCTTGGCCACAAAATCGAGGGCACCCAGGGAATAACTTCACAGTAGGCAACCCCTGATGTGGACACGTTCGACATACTGGGACAGCAGGCAGGTACCTCTTTGCCACTTACGCTACGATATCAGTAGGCAAGGCGCCCTTCCTCAGCATCTATGGCCCCTCTTTGTATGTGTTCTTTTAAAGAAATCTCTTTTTGCTACCCCTGAGACACATCACAACTATGAGGGGCCTGAGAGGGAACCTGGAGATGAAACAGGGGAGGCTTCTGGCTGTACCGCTTCCCCGTGGCTAGAGAATAGCAGTTAGTCTCTCTGGAAGCTCTTAGCTTCTGTTGATCGACATGGGCAATACGGTAGGGGCGGACCCTGGCCAGGTGGAGCTTGTGGGCACACGCAACCTCTGGGGGAAGAATAATTCCGCTGCTGCTTTGTATGGTGTAAACCTCCCCACGCCAAGTGGGATGGGCACAGAACATTGACCCACACCTGCCAGGGGCCTTTCCTGGGACTAAAGATCCCAACCTGGTCTCAACCTTGTCACCTTCTCAGCACATACCTTTCCTGCACACATAATCCTGCCTTTCTCCGTCGGTGCCTCATCCTACTAGGAAAAAAGCATGCCGCTCAAAAAGGCCGATGCCAGAGAAATCGAGGAGACACTGCCATTTTCCACATTTTTGCTGTCTACATATCCCCGCCTCCGGCGGAAGGCTGCCTATGTGGCCGGGCTGCGAAGGCAAGGCCGAAATCCTGGCATCCCGGGCCCCAGCAATCCAGTGGTTTATGGACGTGGGGACCTGGATGACATGTTTCCCACATCCAAGAGGAATCCTTGGGCCCTTCACTGGCTCACCATTCAGCTCCGCGACGTCCACTGCTGGCCCTGGCCTTTGGCCGGTGCCCCATTGCGCGAGTGCTCCGGAGCGATGTTTCTCCACCCATCACTATCATTCTGCCACCAGGGGATATGTGAGTGTGGGAGTCACCATTTGTCTGTCACTGGCAGCAGTGTCACGAGTCACTAGACTTCCAGGTACCAGCTGACCTAGGCTGCCTTCTGCCCCAGGCAAGGTCCGGAATCCTTTATCCCAGATGCTGACACCTGGGCACTGGCCGACATTAATTGTTATCAACACAGAGGTCTGAGTGAGGGTCAGCAGGCCAGCTAGGTGAAGTCAAGGCCAGGTGGGCGGGACTAAGGCTCCTTTGCCATCACCATGGAGACAGTCCCACCACCGGAAGAGTAGGCGGAGCTTATGATGGGCCTGGTGACAAGACTGAGCCAATGGCAGAGATCTGGCCCGCCAGGCAGATGACACAGGGCCCTCCATTATGACCTATGACATCTAGTGGCCACAGGATTTGAGCACACCCTGGGAAAGCCTACGCAGGCACAGGGGAGCCCCTGGTGCGGACTGGTTCAGGGCATTGGCAGAGCAGGCCAGGTACCTCTTTCCCACTTTCCTGAGGATATCGCTACGCAAGGCATCCCCACTCAGCATCTCTTGCCTCTCTCTCTCTGTCTCTCTCTGGATGTGTTCATTCTCTGAAATCTCTTCCTTCTCCCCCTGAGTCACTTCACAGCTTGGAGTGCCTGATAGAGTGCCTAGAGACCAAAGAGCAAAGGGGGAAGGCCTCTGGCTCTACTGCTTGCCCATGGGCAGAAAAGATCTGGTAGTTTATCTGGAAGGTCTAGAGAGTAGTGACTGATGGGGTAGCTACATCACCGGCGGACCCTGGCCAGGTGAAGCTTGCTGACATGTGGCAGCCTCTCCGGAGACTACTAATTCCGCTGGTAACATTGTATGCAAATACCTGGCTGAGTGCGAAGGGCAGAAAACATTGACACATACCTGCCAGAGGCCTATCCTGGGTCTGAAGAGTCCACCCCGGTCTCCAGCGACTCATCATCTCAGCACACACTTTGCCTGCACACAGGGAATCCGCCTCTCTCCACGAATGCCTTCTCCTGCTAGGAAACACAGGATGGCACTCAGCCAAAGGAGAGCTCAGGCAAAGTCAACTGAAGCCCGCATTTTCAAGATTTTGCCCTCTGCTGGGCCACAGCCTCCGGTGGCACACTGCATGTGCCTCACTTCTCCGAAGACAAGGCCGAAATCCGGGCATCCAGGGCCCCAGCAGTCCAGAGGCTGCGCATGGCGGCATACGGATCACCTCTTTGCCACGTACAGGAGGGAGGCCTCGGCCCTAGACTGGCTCCGCTAGAGCTCCACGACCTCAGCTATTTTTCCCGACCTTTGGCCCGTGCCCTTGTGAGTGTGTGACCTCTAGTTACACTTCACCTCCGACCACTCTCGATCCGCCACCTGCGGCTACCTGAGCGTGGACATCAACATCTATCACTCTCTGCAGTGTCACAGGTCACTAGGTGTCTAGGCTCAGGCTGACCTTGGCTGTCTTCTGCCCAGGCAAGGAGCTTAATCCTTCAAAGGAAATGAGGACACGTGGTCACTGGCCGACATCCTTTCTTTCATCTACACAGCGGTCTAGATGACGGTAAAGAGGCCAGGTGGGCCAGGTGAAGGCTGAGTGCGGGGCCTAAGGCTTCCTTCCCAATCACCATGGAGACAGCCACCGCAAGGCTGGCTGGAACTTCTGACGGGGACGGGTCACAAACTCTCAGCCAATAGGAGAGGTCCAGCCTAACCGGCCGGTTCCGCAGAGCCCTCCATTTTACCCATGGACACACAACGGCCCCTTCTGTCCTTGGCCACAAAATCGAGGGCACCCAGGGAATAATTTCACAGTAGGAACCCCTGATGTGGACACGTTCGACATACTGGGACAGCAGGCAGGTACCTCTTTGCCACTTACGCTACGATATCAGTAGGCAAGGCGCCCTTCCTCAGCATCTATGGCCCCTCTTTGTATGTGTTCTTTTAAAGAAATCTCTTTTTGCTACCCCTGAGACACATCACAACTATGAGGGGCCTGAGAGGGAACCTGGAGATGAAACAGGGGAGGCTTCTGGCTGTACCGCTTCCCCGTGGCTAGAGAATAGCAGTTAGTCTCTCTGGAAGCTCTTAGCTTCTGTTGATCGACATGGGCAATACGGTAGGGGCGGACCCTGGCCAGGTGGAGCTTGTGGGCACACGCAACCTCTGGGGGAAGAATAATTCCGCTGCTGCTTTGTATGGTGTAAACCTCCCCACGCCAAGTGGGATGGGCACAGAACATTGACCCACACCTGCCAGGGGCCTTTCCTGGGACTAAAGATCCCAACCTGGTCTCAACCTTGTCACCTTCTCAGCACATACCTTTCCTGCACACATAATCCTGCCTTTCTCCGTCGGTGCCTCATCCTACTAGGAAAAAAGCATGCCGCTCAAAAAGGCCGATGCCAGAGAAATCGAGGAGACACTGCCATTTTCCACATTTTTGCTGTCTACATATCCCCGCCTCCGGCGGAAGGCTGCCTATGTGGCCGGGCTGCGAAGGCAAGGCCGAAATCCTGGCATCCCGGGCCCCAGCAATCCAGTGGTTTATGGACGTGGGGACCCGGATGACATGTTTCCCACATCCAAGAGGAATCCTTGGGCCCTTCACTGGCTCGCCATTCAGCTCTGCGACGTTCACTGCTGGCCCTGGCCTTTGGCCGGTGCCCCATTGCGCGAGTACTCCGGAGCGATGTTTCTCCACCCATCACTATCATTCTGCCACCAGGGGATATGTGAGTGTGGGAGTCACCATTTGTCTGTCACTGGCAGCAGTGTCACGAGTCACTAGACTTCCAGGTACCAGCTGACCTAGGCTGCCTTCTGCCCCAGGCAAGGTCCGGAATCCTTTATCCCAGATGCTGACACCTGGGCACTGGCCGACATTAATTGTTATCAACACAGAGGTCTGAGTGAGGGTCAGCAGGCCAGCTAGGTGAAGTCAAGGCCAGGTGGGCGGGACTAAGGCTCCTTTGCCATCACCATGGAGACAGTCCCACCACCGGAAGAGTAGGCGGAGCTTATGATGGGCCTGGTGACAAGACTGAGCCAATGGCAGAGATCTGGCCCGCCAGGCAGATGACACAGGGCCCTCCATTATGACCTATGACACCTAGTGGCCACAGGATTTGAGCACACCCTGGGAAAGCCTACGCAGGCACAGGGGAGCCCCTGGTGCGGACTGGTTCAGGGCATTGGCAGAGCAGGCCAGGTACCTCTTTCCCACTTTCCTGAGGATATCGCTACGCAAGGCATCCCCACTCAGCATCTCTTGCCTCTCTCTCTCTGTCTCTCTCTGGATGTGTTCATTCTCTGAAATCTCTTCCTTCTCCCCCTGAGTCACTTCACAGCTTGGAGTGCCTGATAGAGTGCCTAGAGACCAAAGAGCAAAGGGGGAAGGCCTCTGGCTCTACTGCTTGCCCATGGGCAGACAAGATCTGGTAGTTTATCTGGAAGGTCTAGAGAGTAGTGACTGATGGGGTAGCTACATCACCGGCGGACCCTGGCCAGGTGAAGCTTGCTGACATGTGGCAGCCTCTCCGGAGACTACTAATTCCGCTGGTAACATTGTATGCAAATACCTGGCTGAGTGCGAAGGGCAGAAAACATTGACACATACCTGCCAGAGGCCTATCCTGGGTCTGAAGAGTCCACCCCGGTCTCCAGCGACTCATCATCTCAGCACACACTTTGCCTGCACACAGGGAATCCGCCTCTCTCCACGAATGCCTTCTCCTGCTAGGAAACACAGGATGGCACTCAGCCAAAGGAGAGCTCAGGCAAAGTCAACTGAAGCCCGCATTTTCAAGATTTTGCCCTCTGCTGGGCCACAGCCTCCGGTGGCACACTGCATGTGCGTCACTTCTCCGAAGACAAGGCCGAAATCCGGGCATCCAGGGCCCCAGCAGTCCAGAGGCTGCGCATGGCGGCATACGGATCACCTCTTTGCCACGTACAGGAGGGAGGCCTCGGCCCTAGACTGGCTCCGCTAGAGCTCCACGACCTCAGCTATTTTTCCCGACCTTTGGCCCGTGCCCTTGTGAGTGTGTGACCTCTAGTTACACTTCACCTCCGACCACTCTCGATCCGCCACCTGCGGCTACCTGAGCGTGGACATCAACATCTATCACTGTCTGCAGTGTCACAGGTCACTAGGTGTCTAGGCTCAGGCTGACCTTGGCTGTCTTCTGCCCAGGCAAGGAGCTTAATCCTTCAAAGGAAATGAGGACACGTGGTCACTGGCCGACATCCTTTCTTTCATCTACACAGCGGTCTAGATGAGGGTAAAGAGGCCAGGTGGGCCAGGTGAAGGCTGAGTGCGGGGCCTAAGGCTTCCTTCCCAATCACCATGGAGACAGCCACCGCAAGGCTGGCCGGAACTTCTGACGGGGACGGGTCACAAACTCTCAGCCAATAGGAGAGGTCCAGCCTAACCGGCCGGTTCCGCAGAGCCCTCCATTTTACCCATGGACACACAACGGCCCCTTCTGTCCTTGGCCACAAAATCGAGGGCACCCAGGGAATAACTTCACAGTAGGCAACCCCTGATGTGGACACGTTCGACATACTGGGACAGCAGGCAGGTACCTCTTTGCCACTTACGCTACGATATCAGTAGGCAAGGCGCCCTTCCTCAGCATCTATGGCCCCTCTTTGTATGTGTTCTTTTAAAGAAATCTCTTTTTGCTACCCCTGAGACACATCACAACTATGAGGGGCCTGAGAGGGAACCTGGAGATGAAACAGGGGAGGCTTCTGGCTGTACCGCTTCCCCGTGGCTAGAGAATAGCAGTTAGTCTCTCTGGAAGCTCTTAGCTTCTGTTGATCGACATGGGCAATACGGTAGGGGCGGACCCTGGCCAGGTGGAGCTTGTGGGCACACGCAACCTCTGGGGGAAGAATAATTCCGCTGCTGCTTTGTATGGTGTAAACCTCCCCACGCCAAGTGGGATGGGCACAGAACATTGACCCACACCTGCCAGGGGCCTTTCCTGGGACTAAAGATCCCAACCTGGTCTCAACCTTGTCACCTTCTCAGCACATACCTTTCCTGCACACATAATCCTGCCTTTCTCCGTCGGTGCCTCATCCTACTAGGAAAAAAGCATGCCGCTCAAAAAGGCCGATGCCAGAGAAATCGAGGAGACACTGCCATTTTCCACATTTTTGCTGTCTACATATCCCCGCCTCCGGCGGAAGGCTGCCTATGTGGCCGGGCTGCGAAGGCAAGGCCGAAATCCTGGCATCCCGGGCCCCAGCAATCCAGTGGTTTATGGACGTGGGGACCCGGATGACATGTTTCCCACATCCAAGAGGAATCCTTGGGCCCTTCACTGGCTCGCCATTCAGCTCCGCGACGTCCACTGCTGGCCCTGGCCTTTGGCCGGTGCCCCATTGCGCGAGTGCTCCGGAGCGATGTTTCTCCACCCATCACTATCATTCTGCCACCAGGGGATATGTGAGTGTGGGAGTCACCATTTGTCTGTCACTGGCAGCAGTGTCACGAGTCACTAGACTTCCAGGTACCAGCTGACCTAGGCTGCCTTCTGCCCCAGGCAAGGTCCGGAATCCTTTATCCCAGATGCTGACACCTGGGCACTGGCCGACATTAATTGTTATCAACACAGAGGTCTGAGTGAGGGTCAGCAGGCCAGCTAGGTGAAGTCAAGGCCAGGTGGGCGGGACTAAGGCTCCTTTGCCATCACCATGGAGACAGTCCCACCACCGGAAGAGTAGGCGGAGCTTATGATGGGCCTGGTGACAAGACTGAGCCAATGGCAGAGATCTGGCCCACCAGGCAGATGACACAGGGCCCTCCATTATGACCTATGACACCTAGTGGCCACAGGATTTGAGTACACCCTGGGAAAGCCTACGCAGGCACAGGGGAGCCCCTGGTGCGGACTGGTTCAGGGCATTGGCAGAGCAGGCCAGGTACCTCTTTCCCACTTTCCTGAGGATATCGCTACGCAAGGCATCGCCACTCAGCATCTCTTGCCTCTCTCTCTCTGTCTCTCTCTGGATGTGTTCATTCTCTGAAATCTCTTCCTTCTCCCCCTGAGTCACTTCACAGCTTGGAGTGCCTGATAGAGTGCCTAGAGACCAAAGAGCAAAGGGGGAAGGCCTCTGGCTCTACTGCTTGCCCATGGGCAGACAAGATCTGGTAGTTTATCTGGAAGGTCTAGAGAGTAGTGACTGATGGGGTAGCTACATCACCGGCGGACCCTGGCCAGGTGAAGCTTGCTGACATGTGGCAGCCTCTCCGGAGACTACTAATTCCGCTGGTAACATTGTATGCAAATACCTGACTGAGTGCGAAGGGGAGAAAACATTGACACATACCTGCCAGAGGCCTATCCTGGGTCTGAAGAGTCCACCCCGGTCTCCAGCGACTCATCATCTCAGCACACACTTTGCCTGCACACAGGGAATCCGCCTCTCTCCACGAATGCCTTCTCCTGCTAGGAAACACAGGATGGCACTCAGCCAAAGGAGAGCTCAGGCAAAGTCAACTGAAGCCCGCATTTTCAAGATTTTGCCCTCTGCTGGGCCACAGCCTCCGGTGGCACACTGCATGTGCGTCACTTCTCCGAAGACAAGGCCGAAATCCGGGCATCCAGGGCCCCAGCAGTCCAGAGGCTGTGCATGGCGGCATACGGATCACCTCTTTGCCACGTACAGGAGGGAGGCCTCGGCCCTAGACTGGCTCCGCTAGAGCTCCACGACCTCAGCTATTTTTCCCGACCTTTGGCCCGTGCCCTTGTGAGTGTGTGACCTCTAGTTACACTTCACCTCCGACCACTCTCGATCCGCCACCTGCGGATACCTGAGCGTGGACATCAACATCTATCACTGTCTGCACTGTCACAGGTCACTAGGTGTCTAGGCTCAGGCTGACCTTGGCTGTCTTCTGCCCAGGCAAGGAGCTTAATCCTTCAAAGGAAATGAGGACACGTGGTCACTGGCCGACATCCTTTCTTTCATCTACACAGCGGTCTAGATGAGGGTAAAGAGGCCAGGTGGGCCAGGTGAAGGCTGAGTGCGGGGCCTAAGGCTTCCTTCCCAATCACCATGGAGACAGCCACCGCAAGGCTGGCTGGAACTTCTGACGGGGACGGGTCACAAACTCTCAGCCAATAGGAGAGGTCCAGCCTAACCGGCCGGTTCCGCAGAGCCCTCCATTTTACCCATGGACACACAACGGCCCCTTCTGTCCTTGGCCACAAAATCGAGGGCACCCAGGGAATAATTTCACAGTAGGAACCCCTGATGTGGACACGTTCGACATACTGGGACAGCAGGCAGGTACCTCTTTGCCACTTACGCTACGATATCAGTAGGCAAGGCGCCCTTCCTCAGCATCTATGGCCCCTCTTTGTATGTGTTCTTTTAAAGAAATCTCTTTTTGCTACCCCTGAGACACATCACAACTATGAGGGGCCTGAGAGGGAACCTGGAGATGAAACAGGGGAGGCTTCTGGCTGTACCGCTTCCCCGTGGCTAGAGAATAGCAGTTAGTCTCTCTGGAAGCTCTTAGCTTCTGTTGATCGACATGGGCAATACGGTAGGGGCGGACCCTGGCCAGGTGGAGCTTGTGGGCACACGCAACCTCTGGGGGAAGAATAATTCCGCTGCTGCTTTGTATGGTGTAAACCTCCCCACGCCAAGTGGGATGGGCACAGAACATTGACCCACACCTGCCAGGGGCCTTTCCTGGGACTAAAGATCCCAACCTGGTCTCAACCTTGTCACCTTCTCAGCACATACCTTTCCTGCACACATAATCCTGCCTTTCTCCGTCGGTGCCTCATCCTACTAGGAAAAAAGCATGCCGCTCAAAAAGGCCGATGCCAGAGAAATCGAGGAGACACTGCCATTTTCCACATTTTTGCTGTCTACATATCCCCGCCTCCGGCGGAAGGCTGCCTATGTGGCCGGGCTGCGAAGGCAAGGCCGAAATCCTGGCATCCCGGGCCCCAGCAATCCAGTGGTTTATGGACGTGGGGACCCGGATGACATGTTTCCCACATCCAAGAGGAATCCTTGGGCCCTTCACTGGCTCGCCATTCAGCTCCGCGACGTCCACTACTGGCCCTGGCCTTTGGCCGGTGCCCCATTGTGCGAGTGCTCCGGAGCGATGTTTCTCCACCCATCACTATCATTCTGCCACCAGGGGATATGTGAGTGTGGGAGTCACCATTTGTCTGTCACTGGCAGCAGTGTCACGAGTCACTAGACTTCCAGGTACCAGCTGACCTAGGCTGCCTTCTGCCCCAGGCAAGGTCCGGAATCCTTTATCCCAGATGCTGACACCTGGGCACTGGCCGACATTAATTGTTATCAACACAGAGGTCTGAGTGAGGGTCAGCAGGCCAGCTAGGTGAAGTCAAGGCCAGGTGGGCGGGACTAAGGCTCCTTTGCCATCACCATGGAGACAGTCCCACCACCGGAAGAGTAGGCGGAGCTTATGATGGGCCTGGTGACAAGACTGAGCCAATGGCAGAGATCTGGCCCGCCAGGCAGATGACACAGGGCCCTCCATTATGACCTATGACACCTAGTGGCCACAGGATTTGAGTACACCCTGGGAAAGCCTACGCAGGCACAGGGGAGCCCCTGGTGCGGACTGGTTCAGGGCATTGGCAGAGCAGGCCAGGTACCTCTTTCCCACTTTCCTGAGGATATCACTACGCAAGGCATCGCCACTCAGCATCTCTTGCCTCTCTCTCTCTGTCTCTCTCTGGATGTGTTCATTCTCTGAAATCTCTTCCTTCTCCCCCTGAGTCACTTCACAGCTTGGAGTGCCTGATAGAGTGCCTAGAGACCAAAGAGCAAAGGGGGAAGGCCTCTGGCTCTACTGCTTGCCCATGGGCAGACAAGATCTGGTAGTTTATCTGGAAGGTCTAGAGAGTAGTGACTGATGGGGTAGCTACATCACCGGCGGACCCTGGCCAGGTGAAGCTTGCTGACATGTGGCAGCCTCTCCGGAGACTACTAATTCCGCTGGTAACATTGTATGTAAATACCTGGCTGAGTGCGAAGGGCAGAAAACATTGACACATACCTGCCAGAGGCCTATCCTGGGTCTGAAGAGTCCACCCCGGTCTCCAGCGACTCATCATCTCAGCACACACTTTGCCTGCACACAGGGAATCCGCCTCTCTCCACGAATGCCTTCTCCTGCTAGGAAACACAGGATGGCACTCAGCCAAAGGAGAGCTCAGGCAAAGTCAACTGAAGCCCGCATTTTCAAGATTTTGCCCTCTGCTGGGCCACAGCCTCCGGTGGCACACTGCATGTGCGTCACTTCTCCGAAGACAAGGCCGAAATCCGGGCATCCAGGGCCCCAGCAGTCCAGAGGCTGCGCATGGCGGCATACGGATCACCTCTTTGCCACGTACAGGAGGGAGGCCTCGGCCCTAGACTGGCTCCGCTAGAGCTCCACGACCTCAGCTATTTTTCCCGACCTTTGGCCCGTGCCCTTGTGAGTGTGTGACCTCTAGTTACACTTCACCTCCGACCACTCTCGATCCGCCACCTGTGGCTACCTGAGCGTGGACATCAACATCTATCACTGTCTGCAGTGTCACAGGTCACTAGGTGTCTAGGCTCAGGCTGACCTTGGCTGTCTTCTGCCCAGGCAAGGAGCTTAATCCTTCAAAGGAAATGAGGACACGTGGTCACTGGCCGACAACCTTTCTTTCATCTACACAGCGGTCTAGATGAGGGTAAAGAGGCCAGGTGGGCCAGGTGAAGGCTGAGTGCGGGGCCTAAGGCTTCCTTCCCAATCACCATGGAGACAGCCACCGCAAGGCTGGCCGGAACTTCTGACGGGGACGGGTCACAAACTCTCAGCCAATAGGAGAGGTCCAGCCTAACCGGCCGGTTCCGCAGAGCCCTCCATTTTACCCATGGACACACAACGGCCCCTTCTGTCCTTGGCCACAAAATCGAGGGCACCCAGGGAATAACTTCACAGTAGGCAACCCCTGATGTGGACACGTTCGACATACTGGGACAGCAGGCAGGTACCTCTTTGCCACTTATGCTACGATATCAGTAGGCAAGGCGCCCTTCCTCAGCATCTATGGCCCCTCTTTGTATGTGTTCTTTTAAAGAAATCTCTTTTTGCTACCCCTGAGACACATCACAACTATGAGGGGCCTGAGAGGGAACCTGGAGATGAAACAGGGGAGGCTTCTGGCTGTACCGCTTCCCCGTGGCTAGAGAATAGCAGTTAGTCTCTCTGGAAGCTCTTAGCTTCTGTTGATCGACATGGGCAATACGGTAGGGGCGGACCCTGGCCAGGTGGAGCTTGTGGGCACACGCAACCTCTGGGGGAAGAATAATTCCGCTGCTGCTTTGTATGGTGTAAACCTCCCCACGCCAAGTGGGATGGGCACAGAACATTGACCCACACCTGCCAGGGGCCTTTCCTGGGACTAAAGATCCCAACCTGGTCTCAACCTTGTCACCTTCTCAGCACATACCTTTCCTGCACACATAATCCTGCCTTTCTCCGTCGGTGCCTCATCCTACTAGGAAAAAAGCATGCCGCTCAAAAAGGCCGATGCCAGAGAAATCGAGGAGACACTGCCATTTTCCACATTTTTGCTGTCTACATATCCCCGCCTCCGGCGGAAGGCTGCCTATGTGGCCGGGCTGCGAAGGCAAGGCCGAAATCCTGGCATCCCGGGCCCCAGCAATCCAGTGGTTTATGGACGTGGGCACCCGGATGACATGTTTCCCACATCCAAGAGGAATCCTTGGGCCCTTCACTGGCTCGCCATTCAGCTCCGCGACGTCCACTACTGGCCCTGGCCTTTGGCCGGTGCCCCATTGCGCGAGTGCTCCGGAGCGATGTTTCTCCACCCATCACTATCATTCTGCCACCAGGGGATATGTGAGTGTGGGAGTCACCATTTGTCTGTCACTGGCAGCAGTGTCACGAGTCACTAGACTTCCAGGTACCAGCTGACCTAGGCTGCCTTCTGCCCCAGGCAAGGTCCGGAATCCTTTATCCCAGATGCTGACACCTGGGCACTGGCCGACATTAATTGTTATCAACACAGAGGTCTGAGTGAGGGTCAGCAGGCCAGCTAGGTGAAGTCAAGGCCAGGTGGGCGGGACTAAGGCTCCTTTGCCATCACCATGGAGACAGTCCCACCACCGGAAGAGTAGGCGGAGCTTATGATGGGCCTGGTGACAAGACTGAGCCAATGGCAGAGATCTGGCCCGCCAGGCAGATGACACAGGGCCCTCCATTATGACCTATGACACCTAGTGGCCACAGGATTTGAGCACACCCTGGGAAAGCCTACGCAGGCACAGGGGAGCCCCTGGTGCGGACTGGTTCAGGGCATTGGCAGAGCAGGCCAGGTACCTCTTTCCCACTTTCCTGAGGATATCGCTACGCAAGGCATCCCCACTCAGCATCTCTTGCCTCTCTCTCTCTGTCTCTCTCTGGATGTGTTCATTCTCTGAAATCTCTTCCTTCTCCCCCTGAGTCACTTCACAGCTTGGAGTGCCTGATAGAGTGCCTAGAGACCAAAGAGCAAAGGGGGAAGGCCTCTGGCTCTACTGCTTGCCCATGGGCAGACAAGATCTGGTAGTTTATCTGGAAGGTCTAGAGAGTAGTGACTGATGGGGTAGCTACATCACCGGCGGACCCTGGCCAGGTGAAGCTTGCTGACATGTGGCAGCCTCTCCGGAGACTACTAATTCCGCTGGTAACATTGTATGCAAATACCTGGCTGAGTGCGAAGGGCAGAAAACATTGACACATACCTGCCAGAGGCCTATCCTGGGTCTGAAGAGTCCACCCCGGTCTCCAGCGACTCATCATCTCAGCACACACTTTGCCTGCACACAGGGAATCCGCCTCTCTCCACGAATGCCTTCTCCTGCTAGGAAACACAGGATGGCACTCAGCCAAAGGAGAGCTCAGGCAAAGTCAACTGAAGCCCGCATTTTCAAGATTTTGCCCTCTGCTGGGCCACAGCCTCCGGTGGCACACTGCATGTGCGTCACTTCTCCGAAGACAAGGCCGAAATCCGGGCATCCAGGGCCCCAGCAGTCCAGAGGCTGTGCATGGCGGCATACGGATCACCTTTTTGCCACGTACAGGAGGGAGGCCTCGGCCCTAGACTGGCTCCGCTAGAGCTCCACGACCTCAGCTATTTTTCCCGACCTTTGGCCCGTGCCCTTGTGAGTGTGTGACCTCTAGTTACACTTCACCTCCGACCACTCTCGATCCGCCACCTGCGGCTACCTGAGCGTGGACATCAACATCTATCACTGTCTGCAGTGTCACAGGTCACTAGGTGTCTAGGCTCAGGCTGACCTTGGCTGTCTTCTGCCCAGGCAAGGAGCTTAATCCTTCAAAGGAAATGAGGACACGTGGTCACTGGCCGACATCCTTTCTTTCATCTACACAGCGGTCTAGATGAGGGTAAAGAGGCCAGGTGGGCCAGGTGAAGGCTGAGTGCGGGGCCTAAGGCTTCCTTCCCAATCACCATGGAGACAGCCACCGCAAGGCTGGCCGGAACTTCTGACGGGGACGGGTCACAAACTCTCAGCCAATAGGAGAGGTCCAGCCTAACCGGCCGGTTCCGCAGAGCCCTCTATTTTACCCATGGACACACAACGGCCCCTTCTGTCCTTGGCCACAAAATCGAGGGCACCCAGGGAATAATTTCACAGTAGGCAACCCCTGATGTGGACACGTTCGACATACTGGGACAGCAGGCAGGTACCTCTTTGCCACTTACGCTACGATATCAGTAGGCAAGGCGCCCTTCCTCAGCATCTATGGCCCCTCTTTGTATGTGTTCTTTTAAAGAAATCTCTTTTTGCTACCCCTGAGACACATCACAACTATGAGGGGCCTGAGAGGGAACCTGGAGATGAAACAGGGGAGGCTTCTGGCTGTACCGCTTCCCCGTGGCTAGAGAATAGCAGTTAGTCTCTCTGGAAGCTCTTAGCTTCTGTTGATCGACATGGGCAATACGGTAGGGGCGGACCCTGGCCAGGTGGAGCTTGTGGGCACACGCAACCTCTGGGGGAAGAATAATTCCGCTGCTGCTTTGTATGGTGTAAACCTCCCCACGCCAAGTGGGATGGGCACAGAACATTGACCCACACCTGCCAGGGGCCTTTCCTGGGACTAAAGATCCCAACCTGGTCTCAACCTTGTCACCTTCTCAGCACATACCTTTCCTGCACACATAATCCTGCCTTTCTCCGTCGGTGCCTCATCCTACTAGGAAAAAAGCATGCCGCTCAAAAAGGCCGATGCCAGAGAAATCGAGGAGACACTGCCATTTTCCACATTTTTGCTGTCTACATATCCCCGCCTCCGGCGGAAGGCTGCCTATGTGGCCGGGCTGCGAAGGCAAGGCCGAAATCCTGGCATCCCGGGCCCCAGCAATCCAGTGGTTTATGGACGTGGGGACCCGGATGACATGTTTCCCACATCCAAGAGGAATCCTTGGGCCCTTCACTGGCTCGCCATTCAGCTCCGCGACGTCCACTACTGGCCCTGGCCTTTGGCCGGTGCCCCATTGTGCGAGTGCTCCGGAGCGATGTTTCTCCACCCATCACTATCATTCTGCCACCAGGGGATATGTGAGTGTGGGAGTCACCATTTGTCTGTCACTGGCAGCAGTGTCACGAGTCACTAGACTTCCAGGTACCAGCTGACCTAGGCTGCCTTCTGCCCCAGGCAAGGTCCGGAATCCTTTATCCCAGATGCTGACACCTGGGCACTGGCCGACATTAATTGTTATCAACACAGAGGTCTGAGTGAGGGTCAGCAGGCCAGCTAGGTGAAGTCAAGGCCAGGTGGGCGGGACTAAGGCTCCTTTGCCATCACCATGGAGACAGTCCCACCACCGGAAGAGTAGGCGGAGCTTATGATGGGCCTGGTGACAAGACTGAGCCAATGGCAGAGATCTGGCCCGCCAGGCAGATGACACAGGGCCCTCCATTATGACCTATGACACCTAGTGGCCACAGGATTTGAGCACACCCTGGGAAAGCCTACGCAGGCACAGGGGAGCCCCTGGTGCGGACTGGTTCAGGGCATTGGCAGAGCAGGCCAGGTACCTCTTTCCCACTTTCCTGAGGATATCGCTACGCAAGGCATCCCCACTCAGCATCTCTTGCCTCTCTCTCTCTGTCTCTCTCTGGATGTGTTCATTCTCTGAAATCTCTTCCTTCTCCCCCTGAGTCACTTCACAGCTTGGAGTGCCTGATAGAGTGCCTAGAGACCAAAGAGCAAAGGGGGAAGGCCTCTGGCTCTACTGCTTGCCCATGGGCAGACAAGATCTGGTAGTTTATCTGGAAGGTCTAGAGAGTAGTGACTGATGGGGTAGCTACATCACCGGCGGACCCTGGCCAGGTGAAGCTTGCTGACATGTGGCAGCCTCTCCGGAGACTACTAATTCCGCTGGTAACATTGTATGCAAATACCTGGCTGAGTGCGAAGGGCAGAAAACATTGACACATACCTGCCAGAGGCCTATCCTGGGTCTGAAGAGTCCACCCCGGTCTCCAGCGACTCATCATCTCAGCACACACTTTGCCTGCACACAGGGAATCCGCCTCTCTCCACGAATGCCTTCTCCTGCTAGGAAACACAGGATGGCACTCAGCCAAAGGAGAGCTCAGGCAAAGTCAACTGAAGCCCGCATTTTCAAGATTTTGCCCTCTGCTGGGCCACAGCCTCCGGTGGCACACTGCATGTGCGTCACTTCTCCGAAGACAAGGCCGAAATCCGGGCATCCAGGGCCCCAGCAGTCCAGAGGCTGTGCATGGCGGCATACGGATCACCTCTTTGCCACGTACAGGAGGGAGGCCTCGGCCCTAGACTGGCTCCGCTAGAGCTCCACGACCTCAGCTATTTTTCCCGACCTTTGGCCCGTGCCCTTGTGAGTGTGTGACCTCTAGTTACACTTCACCTCCGACCACTCTCGATCCGCCACCTGCGGCTACCTGAGCGTGGACATCAACATCTATCACTGTCTGCAGTGTCACAGGTCACTAGGTGTCTAGGCTCAGGCTGACCTTGGCTGTCTTCTGCCCAGGCAAGGAGCTTAATCCTTCAAAGGAAATGAGGACACGTGGTCACTGGCCGACATCCTTTCTTTCATCTACACAGCGGTCTAGATGAGGGTAAAGAGGCCAGGTGGGCCAGGTGAAGGCTGAGTGCGGGGCCTAAGGCTTCCTTCCCAATCACCATGGAGACAGCCACCGCAAGGCTGGCCGGAACTTCTGACGGGGACGGGTCACAAACTCTCAGCCAATAGGAGAGGTCCAGCCTAACCGGCCGGTTCCGCAGAGCCCTCCATTTTACCCATGGACACACAACGGCCCCTTCTGTCCTTGGCCACAAAATCGAGGGCACCCAGGGAATAACTTCACAGTAGGCAACCCCTGATGTGGACACGTTCGACATACTGGGACAGCAGGCAGGTACCTCTTTGCCACTTACGCTACGATATCAGTAGGCAAGGCGCCCTTCCTCAGCATCTATGGCCCCTCTTTGTATGTGTTCTTTTAAAGAAATCTCTTTTTGCTACCCCTGAGACACATCACAACTATGAGGGGCCTGAGAGGGAACCTGGAGATGAAACAGGGGAGGCTTCTGGCTGTACCGCTTCCCCGTGGCTAGAGAATAGCAGTTAGTCTCTCTGGAAGCTCTTAGCTTCTGTTGATCGACATGGGCAATACGGTAGGGGCGGACCCTGGCCAGGTGGAGCTTGTGGGCACACGCAACCTCTGGGGGAAGAATAATTCCGCTGCTGCTTTGTATGGTGTAAACCTCCCCACGCCAAGTGGGATGGGCACAGAACATTGACCCACACCTGCCAGGGGCCTTTCCTGGGACTAAAGATCCCAACCTGGTCTCAACCTTGTCACCTTCTCAGCACATACCTTTCCTGCACACATAATCCTGCCTTTCTCCGTCGGTGCCTCATCCTACTAGGAAAAAAGCATGCCGCTCAAAAAGGCCGATGCCAGAGAAATCGAGGAGACACTGCCATTTTCCACATTTTTGCTGTCTACATATCCCCGCCTCCGGCGGAAGGCTGCCTATGTGGCCGGGCTGCGAAGGCAAGGCCGAAATCCTGGCATCCCGGGCCCCAGCAATCCAGTGGTTTATGGACGTGGGGACCCGGATGACATGTTTCCCACATCCAAGAGGAATCCTTGGGCCCTTCACTGGCTCGCCATTCAGCTCCGCGACGTCCACTGCTGGCCCTGGCCTTTGGCCGGTGCCCCATTGCGCGAGTGCTCCGGAGCGATGTTTCTCCACCCATCACTATCATTCTGCCACCAGGGGATATGTGAGTGTGGGAGTCACCATTTGTCTGTCACTGGCAGCAGTGTCACGAGTCACTAGACTTCCAGGTACCAGCTGACCTAGGCTGCCTTCTGCCCCAGGCAAGGTCCGGAATCCTTTATCCCAGATGCTGACACCTGGGCACTGGCCGACATTAATTGTTATCAACACAGAGGTCTGAGTGAGGGTCAGCAGGCCAGCTAGGTGAAGTCAAGGCCAGGTGGGCGGGACTAAGGCTCCTTTGCCATCACCATGGAGACAGTCCCACCACCGGAAGAGTAGGCGGAGCTTATGATGGGCCTGGTGACAAGACTGAGCCAATGGCAGAGATCTGGCCCACCAGGCAGATGACACAGGGCCCTCCATTATGACCTATGACACCTAGTGGCCACAGGATTTGAGTACACCCTGGGAAAGCCTACGCAGGCACAGGGGAGCCCCTGGTGCGGACTGGTTCAGGGCATTGGCAGAGCAGGCCAGGTACCTCTTTCCCACTTTCCTGAGGATATCGCTACGCAAGGCATCGCCACTCAGCATCTCTTGCCTCTCTCTCTCTGTCTCTCTCTGGATGTGTTCATTCTCTGAAATCTCTTCCTTCTCCCCCTGAGTCACTTCACAGCTTGGAGTGCCTGATAGAGTGCCTAGAGACCAAAGAGCAAAGGGGGAAGGCCTCTGGCTCTACTGCTTGCCCATGGGCAGACAAGATCTGGTAGTTTATCTGGAAGGTCTAGAGAGTAGTGACTGATGGGGTAGCTACATCACCGGCGGACCCTGGCCAGGTGAAGCTTGCTGACATGTGGCAGCCTCTCCGGAGACTACTAATTCCGCTGGTAACATTGTATGCAAATACCTGACTGAGTGCGAAGGGGAGAAAACATTGACACATACCTGCCAGAGGCCTATCCTGGGTCTGAAGAGTCCACCCCGGTCTCCAGCGACTCATCATCTCAGCACACACTTTGCCTGCACACAGGGAATCCGCCTCTCTCCACGAATGCCTTCTCCTGCTAGGAAACACAGGATGGCACTCAGCCAAAGGAGAGCTCAGGCAAAGTCAACTGAAGCCCGCATTTTCAAGATTTTGCCCTCTGCTGGGCCACAGCCTCCGGTGGCACACTGCATGTGCGTCACTTCTCCGAAGACAAGGCCGAAATCCGGGCATCCAGGGCCCCAGCAGTCCAGAGGCTGCGCATGGCGGCATACGGATCACCTCTTTGCCACGTACAGGAGGGAGGCCTCGGCCCTAGACTGGCTCCGCTAGAGCTCCACGACCTCAGCTATTTTTCCCGACCTTTGGCCCGTGCCCTTGTGAGTGTGTGACCTCTAGTTACACTTCACCTCCGACCACTCTCGATCCGCCACCTGCGGATACCTGAGCGTGGACATCAACATCTATCACTGTCTGCACTGTCACAGGTCACTAGGTGTCTAGGCTCAGGCTGACCTTGGCTGTCTTCTGCCCAGGCAAGGAGCTTAATCCTTCAAAGGAAATGAGGACACGTGGTCACTGGCCGACATCCTTTCTTTCATCTACACAGCGGTCTAGATGAGGGTAAAGAGGCCAGGTGGGCCAGGTGAAGGCTGAGTGCGGGGCCTAAGGCTTCCTTCCCAATCACCATGGAGACAGCCACCGCAAGGCTGGCTGGAACTTCTGACGGGGACGGGTCACAAACTCTCAGCCAATAGGAGAGGTCCAGCCTAACCGGCCGGTTCCGCAGAGCCCTCCATTTTACCCATGGACACACAACGGCCCCTTCTGTCCTTGGCCACAAAATCGAGGGCACCCAGGGAATAACTTCACAGTAGGCAACCCCTGATGTGGACACGTTCGACATACTGGGACAGCAGGCAGGTACCTCTTTGCCACTTACGCTACGATATCAGTAGGCAAGGCGCCCTTCCTCAGCATCTATGGCCCCTCTTTGTATGTGTTCTTTTAAAGAAATCTCTTTTTGCTACCCCTGAGACACATCACAACTATGAGGGGCCTGAGAGGGAACCTGGAGATGAAACAGGGGAGGCTTCTGGCTGTACCGCTTCCCCGTGGCTAGAGAATAGCAGTTAGTCTCTCTGGAAGCTCTTAGCTTCTGTTGATCGACATGGGCAATACGGTAGGGGCGGACCCTGGCCAGGTGGAGCTTGTGGGCACACGCAACCTCTGGGGGAAGAATAATTCCGCTGCTGCTTTGTATGGTGTAAACCTCCCCACGCCAAGTGGGATGGGCACAGAACATTGACCCACACCTGCCAGGGGCCTTTCCTGGGACTAAAGATCCCAACCTGGTCTCAACCTTGTCACCTTCTCAGCACATACCTTTCCTGCACACATAATCCTGCCTTTCTCCGTCGGTGCCTCATCCTACTAGGAAAAAAGCATGCCGCTCAAAAAGGCCGATGCCAGAGAAATCGAGGAGACACTGCCATTTTCCACATTTTTGCTGTCTACATATCCCCGCCTCCGGCGGAAGGCTGCCTATGTGGCCGGGCTGCGAAGGCAAGGCCGAAATCCTGGCATCCCGGGCCCCAGCAATCCAGTGGTTTATGGACGTGGGGACCCGGATGACATGTTTCCCACATCCAAGAGGAATCCTTGGGCCCTTCACTGGCTCGCCATTCAGCTCCGCGACGTCCACTGCTGGCCCTGGCCTTTGGCCGGTGCCCCATTGCGCGAGTGCTCCGGAGCGATGTTTCTCCACCCATCACTATCATTCTGCCACCAGGGGATATGTGAGTGTGGGAGTCACCATTTGTCTGTCACTGGCAGCAGTGTCACGAGTCACTAGACTTCCAGGTACCAGCTGACCTAGGCTGCCTTCTGCCCCAGGCAAGGTCCGGAATCCTTTATCCCAGATGCTGACACCTGGGCACTGGCCGACATTAATTGTTATCAACACAGAGGTCTGAGTGAGGGTCAGCAGGCCAGCTAGGTGAAGTCAAGGCCAGGTGGGCGGGACTAAGGCTCCTTTGCCATCACCATGGAGACAGTCCCACCACCGGAAGAGTAGGCGGAGCTTATGATGGGCCTGGTGACAAGACTGAGCCAATGGCAGAGATCTGGCCCGCCAGGCAGATGACACAGGGCCCTCCATTATGACCTATGACACCTAGTGGCCACAGGATTTGAGTACACCCTGGGAAAGCCTACGCAGGCACAGGGGAGCCCCTGGTGCGGACTGGTTCAGGGCATTGGCAGAGCAGGCCAGGTACCTCTTTCCCACTTTCCTGAGGATATCACTACGCAAGGCATCGCCACTCAGCATCTCTTGCCTCTCTCTCTCTGTCTCTCTCTGGATGTGTTCATTCTCTGAAATCTCTTCCTTCTCCCCCTGAGTCACTTCACAGCTTGGAGTGCCTGATAGAGTGCCTAGAGACCAAAGAGCAAAGGGGGAAGGCCTCTGGCTCTACTGCTTGCCCATGGGCAGACAAGATCTGGTAGTTTATCTGGAAGGTCTAGAGAGTAGTGACTGATGGGGTAGCTACATCACCGGCGGACCCTGGCCAGGTGAAGCTTGCTGACATGTGGCAGCCTCTCCGGAGACTACTAATTCCGCTGGTAACATTGTATGCAAATACCTGGCTGAGTGCGAAGGGCAGAAAACATTGACACATACCTGCCAGAGGCCTATCCTGGGTCTGAAGAGTCCACCCCGGTCTCCAGCGACTCATCATCTCAGCACACACTTTGCCTGCACACAGGGAATCCGCCTCTCTCCACGAATGCCTTCTCCTGCTAGGAAACACAGGATGGCACTCAGCCAAAGGAGAGCTCAGGCAAAGTCAACTGAAGCCCGCATTTTCAAGATTTTGCCCTCTGCTGGGCCACAGCCTCCGGTGGCACACTGCATGTGCGTCACTTCTCCGAAGACAAGGCCGAAATCCGGGCATCCAGGGCCCCAGCAGTCCAGAGGCTGCGCATGGCGGCATACGGATCACCTCTTTGCCACGTACAGGAGGGAGGCCTCGGCCCTAGACTGGCTCCGCTAGAGCTCCACGACCTCAGCTATTTTTCCCGACCTTTGGCCCGTGCCCTTGTGAGTGTGTGACCTCTAGTTACACTTCACCTCCGACCACTCTCGATCCGCCACCTGTGGCTACCTGAGCGTGGACATCAACATCTATCACTGTCTGCAGTGTCACAGGTCACTAGGTGTCTAGGCTCAGGCTGACCTTGGCTGTCTTCTGCCCAGGCAAGGAGCTTAATCCTTCAAAGGAAATGAGGACACGTGGTCACTGGCCGACAACCTTTCTTTCATCTACACAGCGGTCTAGATGAGGGTAAAGAGGCCAGGTGGGCCAGGTGAAGGCTGAGTGCGGGGCCTAAGGCTTCCTTCCCAATCACCATGGAGACAGCCACCGCAAGGCTGGCCGGAACTTCTGACGGGGACGGGTCACAAACTCTCAGCCAATAGGAGAGGTCCAGCCTAACCGGCCGGTTCCGCAGAGCCCTCCATTTTACCCATGGACACACAACGGCCCCTTCTGTCCTTGGCCACAAAATCGAGGGCACCCAGGGAATAACTTCACAGTAGGCAACCCCTGATGTGGACACGTTCGACATACTGGGACAGCAGGCAGGTACCTCTTTGCCACTTATACTACGATATCAGTAGGCAAGGCGCCCTTCCTCAGCATCTATGGCCCCTCTTTGTATGTGTTCTTTTAAAGAAATCTCTTTTTGCTACCCCTGAGACACATCACAACTATGAGGGGCCTGAGAGGGAACCTGGAGATGAAACAGGGGAGGCTTCTGGCTGTACCGCTTCCCCGTGGCTAGAGAATAGCAGTTAGTCTCTCTGGAAGCTCTTAGCTTCTGTTGATCGACATGGGCAATACGGTAGGGGCGGACCCTGGCCAGGTGGAGCTTGTGGGCACACGCAACCTCTGGGGGAAGAATAATTCCGCTGCTGCTTTGTATGGTGTAAACCTCCCCACGCCAAGTGGGATGGGCACAGAACATTGACCCACACCTGCCAGGGGCCTTTCCTGGGACTAAAGATCCCAACCTGGTCTCAACCTTGTCACCTTCTCAGCACATACCTTTCCTGCACACATAATCCTGCCTTTCTCCGTCGGTGCCTCATCCTACTAGGAAAAAAGCATGCCGCTCAAAAAGGCCGATGCCAGAGAAATCGAGGAGACACTGCCATTTTCCACATTTTTGCTGTCTACATATCCCCGCCTCCGGCGGAAGGCTGCCTATGTGGCCGGGCTGCGAAGGCAAGGCCGAAATCCTGGCATTCCGGGCCCCAGCAATCCAGTGGTTTATGGACGTGGGCACCCGGATGACATGTTTCCCACATCCAAGAGGAATCCTTGGGCCCTTCACTGGCTCGCCATTCAGCTCCGCGACGTCCACTACTGGCCCTGGCCTTTGGCCGGTGCCCCATTGCGCGAGTGCTCCGGAGCGATGTTTCTCCACCCATCACTATCATTCTGCCACCAGGGGATATGTGAGTGTGGGAGTCACCATTTGTCTGTCACTGGCAGCAGTGTCACGAGTCACTAGACTTCCAGGTACCAGCTGACCTAGGCTGCCTTCTGCCCCAGGCAAGGTCCGGAATCCTTTATCCCAGATGCTGACACCTGGGCACTGGCCGACATTAATTGTTATCAACACAGAGGTCTGAGTGAGGGTCAGCAGGCCAGCTAGGTGAAGTCAAGGCCAGGTGGGCGGGACTAAGGCTCCTTTGCCATCACCATGGAGACAGTCCCACCACCGGAAGAGTAGGCGGAGCTTATGATGGGCCTGGTGACAAGACTGAGCCAATGGCAGAGATCTGGCCCGCCAGGCAGATGACACAGGGCCCTCCATTATGACCTATGACACCTAGTGGCCACAGGATTTGAGCACACCCTGGGAAAGCCTACACAGGCACAGGGGAGCCCCTGGTGCGGACTGGTTCAGGGCATTGGCAGAGCAGGCCAGGTACCTCTTTCCCACTTTCCTGAGGATATCGCTACGCAAGGCATCCCCACTCAGCATCTCTTGCCTCTCTCTCTCTGTCTCTCTCTGGATGTGTTCATTCTCTGAAATCTCTTCCTTCTCCCCCTGAGTCACTTCACAGCTTGGAGTGCCTGATAGAGTGCCTAGAGACCAAAGAGCAAAGGGGGAAGGCCTCTGGCTCTACTGGTTGCCCATGGGCAGACAAGATCTGGTAGTTTATCTGGAAGGTCTAGAGAGTAGTGACTGATGGGGTAGCTACATCACCGGCGGACCCTGGCCAGGTGAAGCTTGCTGACATGTGGCAGCCTCTCCGGAGACTACTAATTCCGCTGGTAACATTGTATGCAAATACCTGGCTGAGTGCGAAGGGCAGAAAACATTGACACATACCTGCCAGAGGCCTATCCTGGGTCTGAAGAGTCCACCCCGGTCTCCAGCGACTCATCATCTCAGCACACACTTTGCCTGCACACAGGGAATCCGCCTCTCTCCACGAATGCCTTCTCCTGCTAGGAAACACAGGATGGCACTCAGCCAAAGGAGAGCTCAGGCAAAGTCAACTGAAGCGCGCATTTTCAAGATTTTGCCCTCTGCTGGGCCACAGCCTCCGGTGGCACACTGCATGTGCGTCACTTCTCCGAAGACAAGGCCGAAATCCGGGCATCCAGGGCCCCAGCAGTCCAGAGGCTGTGCATGGCGGCATACGGATCACCTCTTTGCCACGTACAGGAGGGAGGCCTCGGCCCTAGACTGGCTCCGCTAGAGCTCCACGACCTCAGCTATTTTTCCCGACCTTTGGCCCGTGCCCTTGTGAGTGTGTGACCTCTAGTTACACTTCACCTCCGACCACTCTCGATCCGCCACCTGCGGCTACCTGAGCGTGGACATCAACATCTATCACTGTCTGCACTGTCACAGGTCACTAGGTGTCTAGGCTCAGGCTGACCTTGGCTGTCTTCTGCCCAGGCAAGGAGCTTAATCCTTCAAAGGAAATGAGGACACGTGGTCACTGGCCGACATCCTTTCTTTCATCTACACAGCGGTCTAGATGAGGGTAAAGAGGCCAGGTGGGCCAGGTGAAGGCTGAGTGCGGGGCCTAAGGCTTCCTTCCCAATCACCATGGAGACAGCCACCGCAAGGCTGGCCGGAACTTCTGACGGGGACGGGTCACAAACTCTCAGCCAATAGGAGAGGTCCAGCCTAACCGGCCGGTTCCGCAGAGCCCTCTATTTTACCCATGGACACACAACGGCCCCTTCTGTCCTTGGCCACAAAATCGAGGGCACCCAGGGAATAATTTCACAGTAGGCAACCCCTGATGTGGACACGTTCGACATACTGGGACAGCAGGCAGGTACCTCTTTGCCACTTACGCTACGATATCAGTAGGCAAGGCGCCCTTCCTCAGCATCTATGGCCCCTCTTTGTATGTGTTCTTTTAAAGAAATCTCTTTTTGCTACCCCTGAGACACATCACAACTATGAGGGGCCTGAGAGGGAACCTGGAGATGAAACAGGGGAGGCTTCTGGCTGTACCGCTTCCCCGTGGCTAGAGAATAGCAGTTAGTCTCTCTGGAAGCTCTTAGCTTCTGTTGATCGACATGGGCAATACGGTAGGGGCGGACCCTGGCCAGGTGGAGCTTGTGGGCACACGCAACCTCTGGGGGAAGAATAATTCCGCTGCTGCTTTGTATGGTGTAAACCTCCCCACGCCAAGTGGGATGGGCACAGAACATTGACCCACACCTGCCAGGGGCCTTTCCTGGGACTAAAGATCCCAACCTGGTCTCAACCTTGTCACCTTCTCAGCACATACCTTTCCTGCACACATAATCCTGCCTTTCTCCGTCGGTGCCTCATCCTACTAGGAAAAAAGCATGCCGCTCAAAAAGGCCGATGCCAGAGAAATCGAGGAGACACTGCCATTTTCCACATTTTTGCTGTCTACATATCCCCGCCTCCGGCGGAAGGCTGCCTATGTGGCCGGGCTGCGAAGGCAAGGCCGAAATCCTGGCATCCCGGGCCCTAGCAATCCAGTGGTTTATGGACGTGGGGACCCGGATGACATGTTTCCCACATCCAAGAGGAATCCTTGGGCCCTTCACTGGCTCGCCATTCAGCTCCGCGACGTCCACTGCTGGCCCTGGCCTTTGGCCGGTGCCCCATTGCGCGAGTGCTCCGGAGCGATGTTTCTCCACCCATCACTATCATTCTGCCACCAGGGGATATGTGAGTGTGGGAGTCACCATTTGTCTGTCACTGGCAGCAGTGTCACGAGTCACTAGACTTCCAGGTACCAGCTGACCTAGGCTGCCTTCTGCCCCAGGCAAGGTCCGGAATCCTTTATCCCAGATGCTGACACCTGGGCACTGGCCGACATTAATTGTTATCAACACAGAGGTCTGAGTGAGGGTCAGCAGGCCAGCTAGGTGAAGTCAAGGCCAGGTGGGCGGGACTAAGGCTCCTTTGCCATCACCATGGAGACAGTCCCACCACCGGAAGAGTAGGCGGAGCTTATGATGGGCCTGGTGACAAGACTGAGCCAATGGCAGAGATCTGGCCCGCCAGGCAGATGACACAGGGCCCTCCATTATGACCTATGACACCTAGTGGCCACAGGATTTGAGTACACCCTGGGAAAGCCTACGCAGGCACAGGGGAGCCCCTGGTGCGGACTGGTTCAGGGCATTGGCAGAGCAGGCCAGGTACCTCTTTCCCACTTTCCTGAGGATATCACTACGCAAGGCATCGCCACTCAGCATCTCTTGCCTCTCTCTCTCTGTCTCTCTCTGGATGTGTTCATTCTCTGAAATCTCTTCCTTCTCCCCCTGAGTCACTTCACAGCTTGGAGTGCCTGATAGAGTGCCTAGAGACCAAAGAGCAAAGGGGGAAGGCCTCTGGCTCTACTGCTTGCCCATGGGCAGACAAGATCTGGTAGTTTATCTGGAAGCTCTAGAGAGTAGTGACTGATGGGGTAGCTACATCACCGGCGGACCCTGGCCAGGTGAAGCTTGCTGACATGTGGCAGCCTCTCCGGAGACTACTAATTCCGCTGGTAACATTGTATGCAAATACCTGGCTGAGTGCGAAGGGCAGAAAACATTGACACATACCTGCCAGAGGCCTATCCTGGGTCTGAAGAGTCCACCCCGGTCTCCAGCGACTCATCATCTCAGCACACACTTTGCCTGCACACAGGGAATCCGCCTCTCTCCACGAATGCCTTCTCCTGCTAGGAAACACAGGATGGCACTCAGCCAAAGGAGAGCTCAGGCAAAGTCAACTGAAGCCCGCATTTTCAAGATTTTGCCCTCTGCTGGGCCACAGCCTCCGGTGGCACACTGCATGTGCGTCACTTCTCCGAAGACAAGGCCGAAATCCGGGCATCCAGGGCCCCAGCAGTCCAGAGGCTGCGCATGGCGGCATACGGATCACCTCTTTGCCACGTACAGGAGGGAGGCCTCGGCCCTAGACTGGCTCCGCTAGAGCTCCACGACCTCAGCTATTTTTCCCGACCTTTGGCCCGTGCCCTTGTGAGTGTGTGACCTCTAGTTACACTTCACCTCCGACCACTCTCGATCCGCCACCTGTGGCTACCTGAGCGTGGACATCAACATCTATCACTGTCTGCAGTGTCACAGGTCACTAGGTGTCTAGGCTCAGGCTGACCTTGGCTGTCTTCTGCCCAGGCAAGGAGCTTAATCCTTCAAAGGAAATGAGGACACGTGGTCACTGGCCGACAACCTTTCTTTCATCTACACAGCGGTCTAGATGAGGGTAAAGAGGCCAGGTGGGCCAGGTGAAGGCTGAGTGCGGGGCCTAAGGCTTCCTTCCCAATCACCATGGAGACAGCCACCGCAAGGCTGGCTGGAACTTCTGACGGGGACGGGTCACAAACTCTCAGCCAATAGGAGAGGTCCAGCCTAACCGGCCGGTTCCGCAGAGCCCTCCATTTTACCCATGGACACACAACGGCCCCTTCTGTCCTTGGGCACAAAATCGAGGGCACCCAGGGAATAACTTCACAGTAGGCAACCCCTGATGTGGACACGTTCGACATACTGGGACAGCAGGCAGGTACCTCTTTGCCACTTACGCTACGATATCAGTAGGCAAGGCGCCCTTCCTCAGCATCTATGGCCCCTCTTTGTATGTGTTCTTTTAAAGAAATCTCTTTTTGCTACCCCTGAGACACATCACAACTATGAGGGGCCTGAGAGGGAACCTGGAGATGAAACAGGGGAGGCTTCTGGCTGTACCGCTTCCCCGTGGCTAGAGAATAGCAGTTAGTCTCTCTGGAAGCTCTTAGCTTCTGTTGATCGACATGGGCAATACGGTAGGGGCGGACCCTGGCCAGGTGGAGCTTGTGGGCACACGCAACCTCTGGGGGAAGAATAATTCCGCTGCTGCTTTGTATGGTGTAAACCTCCCCACGCCAAGTGGGATGGGCACAGAACATTGACCCACACCTGCCAGGGGCCTTTCCTGGGACTAAAGATCCCAACCTGGTCTCAACCTTGTCACCTTCTCAGCACATACCTTTCCTGCACACATAATCCTGCCTTTCTCCGTCGGTGCCTCATCCTACTAGGAAAAAAGCATGCCGCTCAAAAAGGCCGATGCCAGAGAAATCGAGGAGACACTGCCATTTTCCACATTTTTGCTGTCTACATATCCCCGCCTCCGGCGGAAGGCTGCCTATGTGGCCGGGCTGCGAAGGCAAGGCCGAAATCCTGGCATCCCGGGCCCCAGCAATCCAGTGGTTTATGGACGTGGGGACCCGGATGACATGTTTCCCACATCCAAGAGGAATCCTTGGGCCCTTCACTGGCTCGCCATTCAGCTCCGCGACGTCCACTACTGGCCCTGGCCTTTGGCCGGTGCCCCATTGCGCGAGTGCTCCGGAGCGATGTTTCTCCACCCATCACTATCATTCTGCCACCAGGGGATATGTGAGTGTGGGAGTCACCATTTGTCTGTCACTGGCAGCAGTGTCACGAGTCACTAGACTTCCAGGTACCAGCTGACCTAGGCTGCCTTCTGCCCCAGGCAAGGTCCGGAATCCTTTATCCCAGATGCTGACACCTGGGCACTGGCCGACATTAATTGTTATCAACACAGAGGTCTGAGTGAGGGTCAGCAGGCCAGCTAGGTGAAGTCAAGGCCAGGTGGGCGGGACTAAGGCTCCTTTGCCATCACCATGGAGACAGTCCCACCACCGGAAGAGTAGGCGGAGCTTATGATGGGCCTGGTGACAAGACTGAGCCAATGGCAGAGATCTGGCCCGCCAGGCAGATGACACAGGGCCCTCCATTATGACCTATGACACCTAGTGGCCACAGGATTTGAGCACACCCTGGGAAAGCCTACGCAGGCACAGGGGAGCCCCTGGTGCGGACTGGTTCAGGGCATTGGCAGAGCAGGCCAGGTACCTCTTTCCCACTTTCCTGAGGATATCGCTACGCAAGGCATCCCCACTCAGCATCTCTTGCCTCTCTCTCTCTGTCTCTCTCTGGATGTGTTCATTCTCTGAAATCTCTTCCTTCTCCCCCTGAGTCACTTCACAGCTTGGAGTGCCTGATAGAGTGCCTAGAGACCAAAGAGCAAAGGGGGAAGGCCTCTGGCTCTACTGCTTGCCCATGGGCAGACAAGATCTGGTAGTTTATCTGGAAGGTCTAGAGAGTAGTGACTGATGGGGTAGCTACATCACCGGCGGACCCTGGCCAGGTGAAGCTTGCTGACATGTGGCAGCCTCTCCGGAGACTACTAATTCCGCTGGTAACATTGTATGCAAATACCTGGCTGAGTGCGAAGGGCAGAAAACATTGACACATACCTGCCAGAGGCCTATCCTGGGTCTGAAGAGTCCACCCCGGTCTCCAGCGACTCATCATCTCAGCACACACTTTGCCTGCACACAGGGAATCCGCCTCTCTCCACGAATGCCTTCTCCTGCTAGGAAACACAGGATGGCACTCAGCCAAAGGAGAGCTCAGGCAAAGTCAACTGAAGCCCGCATTTTCAAGATTTTGCCCTCTGCTGGGCCACAGCCTCCGGTGGCACACTGCATGTGCGTCACTTCTCCGAAGACAAGGCCGAAATCCGGGCATCCAGGGCCCCAGCAGTCCAGAGGCTGTGCATGGCGGCATACGGATCACCTTTTTGCCACGTACAGGAGGGAGGCCTCGGCCCTAGACTGGCTCCGCTAGAGCTCCACGACCTCAGCTATTTTTCCCGACCTTTGGCCCGTGCCCTTGTGAGTGTGTGACCTCTAGTTACACTTCACCTCCGACCACTCTCGATCCGCCACCTGCGGCTACCTGAGCGTGGACATCAACATCTATCACTGTCTGCAGTGTCACAGGTCACTAGGTGTCTAGGCTCAGGCTGACCTTGGCTGTCTTCTGCCCAGGCAAGGAGCTTAATCCTTCAAAGGAAATGAGGACACGTGGTCACTGGCCGACATCCTTTCTTTCATCTACACAGCGGTCTAGATGAGGGTAAAGAGGCCAGGTGGGCCAGGTGAAGGCTGAGTGCGGGGCCTAAGGCTTCCTTCCCAATCACCATGGAGACAGCCACCGCAAGGCTGGCCGGAACTTCTGACGGGGACGGGTCACAAACTCTCAGCCAATAGGAGAGGTCCAGCCTAACCGGCCGGTTCCGCAGAGCCCTCTATTTTACCCATGGACACACAACGGCCCCTTCTGTCCTTGGCCACAAAATCGAGGGCACCCAGGGAATAATTTCACAGTAGGCAACCCCTGATGTGGACACGTTCGACATACTGGGACAGCAGGCAGGTACCTCTTTGCCACTTACGCTACGATATCAGTAGGCAAGGCGCCCTTCCTCAGCATCTATGGCCCCTCTTTGTATGTGTTCTTTTAAAGAAATCTCTTTTTGCTACCCCTGAGACACATCACAACTATGAGGGGCCTGAGAGGGAACCTGGAGATGAAACAGGGGAGGCTTCTGGCTGTACCGCTTCCCCGTGGCTAGAGAATAGCAGTTAGTCTCTCTGGAAGCTCTTAGCTTCTGTTGATCGACATGGGCAATACGGTAGGGGCGGACCCTGGCCAGGTGGAGCTTGTGGGCACACGCAACCTCTGGGGGAAGAATAATTCCGCTGCTGCTTTGTATGGTGTAAACCTCCCCACGCCAAGTGGGATGGGCACAGAACATTGACCCACACCTGCCAGGGGCCTTTCCTGGGACTAAAGATCCCAACCTGGTCTCAACCTTGTCACCTTCTCAGCACATACCTTTCCTGCACACATAATCCTGCCTTTCTCCGTCGGTGCCTCATCCTACTAGGAAAAAAGCATGCCGCTCAAAAAGGCCGATGCCAGAGAAATCGAGGAGACACTGCCATTTTCCACATTTTTGCTGTCTACATATCCCCGCCTCCGGCGGAAGGCTGCCTATGTGGCCGGGCTGCGAAGGCAAGGCCGAAATCCTGGCATCCCGGGCCCCAGCAATCCAGTGGTTTATGGACGTGGGGACCCGGATGACATGTTTCCCACATCCAAGAGGAATCCTTGGGCCCTTCACTGGCTCGCCATTCAGCTCCGCGACGTCCACTACTGGCCCTGGCCTTTGGCCGGTGCCCCATTGCGCGAGTGCTCCGGAGCGATGTTTCTCCACCCATCACTATCATTCTGCCACCAGGGGATATGTGAGTGTGGGAGTCACCATTTGTCTGTCACTGGCAGCAGTGTCACGAGTCACTAGACTTCCAGGTACCAGCTGACCTAGGCTGCCTTCTGCCCCAGGCAAGGTCCGGAATCCTTTATCCCAGATGCTGACACCTGGGCACTGGCCGACATTAATTGTTATCAACACAGAGGTCTGAGTGAGGGTCAGCAGGCCAGCTAGGTGAAGTCAAGGCCAGGTGGGCGGGACTAAGGCTCCTTTGCCATCACCATGGAGACAGTCCCACCACCGGAAGAGTAGGCGGAGCTTATGATGGGCCTGGTGACAAGACTGAGCCAATGGCAGAGATCTGGCCCGCCAGGCAGATGACACAGGGCCCTCCATTATGACCTATGACACCTAGTGGCCACAGGATTTGAGCACACCCTGGGAAAGCCTACGCAGGCACAGGGGAGCCCCTGGTGCGGACTGGTTCAGGGCATTGGCAGAGCAGGCCAGGTACCTCTTTCCCACTTTCCTGAGGATATCACTACGCAAGGCATCCCCACTCAGCATCTCTTGCCTCTCTCTCTCTGTCTCTCTCTGGATGTGTTCATTCTCTGAAATCTCTTCCTTCTCCCCCTGAGTCACTTCACAGCTTGGAGTGCCTGATAGAGTGCCTAGAGACCAAAGAGCAAAGGGGGAAGGCCTCTGGCTCTACTGCTTGCCCATGGGCAGACAAGATCTGGTAGTTTATCTGGAAGCTCTAGAGAGTAGTGACTGATGGGGTAGCTACATCACCGGCGGACCCTGGCCAGGTGAAGCTTGCTGGCATGTGGCAGCCTCTCCGGAGACTACTAATTCCGCTGGTAACATTGTATGCAAATACCTGGCTGAGTGCGAAGGGCAGAAAACATTGACACATACCTGCCAGAGGCCTATCCTGGGTCTGAAGAGTCCACCCCGGTCTCCAGCGACTCATCATCTCAGCACACACTTTGCCTGCACACAGGGAATCCGCCTCTCTCCACGAATGCCTTCTCCTGCTAGGAAACACAGGATGGCACTCAGCCAAAGGAGAGCTCAGGCAAAGTCAACTGAAGCCCGCATTTTCAAGATTTTGCCCTCTGCTGGGCCACAGCCTCCGGTGGCACACTGCATGTGCCTCACTTCTCCGAAGACAAGGCCGAAATCCGGGCATCCAGGGCCCCAGCAGTCCAGAGGCTGTGCATGGCGGCATACGGATCACCTCTTTGCCACGTACAGGAGGGAGGCCTCGGCCCTAGACTGGCTCCGCTAGAGCTCCACGACCTCAGCTATTTTTCCCGACCTTTGGCCCGTGCCCTTGTGAGTGTGTGACCTCTAGTTACACTTCACCTCCGACCACTCTCGATCCGCCACCTGCGGCTACCTGAGCGTGGACATCAACATCTATCACTCTCTGCAGTGTCACAGGTCACTAGGTGTCTAGGCTCAGGCTGACCTTGGCTGTCTTCTGCCCAGGCAAGGAGCTTAATCCTTCAAAGGAAATGAGGACACGTGGTCACTGGCCGACATCCTTTCTTTCATCTACACAGCGGTCTAGATGACGGTAAAGAGGCCAGGTGGGCCAGGTGAAGGCTGAATGCGGGGCCTAAGGCTTCCTTCCCAATCACCATGGAGACAGCCACCGCAAGGCTGGCCGGAACTTCTGACCGGGACGGGTCACAAACTCTCAGCCAATAGGAGAGGTCCAGCCTAACCGGCCGGTTCCGCAGAGCCCTCCATTTTACCCATGGACACACAACGGCCCCTTCTGTCCTTGGCCACAAAATCGAGGGCACCCAGGGAATAACTTCACAGTAGGCAACCCCTGATGTGGACACGTTCGACATACTGGGACAGCAGGCAGGTACCTCTTTGCCACTTACGCTACGATATCAGTAGGCAAGGCGCCCTTCCTCAGCATCTATGGCCCCTCTTTGTATGTGTTCTTTTAAAGAAATCTCTTTTTGCTACCCCTGAGACACATCACAACTATGAGGGGCCTGAGAGGGAACCTGGAGATGAAACAGGGGAGGCTTCTGGCTGTACCGCTTCCCCGTGGCTAGAGAATAGCAGTTAGTCTCTCTGGAAGCTCTTAGCTTCTGTTGATCGACATGGGCAATACGGTAGGGGCGGACCCTGGCCAGGTGGAGCTTGTGGGCACACGCAACCTCTGGGGGAAGAATAATTCCGCTGCTGCTTTGTATGGTGTAAACCTCCCCACGCCAAGTGGGATGGGCACAGAACATTGACCCACACCTGCCAGGGGCCTTTCCTGGGACTAAAGATCCCAACCTGGTCTCAACCTTGTCACCTTCTCAGCACATACCTTTCCTGCACACATAATCCTGCCTTTCTCCGTCGGTGCCTCATCCTACTAGGAAAAAAGCATGCCGCTCAAAAAGGCCGATGCCAGAGAAATCGAGGAGACACTGCCATTTTCCACATTTTTGCTGTCTACATATCCCCGCCTCCGGCGGAAGGCTGCCTATGTGGCCGGGCTGCGAAGGCAAGGCCGAAATCCTGGCATCCCGGGCCCTAGCAATCCAGTGGTTTATGGACGTGGGGACCCGGATGACATGTTTCCCACATCCAAGAGGAATCCTTGGGCCCTTCACTGGCTCGCCATTCAGCTCCGCGACGTCCACTACTGGCCCTGGCCTTTGGCCTGTGCCCCATTGCGCGAGTGCTCCGGAGCGATGTTTCTCCACCCATCACTATCATTCTGCCACCAGGGGATATGTGAGTGTGGGAGTCACCATTTGTCTGTCACTCTTAGCAGTGTCACGAGTCACTAGACTTCCAGGTACCAGCTGACCTAGGCTGCCTTCTGCCCCAGGCAAGGTCCGGAATCCTTTATCCCAGATGCTGACACCTGGGCACTGGCCGACATTAATTGTTATCAACACAGAGGTCTGAGTGAGGGTCAGCAGGCCAGCTAGGTGAAGTCACGGCCAGGTGGGCGGGACTAAGGCTCCTTTGCCATCACCATGGAGACAGTCCCACCACCGGAAGAGTAGGCGGAGCTTATGATGGGCCTGGTGACAAGACTGAGCCAATGGCAGAGATCTGGCCCGCCAGGCAGATGACACAAGGCCCTCAATTATGACCTATGACACCTAGTGGCCACAGGATTTGAGCACACCCTGGGAAAGCCTACGCAGGCACAGGGGAGCCCCTGGTGCGGACTGGTTCAGGGCATTGGCAGAGCAGGCCAGGTACCTCTTTCCCACTTTCCTGAGGATATCACTACGCAAGGCATCCCCACTCAGCATCTCTTGCCTCTCTCTCTCTGTCTCTCTCTGGATGTGTTCATTCTCTGAAATCTCTTCCTTCTCCCCCTGAGTCACTTCACAGCTTGGAGTGCCTGATAGAGTGCCTAGAGACCAAAGAGCAAAGGGGGAAGGCCTCTGGCTCTACTGGTTGCCCATGGGCAGACAAGATCTGGTAGTTTATCTGGAAGGTCTAGAGAGTAGTGACTGATGGGGTAGCTACATCACCGGTGGACCCTGGCCAGGTGAAGCTTGCTGACATGTGGCAGCCTCTCTGGAGACTACTAATTCCGCTGGTAACATTGTATGCAAATACCTGACTGAGTGCGAAGCGGAGAAAACATTGACACATACCTGCCAGAGGCCTATCCTGGGTCTGAAGAGTCCACCCCGGTCTCCAGCGACTCATCATCTCAGCACACACTTTGCCTGCACACAGGGAATCCGCCTCTCTCCACGAATGCCTTCTCCTGCTAGGAAACACAGGATGGCACTCAGCCAAAGGAGAGCTCAGGCAAAGTCAACTGAAGCCCGCATTTTCAAGATTTTGCCCTCTGCTGGGCCACAGCCTCCGGTGGCACACTGCATGTGCGTCACTTCTCCGAAGACAAGGCCGAAATCCGGGCATCCAGGGCCCCAGCAGTCCAGAGGCTGTGCATGGCGGCATACGGATCACCTCTTTGCCACGTACAGGAGGGAGGCCCCGGCCCTAGACTGGCTCCGCTAGAGCTCCACGACCTCAGCTATTTTTCCCGACCTTTGGCCCGTGCCCTTGTGAGTGTGTGACCTCTAGTTACACTTCACCTCCGACCACTCTCGATCCGCCACCTGCGGCTACCTGAGCGTGGACATCAACATCTATCACTGTCTGCAGTGTCACAGGTCACTAGGTGTCTAGGCTCAGGCTGACCTTGGCTGTCTTCTGCCCAGGCAAGGAGCTTAATCCTTCAAAGGAAATGAGGACACGTGGTCACTGGCCGACATCCTTTCTTTCATCTACACAGCGGTCTAGATGAGGGTAAAGAGGCCAGGTGGGCCAGGTGAAGGCTGAGTGCGGGGCCTAAGGCTTCCTTCCCAATCACCATGGAGACAGCCACGGCAAGGGTGGCCGGAACTTCTGACGGGGACGGGTCACAAACTCTCAGCCAATAGGAGAGGTCCAGCCTAACCGGCCGGTTCCGCAGAGCCCTCCATTTTACCCATGGACACACAACGGCACCTTCTGTCCTTGGGCACAAAATCGAGGGCACCCAGGGAATAACTTCACAGTAGGCAACCCCTGATGTGGACACGTTCGACATACTGGGACAGCAGGCAGGTACCTCTTTGCCACTTACGCTACGATATCAGTAGGCAAGGCGCCCTTCCTCAGCATCTATGGCCCCTCTTTGTATGTGTTCTTTTAAAGAAATCTCTTTTTGCTACCCCTGAGACACATCACAACTATGAGGGGCCTGAGAGGGAACCTGGAGATGAAACAGGGGAGGCTTCTGGCTGTACCGCTTCCCCGTGGCTAGAGAATAGCAGTTAGTCTCTCTGGAAGCTCTTAGCTTCTGTTGATCGACATGGGCAATACGGTAGGGGCGGACCCTGGCCAGGTGGAGCTTGTGGGCACACGCAACCTCTGGGGGAAGAATAATTCCGCTGCTGCTTTGTATGGTGTCAACCTCCCCACGCCAAGTGGGATGGGCACAGAACATTGACCCACACCTGCCAGGGGCCTTTCCTGGGACTAAAGATCCCAACCTGGTCTCAACCTTGTCACCTTCTCAGCACATACCTTTCCTGCACACATAATCCTGCCTTTCTCCGTCGGTGCCTCATCCTACTAGGAAAAAAGCATGCCGCTCAAAAAGGCCGATGCCAGAGAAATCGAGGAGACACTGCCATTTTCCACATTTTTGCTGTCTACATATCCCCGCCTCCGGCGGAAGGCTGCCTATGTGGCCGGGCTGCGAAGGCAAGGCCGAAATCCTGGCATCCCGGGCCCCAGCAATCCAGTGGTTTATGGACGTGGGGACCCGGATGACATGTTTCCCACATCCAAGAGGAATCCTTGGGCCCTTCACTGGCTCGCCATTCAGCTCCGCGACGTCCACTACTGGCCCTGGCCTTTGGCCGGTGCCCCATTGCGCGAGTGCTCCGGAGCGATGTTTCTCCACCCATCACTATCATTCTGCCACCAGGGGATATGTGAGTGTGGGAGTCACCATTTGTCTGTCACTGGCAGCAGTGTCACGAGTCACTAGACTTCCAGGTACCAGCTGACCTAGGCTGCCTTCTGCCCCAGGCAAGGTCCGGAATCCTTTATCCCAGATGCTGACACCTGGGCACTGGCCGACATTAATTGTTATCAACACAGAGGTCTGAGTGAGGGTCAGCAGGCCAGCTAGGTGAAGTCAAGGCCAGGTGGGCGGGACTAAGGCTCCTTTGCCATCACCATGGAGACAGTCCCACCACCGGAAGAGTAGGCGGAGCTTATGATGGGCCTGGTGACAAGACTGAGCCAATGGCAGAGATCTGGCCCGCCAGGCAGATGACACAGGGCCCTCCATTATGACCTATGACACCTAGTGGCCACAGGATTTGAGCACACCCTGGGAAAGCCTACGCAGGCACAGGGGAGCCCCTGGTGCGGACTGGTTCAGGGCATTGGCAGAGCAGGCCAGGTACCTCTTTCCCACTTTCCTGAGGATATCGCTACGCAAGGCATCCCCACTCAGCATCTCTTGCCTCTCTCTGTCTCTCTCTGGATGTGTTCATTCTCTGAAATCTCTTCCTTCTCCCCCTGAGTCACTTCACAGCTTGGAGTGCCTGATAGAGTGCCTAGAGACCAAAGAGCAAAGGGGGAAGGCCTCTGGCTCTACTGCTTGCCCATGGGCAGACAAGATCTGGTAGTTTATCTGGAAGCTCTAGAGAGTAGTGACTGATGGGGTAGCTACATCACCGGCGGACCCTGGCCAGGTGAAGCTTGCTGACATGTGGCAGCCTCTCCGGAGACTACTAATTCCGCTGGTAACATTGTATGCAAATACCTGGCTGAGTGCGAAGGGCAGAAAACATTGACACATACCTGCCAGAGGCCTATCCTGGGTCTGAAGAGTCCACCCCGGTCTCCAGCGACTCATCATCTCAGCACACACTTTGCCTGCACACAGGGAATCCGCCTCTCTCCACGAATGCCTTCTCCTGCTAGGAAACACAGGATGGCACTCAGCCAAAGGAGAGCTCAGGCAAAGTCAACTGAAGCCCGCATTTTCAAGATTTTGCCCTCTGCTGGGCCACAGCCTCCGGTGGCACACTGCATGTGCGTCACTTCTCCGAAGACAAGGCCGAAATCCGGGCATCCAGGGCCCCAGCAGTCCAGAGGCTGCGCATGGCGGCATACGGATCACCTCTTTGCCACGTACAGGAGGGAGGCCTCGGCCCTAGACTGGCTCCGCTAGAGCTCCACGACCTCAGCTATTTTTCCCGACCTTTGGCCCGTGCCCTTGTGAGTGTGTGACCTCTAGTTACACTTCACCTCCGACCACTCTCGATCCGCCACCTGCGGCTACCTGAGCGTGGACATCAACATCTATCACTGTCTGCAGTGTCACAGGTCACTAGGTGTCTAGGCTCAGGCTGACCTTGGCTGTCTTCTGCCCAGGCAAGGAGCTTAATCCTTCAAAGGAAATGAGGACACGTGGTCACTGGCCGACATCCTTTCTTTCATCTACACAGCGGTCTAGATGAGGGTAAAGAGGCCAGGTGGGCCAGGTGAAGGCTGAGTGCGGGGCCTAAGGCTTCCTTCCTAATCACCATGGAGACAGCCACCGCAAGGCTGGCCGGAACTTCTGACGGGGACGGGTCACAAACTCTCAGCCAATAGGAGAGGTCCAGCCTAACCGGCCGGTTCCGCAGAGCCCTCTATTTTACCCATGGACACACAACGGCCCCTTCTGTCCTTGGCCACAAAATCGAGGGCACCCAGGGAATAACTTCACAGTAGGCAACCCCTGATGTGGACACGTTCGACATACTGGGACAGCAGGCAGGTACCTCTTTGCCACTTACGCTACGATATCAGTAGGCAAGGCGCCCTTCCTCAGCATCTATGGCCCCTCTTTGTATGTGTTCTTTTAAAGAAATCTCTTTTTGCTACCCCTGAGACACATCACAACTATGAGGGGCCTGAGAGGGAACCTGGAGATGAAACAGGGGAGGCTTCTGGCTGTACCGCTTCCCCGTGGCTAGAGAATAGCAGTTAGTCTCTCTGGAAGCTCTTAGCTTCTGTTGATCGACATGGGCAATACGGTAGGGGCGGACCCTGGCCAGGTGGAGCTTGTGGGCACACGCAACCTCTGGGGGAAGAATAATTCCGCTGCTGCTTTGTATGGTGTAAACCTCCCCACGCCAAGTGGGATGGGCACAGAACATTGACCCACACCTGCCAGGGGCCTTTCCTGGGACTAAAGATCCCAACCTGGTCTCAACATTGTCACCTTCTCAGCACATACCTTTCCTGCACACATAATCCTGCCTTTCTCCGTCGGTGCCTCATCCTACTAGGAAAAAAGCATGCCGCTCAAAAAGGCCGATGCCAGAGAAATCGAGGAGACACTGCCATTTTCCACATTTTTGCTGTCTACATATCCCCGCCTGCGGCGGAAGGCTGCCTATGTGGCCGGGCTGCGAAGGCAAGGCCGAAATCCTGGCGTCCCGGGCCCCAGCAATCCAGTGGTTTATGGACGTGGGGACCCGGATGACATGTTTCCCACATCCAAGAGGAATCCTTGGGCCCTTCACTGGCTCGCCATTCAGCTCCGCGACGTCCACTACTGGCCCTGGCCTTTGGCCGGTGCCCCATTGCGCGAGTGCTCCGGAGCGATGTTTCTCCACCCATCACTATCATTCTGCCACCAGGGGATATGTGAGTGTGGGAGTCACCATTTGTCTGTCACTGGCAGCAGTGTCACGAGTCACTAGACTTCCAGGTACCAGCTGACCTAGGCTGCCTTCTGCCCCAGGCAAGGTCCGGAATCCTTTATCCCAGATGCTGACACCTGGGCACTGGCCGACATTAATTGTTATCAACACAGAGGTCTGAGTGAGGGTCAGCAGGCCAGCTAGGTGAAGTCAAGGCCAGGTGGGCGGGACTAAGGCTCCTTTGCCATCACCATGGAGACAGTCCCACCACCGGAAGAGTAGGCGGAGCTTATGATGGGCCTGGTGACAAGACTGAGCCAATGGCAGAGATCTGGCCCGCCAGGCAGATGACACAGGGCCCTCCATTATGACCTATGACACCTAGTGGCCACAGGATTTGAGCACACCCTGGGAAAGCCTACGCAGGCACAGGGGAGCCCCTGGTGCGGACTGGTTCAGGGCATTGGCAGAGCAGGCCAGGTACCTCTTTCCCACTTTCCTGAGGATATCACTACGCAAGGCATCCCCACTCAGCATCTCTTGCCTCTCTCTCTCTGTCTCTCTCTGGATGTGTTCATTCTCTGAAATCTCTTCCTTCTCCCCCTGAGTCACTTCACAGCTTGGAGTGCCTGATAGAGTGCCTAGAGACCAAAGAGCAAAGGGGGAAGGCCTCTGGCTCTACTGGTTGCCCATGGGCAGACAAGATCTGGTAGTTTATCTGGAAGGTCTAGAGAGTAGTGACTGATGGGGTAGCTACATCACCGGTGGACCCTGGCCAGGTGAAGCTTGCTGACATGTGGCAGCCTCTCTGGAGACTACTAATTCCGCTGGTAACATTGTATGCAAATACCTGACTGAGTGCGAAGGGCAGAAAACATTGACACATACCTGCCAGAGGCCTATCCTGGGTCTGAAGAGTCCACCCCGGTCTCCAGCGACTCATCATCTCAGCACACACTTTGCCTGCACACAGGGAATCCGCCTCTCTCCACGAATGCCTTCTCCTGCTAGGAAACACAGGATGGCACTCAGCCAAAGGAGAGCTCAGGCAAAGTCAACTGAAGCCCGCATTTTCAAGATTTTGCCCTCTGCTGGGCCACAGCCTCCGGTGGCACACTGCATGTGCGTCACTTCTCCGAAGACAAGGCCGAAATCCGGGCATCCAGGGCCCCAGCAGTCCAGAGGCTGTGCATGGCGGCATACGGATCACCTCTTTGCCACGTACAGGAGGGAGGCCCCGGCCCTAGACTGGCTCCGCTAGAGCTCCACGACCTCAGCTATTTTTCCCGACCTTTGGCCCGTGCCCTTGTGAGTGTGTGACCTCTAGTTACACTTCACCTCCGACCACTCTCGATCCGCCACCTGCGGCTACCTGAGCGTGGACATCAACATCTATCACTGTCTGCAGTGTCACAGGTCACTAGGTGTCTAGGCTCAGGCTGACCTTGGCTGTCTTCTGCCCAGGCAAGGAGCTTAATCCTTCAAAGGAAATGAGGACACGTGGTCACTGGCCGACATCCTTTCTTTCATCTACACAGCGGTCTAGATGAGGGTAAAGAGGCCAGGTGGGCCAGGTGAAGGCTGAGTGCGGGGCCTAAGGCTTCCTTCCCAATCACCATGGAGACAGCCACGGCAAGGGTGGCCGGAACTTCTGACGGGGACGGGTCACAAACTCTCAGCCAATAGGAGAGGTCCAGCCTAACCGGCCGGTTCCGCAGAGCCCTCCATTTTACCCATGGACACACAACGGCACCTTCTGTCCTTGGGCACAAAATCGAGGGCACCCAGGGAATAACTTCACAGTAGGCAACCCCTGATGTGGACACGTTCGACATACTGGGACAGCAGGCAGGTACCTCTTTGCCACTTACGCTACGATATCAGTAGGCAAGGCGCCCTTCCTCAGCATCTATGGCCCCTCTTTGTATGTGTTCTTTTAAAGAAATCTCTTTTTGCTACCCCTGAGACACATCACAACTATGAGGGGCCTGAGAGGGAACCTGGAGATGAAACAGGGGAGGCTTCTGGCTGTACCGCTTCCCCGTGGCTAGAGAATAGCAGTTAGTCTCTCTGGAAGCTCTTAGCTTCTGTTGATCGACATGGGCAATACGGTAGGGGCGGACCCTGGCCAGGTGGAGCTTGTGGGCACACGCAACCTCTGGGGGAAGAATAATTCCGCTGCTGCTTTGTATGGTGTCAACCTCCCCACGCCAAGTGGGATGGGCACAGAACATTGACCCACACCTGCCAGGGGCCTTTCCTGGGACTAAAGATCCCAACCTGGTCTCAACCTTGTCACCTTCTCAGCACATACCTTTCCTGCACACATAATCCTGCCTTTCTCCGTCGGTGCCTCATCCTACTAGGAAAAAAGCATGCCGCTCAAAAAGGCCGATGCCAGAGAAATCGAGGAGACACTGCCATTTTCCACATTTTTGCTGTCTACATATCCCCGCCTCCGGCGGAAGGCTGCCTATGTGGCCGGGCTGCGAAGGCAAGGCCGAAATCCTGGCATCCCGGGCCCCAGCAATCCAGTGGTTTATGGACGTGGGGACCCGGATGACATGTTTCCCACATCCAAGAGGAATCCTTGGGCCCTTCACTGGCTCGCCATTCAGCTCCGCGACGTCCACTACTGGCCCTGGCCTTTGGCCGGTGCCCCATTGCGCGAGTGCTCCGGAGCGATGTTTCTCCACCCATCACTATCATTCTGCCACCAGGGGATATGTGAGTGTGGGAGTCACCATTTGTCTGTCACTGGCAGCAGTGTCACGAGTCACTAGACTTCCAGGTACCAGCTGACCTAGGCTGCCTTCTGCCCCAGGCAAGGTCCGGAATCCTTTATCCCAGATGCTGACACCTGGGCACTGGCCGACATTAATTGTTATCAACACAGAGGTCTGAGTGAGGGTCAGCAGGCCAGCTAGGTGAAGTCAAGGCCAGGTGGGCGGGACTAAGGCTCCTTTGCCATCACCATGGAGACAGTCCCACCACCGGAAGAGTAGGCGGAGCTTATGATGGGCCTGGTGACAAGACTGAGCCAATGGCAGAGATCTGGCCCGCCAGGCAGATGACACAGGGCCCTCCATTATGACCTATGACACCTAGTGGCCACAGGATTTGAGTACACCCTGGGAAAGCCTACGCAGGCACAGGGGAGCCCCTGGTGCGGACTGGTTCAGGGCATTGGCAGAGCAGGCCAGGTACCTCTTTCCCACTTTCCTGAGGATATCACTACGCAAGGCATCGCCACTCAGCATCTCTTGCCTCTCTCTCTCTGTCTCTCTCTGGATGTGTTCATTCTCTGAAATCTCTTCCTTCTCCCCCTGAGTCACTTCACAGCTTGGAGTGCCTGATAGAGTGCCTAGAGACCAAAGAGCAAAGGGGGAAGGCCTCTGGCTCTACTGCTTGCCCATGGGCAGACAAGATCTGGTAGTTTATCTGGAAGGTCTAGAGAGTAGTGACTGATGGGGTAGCTACATCACCGGCGGACCCTGGCCAGGTGAAGCTTGCTGACATGTGGCAGCCTCTCCGGAGACTACTAATTCCGCTGGTAACATTGTATGCAAATACCTGGCTGAGTGCGAAGGGCAGAAAACATTGACACATACCTGCCAGAGGCCTATCCTGGGTCTGAAGAGTCCACCCCGGTCTCCAGCGACTCATCATCTCAGCACACACTTTGCCTGCACACAGGGAATCCGCCTCTCTCCACGAATGCCTTCTCCTGCTAGGAAACACAGGATGGCACTCAGCCAAAGGAGAGCTCAGGCAAAGTCAACTGAAGCCCGCATTTTCAAGATTTTGCCCTCTGCTGGGCCACAGCCTCCGGTGGCACACTGCATGTGCGTCACTTCTCCGAAGACAAGGCCGAAATCCGGGCATCCAGGGCCCCAGCAGTCCAGAGGCTGTGCATGGCGGCATACGGATCACCTCTTTGCCACGTACAGGAGGGAGGCCCCGGCCCTAGACTGGCTCCGCTAGAGCTCCACGACCTCAGCTATTTTTCCCGACCTTTGGCCCGTGCCCTTGTGAGTGTGTGACCTCTAGTTACACTTCACCTCCGACCACTCTCGATCCGCCACCTGCGGCTACCTGAGCGTGGACATCAACATCTATCACTGTCTGCAGTGTCACAGGTCACTAGGTGTCTAGGCTCAGGCTGACCTTGGCTGTCTTCTGCCCAGGCAAGGAGCTTAATCCTTCAAAGGAAATGAGGACACGTGGTCACTGGCCGACATCCTTTCTTTCATCTACACAGCGGTCTAGATGAGGGTAAAGAGGCCAGGTGGGCCAGGTGAAGGCTGAGTGCGGGGCCTAAGGCTTCCTTCCCAATCACCATGGAGACAGCCACCGCAAGGCTGGCCGGAACTTCTGACGGGGACGGGTCACAAACTCTCAGCCAATAGGAGAGGTCCAGCCTAACCGGCCGGTTCCGCAGAGCCCTCCATTTTACCCATGGACACACAACGGCCCCTTCTGTCCTTGGGCACAAAATCGAGGGCACCCAGGGAATAACTTCACAGTAGGCAACCCCTGATGTGGACACGTTCGACATACTGGGACAGCAGGCAGGTACCTCTTTGCCACTTACGCTACGATATCAGTAGGCAAGGCGCCCTTCCTCAGCATCTATGGCCCCTCTTTGTATGTGTTCTTTTAAAGAAATCTCTTTTTGCTACCCCTGAGACACATCACAACTATGAGGGGCCTGAGAGGGAACCTGGAGATGAAACAGGGGAGGCTTCTGGCTGTACCGCTTCCCCGTGGCTAGAGAATAGCAGTTAGTCTCTCTGGAAGCTCTTAGCTTCTGTTGATCGACATGGGCAATACGGTAGGGGCGGACCCTGGCCAGGTGGAGCTTGTGGGCACACGCAACCTCTGGGGGAAGAATAATTCCGCTGCTGCTTTGTATGGTGTCAACCTCCCCACGCCAAGTGGGATGGGCACAGAACATTGACCCACACCTGCCAGGGGCCTTTCCTGGGACTAAAGATCCCAACCTGGTCTCAACCTTGTCACCTTCTCAGCACATACCTTTCCTGCACACATAATCCTGCCTTTCTCCGTCGGTGCCTCATCCTACTAGGAAAAAAGCATGCCGCTCAAAAAGGCCGATGCCAGAGAAATCGAGGAGACACTGCCATTTTCCACATTTTTGCTGTCTACATATCCCCGCCTCCGGCGGAAGGCTGCCTATGTGGCCGGGCTGCGAAGGCAAGGCCGAAATCCTGGCGTCCCGGGCCCCAGCAATCCAGTGGTTTATGGACGTGGGGACCCGGATGACATGTTTCCCACATACAAGAGGAATCCTTGGGCCCTTCACTGGCTCGCCATTCAGCTCCGCGACGTCCACTACTGGCCCTGGCCTTTGGCCGGTGCCCCATTGCGCGAGTGCTCCGGAGCGATGTTTCTCCACCCATCACTATCATTCTGCCACCAGGGGATATGTGAGTGTGGGAGTCACCATTTGTCTGTCACTGGCAGCAGTGTCACGAGTCACTAGACTTCCAGGTACCAGCTGACCTAGGCTGCCTTCTGCCCCAGGCAAGGTCCGGAATCCTTTATCCCAGATGCTGACACCTGGGCACTGGCCGACATTAATTGTTATCAACACAGAGGTCTGAGTGAGGGTCAGCAGGCCAGCTAGGTGAAGTCAAGGCCAGGTGGGCGGGACTAAGGCTCCTTTGCCATCACCATGGAGACAGTCCCACCACCGGAAGAGTAGGCGGAGCTTATGATGGGCCTGGTGACAAGACTGAGCCAATGGCAGAGATCTGGCCCGCCAGGCAGATGACACAGGGCCCTCCATTATGACCTATGACACCTACTGGCCACAGGATTTGAGCACACCCTGGGAAAGCCTACACAGGCACAGGGGAGCCCCTGGTGCGGACTGGTTCAGGGCATTGGCAGAGCAGGCCAGGTACCTCTTTCCCACTTTCCTGAGGATATCGCTACGCAAGGCATCCCCACTCAGCATCTCTTGCCTCTCTCTCTCTGTCTCTCTCTGGATGTGTTCATTCTCTGAAATCTCTTCCTTCTCCCCCTGAGTCACTTCACAGCTTGGAGTGCCTGATAGAGTGCCTAGAGACCAAAGAGCAAAGGGGGAAGGCCTCTGGCTCTACTGCTTGCCCATGGGCAGACAAGATCTGGTAGTTTATCTGGAAGCTCTAGAGACTAGTGACTGATGGGGTAGCTACATCACCGGCGGACCCTGGCCAGGTGAAGCTTGCTGACATGTGGCAGCCTCTCCGGAGACTACTAATTCCGCTGGTAACATTGTATGCAAATACCTGGCTGAGTGCGAAGGGCAGAAAACATTGACACATACCTGCCAGAGGCCTATCCTGGGTCTGAAGAGTCCACCCCGGTCTCCAGCGACTCATCATCTCAGCACACACTTTGCCTGCACACAGGGAATCCGCCTCTCTCCACGAATGCCTTCTCCTGCTAGGAAACACAGGATGGCACTCAGCCAAAGGAGAGCTCAGGCAAAGTCAACTGAAGCCCGCATTTTCAAGATTTTGCCCTCTGCTGGGCCACAGCCTCCGGTGGCACACTGCATGTGCGTCACTTCTCCGAAGACAAGGCCGAAATCCGGGCATCCAGGGCCCCAGCAGTCCAGAGGCTGTGCATGGCGGCATACGGATCACCTCTTTGCCACGTACAGGAGGGAGGCCTCGGCCCTAGACTGGCTCCGCTAGAGCTCCACGACCTCAGCTATTTTTCCCGACCTTTGGCCCGTGCCCTTGTGAGTGTGTGACCTCTAGTTACACTTCACCTCCGACCACTCTCGATCCGCCACCTGCGGCTACCTGAGCGTGGACATCAACATCTATCACTCTCTGCAGTGTCACAGGTCACTAGGTGTCTAGGCTCAGGCTGACCTTGGCTGTCTTCTGCCCAGGCAAGGAGCTTAATCCTTCAAAGGAAATGAGGACACGTGGTCACTGGCCGACAACCTTTCTTTCATCTACACAGCGGTCTAGATGAGGGTAAAGAGGCCAGGTGGGCCAGGTGAAGGCTGAGTGTGGGGCCTAAGGCTTCCTTCCCAATCACCATGGAGACAGCCACCGCAAGGCTGGCCGGAACTTCTGACGGGGATGGGTCACAAACTCTCAGCCAATAGGAGAGGTCCAGCCTAACCGGCCAGTTCCGCAGAGCCCTCCATTTTACCCATGGACACACAACGGCCCCTTCTGTCCTTGGCCACAAAATCGAGGGCACCCAGGGAATAACTTCACAGTAGGCAACCCCTGATGTGGACACGTTCGACATACTGGGACAGCAGGCAGGTACCTCTTTGCCACTTACGCTACGATATCAGTAGGCAAGGCGCCCTTCCTCAGCATCTATGGCCCCTCTTTGTATGTGTTCTTTTAAAGAAATCTCTTTTTGCTACCCCTGAGACACATCACAACTATGAGGGGCCTGAGAGGGAACCTGGAGATGAAACAGGGGAGGCTTCTGGCTGTACCGCTTCCCCGTGGCTAGAGAATAGCAGTTAGTCTCTCTGGAAGCTCTTAGCTTCTGTTGATCGACATGGGCAATACGGTAGGGGCGGACCCTGGCCAGGTGGAGCTTGTGGGCACACGCAACCTCTGGGGGAAGAATAATTCCGCTGCTGCTTTGTATGGTGTAAACCTCCCCACGCCAAGTGGGATGGGCACAGAACATTGACCCACACCTGCCAGGGGCCTTTCCTGGGACTAAAGATCCCAACCTGGTCTCAACCTTGTCACCTTCTCAGCACATACCTTTCCTGCACACATAATCCTGCCTTTCTCCGTCGGTGCCTCATCCTACTAGGAAAAAAGCATGCCGCTCAAAAAGGCCGATGCCAGAGAAATCGAGGAGACACTGCCATTTTCCACATTTTTGCTGTCTACATATCCCCGCCTCCGGCGGAAGGCTGCCTATGTGGCCGGGCTGCGAAGGCAAGGCCGAAATCCTGGGATCCCGGGCCCCAGCAATCCAGTGGTTTATGGACGTGGGGACCCGGATGACATGTTTCCCACATACAAGAGGAATCCTTGGGCCCTTCACTGGCTCGCCATTCAGCTCCGCGACGTCCACTACTGGCCCTGGCCTCTGGCCGGTGCCCCACTGCGCGAGTGCTCCGGAGCGATGTTTCTCCACCCATCACTATCATTCTGCCACCAGGGGATATGTGAGTGTGGGAGTCACCATTTGTCTGTCACTGGCAGCAGTGTCACGAGTCACTAGACTTCCAGGAACCAGCTGACCTAGGCTGCCTTCTCCCCCGGCAAGGTCCGGAATCCTTTATCCCAGATGCTGACACCTGGGCACTGGCCGACATTAATTTTTATCAACACAGAGGTCTGAGTGAGGGTCAGCAGGCCAGCTAGGTGAAGTCAAGGCCAGGTGGGCGGGACTAAGGCTCCTTTGCCATCACCATGGAGACAGTCCCACCACCGGAAGAGTAGGCGGAGCTTATGATGGGCCTGGTGACAAGACTGAGCCAATGGCAGAGATCTGGCCCGCCAGGCAGATGACACAGGGCCCTCCATTATGACCTATGACACCTAGTGGCCACAGGATTTGAGTACACCCTGGGAAAGCCTACGCAGGCACAGGGGAGCCCCTGGTGCGGACTGGTTCAGGGCATTGGCAGAGCAGGCCAGGTACCTCTTTCCCACTTTCCTGAGGATATCGCTACGCAAGGCATCCCCACTCAGCATCTCTTGCCTCTCTCTCTCTGTCTCTCTCTGGATGTGTTCATTCTCTGAAATCTCTTCCTTCTCCCCCTGAGTCACTTCACAGCTTGGAGTGCCTGATAGAGTGCCTAGAGACCAAAGAGCAAAGGGGGAAGGCCTCTGGCTCTACTGCTTGCCCGTGGGCAGACAAGATCTGGTAGTTTATCTGGAAGGTCTAGAGAGTAGTGACTGATGGGGTAGCTACATCACCGGCGGACCCTGGCCAGGTGAAGCTTGCTGACATGTGGCAGCCTCTCCGGAGACTACTAATTCCGCTGGTAACATTGTATGCAAATACCTGGCTGAGTGCGAAGGGCAGAAAACATTGACACATACCTGCCAGAGGCCTATCCTGGGTCTGAAGAGTCCACCCCGGTCTCCAGCGACTCATCATCTCAGCACACACTTTGCCTGCACACAGGGAATCCGCCTCTCTCCACGAATGCCTTCTCCTGCTAGGAAACACAGGATGGCACTCAGCCAAAGGAGAGCTCAGGCAAAGTCAACTGAAGCCCGCATTTTCAAGATTTTGCCCTCTGCTGGGCCACAGCCTCCGGTGGCACACTGCATGTGCGTCACTTCTCCGAAGACAAGGCCGAAATCCGGGCATCCAGGGCCCCAGCAGTCCAGAGGCTGCGCATGGCGGCATACGGATCACCTCTTTGCCACGTACAGGAGGGAGGCCTCGGCCCTAGACTGGCTCCGCTAGAGCTCCACGACCTCAGCTATTTTTCCCGACCTTTGGCCCGTGCCCTTGTGAGTGTGTGACCTCTAGTTACACTTCACCTCCGACCACTCTCGATCCGCCACCTGCGGCTACCTGAGCGTGGACATCAACATCTATCACTCTCTGCAGTGTCACAGGTCACTAGGTGTCTAGGCTCAGGCTGACCTTGGCTGTCTTCTGCCCAGGCAAGGAGCTTAATCCTTCAAAGGAAATGAGGACACGTGGTCACTGGCCGACATCCTTTCTTTCATCTACACAGCGGTCTAGATGAGGGTAAAGAGGCCAGGTGGGCCAGGTGAAGGCTGAGTGCGGGGCCTAAGGCTTCCTTCCCAATCACCATGGAGACAGCCACCGCAAGGCTGGCCGGAACTTCTGACGGGGACGGGTCACAAACTCTCAGCCAATAGGAGAGGTCCAGCCTAACCGGCCGGTTCTGCAGAGCCCTCCATTTTACCCATGGACACACAACGGCCCCTTCTGTCCTTGGCCACAAAATCGAGGGCACCCAGGGAATAACTTCACAGTAGGCAACCCCTGATGTGGACACGTTCGACATACTGGGACAGCAGGCAGGTACCTCTTTGCCACTTACGCTACGATATCAGTAGGCAAGGCGCCCTTCCTCAGCATCTATGGCCCCTCTTTGTATGTGTTCTTTTAAAGAAATCTCTTTTTGCTACCCCTGAGACACATCACAACTATGAGGGGCCTGAGAGGGAACCTGGAGATGAAACAGGGGAGGCTTCTGGCTGTACCGCTTCCCCGTGGCTAGAGAATAGCAGTTAGTCTCTCTGGAAGCTCTTAGCTTCTGTTGATCGACATGGGCAATACGGTAGGGGCGGACCCTGGCCAGGTGGAGCTTGTGGGCACACGCAACCTCTGGGGGAAGAATAATTCCGCTGCTGCTTTGTATGGTGTAAACCTCCCCACGCCAAGTGGGATGGGCACAGAACATTGACCCACACCTGCCAGGGGCCTTTCCTGGGACTAAAGATCCCAACCTGGTCTCAACCTTGTCACCTTCTCAGCACATACCTTTCCTGCACACATAATCCTGCCTTTCTCCGTCGGTGCCTCATCCTACTAGGAAAAAAGCATGCCGCTCAAAAAGGCCGATGCCAGAGAAATCGAGGAGACACTGCCATTTTCCACATTTTTGCTGTCTACATATCCCCGCCTCCGGCGGAAGGCTGCCTATGTGGCCGGGCTGCGAAGGCAAGGCCGAAATCCTGGCATCCTGGGCCCCAGCAATCCAGTGGTTTATGGACGTGGGGACCCGGATGACATGTTTCCCACATCCAAGAGGAATCCTTGGGCCCTTCACTGGCTCGCCATTCAGCTCCGCGACGTCCACTACTGGCCCTGGCCTTTGGCCGGTGCCCCATTGCGCGAGTGCTCCGGAGCGATGTTTCTCCACCCATCACTATCATTCTGCCACCAGGGGATATGTGAGTGTGGGAGTCACCATTTGTCTGTCACTGGCAGCAGTGTCACGAGTCACTAGACTTCCAGGTACCAGCTGACCTAGGCTGCCTTCTGCCCCAGGCAAGGTCCGGAATCCTTTATCCCAGATGCTGACACCTGGGCACTGGCCGACATTAATTTTTATCAACACAGAGGTCTGAGTGAGGGTCAGCAGGCCAGCTAGGTGAAGTCAAGGCCAGGTGGGCGGGACTAAGGCTCCTTTGCCATCACCATGGAGACAGTCCCACCACCGGAAGAGTAGGCGGAGCTTATGATGGGCCTGGTGACAAGACTGAGCCAATGGCAGAGATCTGGCCCGCCAGGCAGATGACACAGGGCCCTCCATTATGACCTATGACACCTAGTGGCCACAGGATTTGAGCACACCCTGGGAAAGCCTACGCAGGCACAGGGGAGCCCCTGGTGCGGACTGGTTCAGGGCATTGGCAGAGCAGGCCAGGTACCTCTTTCCCACTTTCCTGAGGATATCACTACAGAAGGCATCCCCACTCAGCATCTCTTGCCTCTCTCTCTCTGTCTCTCTCTGGATGTGTTCATTCTCTGAAATCTCTTCCTTCTCCCCCTGAGTCACTTCACAGCTTGGAGTGCCTGATAGAGTGCCTAGAGACCAAAGAGCAAAGGGGGAAGGCCTCTGGCTCTACTGCTTGCCCATGGGCAGACAAGATCTGGTAGTTTATCTGGAAGCTCTAGAGACTAGTGACTGATGGGGTAGCTACATCACCGGCGGACCCTGGCCAGGTGAAGCTTGCTGACATGTGGCAGCCTCTCCGGAGACTACTAATTCCGCTGGTAACATTGTATGCAAATACCTGGCTGAGTGCGAAGGGCAGAAAACATTGACACATACCTGCCAGAGGCCTATCCTGGGTCTGAAGAGTCCACCCCGGTCTCCAGCGACTCATCATCTCAGCACACACTTTGCCTGCACACAGGGAATCCGCCTCTCTCCACGAATGCCTTCTCCTGCTAGGAAACACAGGATGGCACTCAGCCAAAGGAGAGCTCAGGCAAAGTCAACTGAAGCCCGCATTTTCAAGATTTTGCCCTCTGCTGGGCCACAGCCTCCGGTGGCACACTGCATGTGCCTCACTTCTCCGAAGACAAGGCCGAAATCCGGGCATCCAGGGCCCCAGCAGTCCAGAGGCTGTGCATGGCGGCATACGGATCACCTCTTTGCCACGTACAGGAGGGAGGCCTCGGCCCTAGACTGGCTCCGCTAGAGCTCCACGACCTCAGCTATTTTTCCCGACCTTTGGCCCGTGCCCTTGTGAGTGTGTGACCTCTAGTTACACTTCACCTCCGACCACTCTCGATCCGCCACCTGCGGCTACCTGAGCGTGGACATCAACATCTATCACTGTCTGCAGTGTCACAGGTCACTAGGTGTCTAGGCTCAGGCTGACCTTGGCTGTCTTCTGCCCAGGCAAGGAGCTTAATCCTTCAAAGGAAATGAGGACACGTGGTCACTGGCCGACATCCTTTCTTTCATCTACACAGCGGTCTAGATGAGGGTAAAGAGGCCAGGTGGGCCAGGTGAAGGCTGAGTGCGGGGCCTAAGGCTTCCTTCCCAATCACCATGGAGACAGCCACCGCAAGGCTGGCCGGAACTTCTGACGGGGACGGGTCACAAACTCTCAGCCAATAGGAGAGGTCCAGCCTAACCGGCCGGTTCCGCAGAGCCCTCCATTTTACCCATGGACACACAACGGCCCCTTCTGTCCTTGGCCACAAAATCGAGGGCACCCAGGGAATAAGTTCACAGTAGGCAACCCCTGATGTGGACACGTTCGACATACTGGGACAGCAGGCAGGTACCTCTTTGCCACTTACGCTACGATATCAGTAGGCAAGGCGCCCTTCCTCAGCATCTATGGCCCCTCTTTGTATGTGTTCTTTTAAAGAAATCTCTTTTTGCTACCCCTGAGACACATCACAACTATGAGGGGCCTGAGAGGGAACCTGGAGATGAAACAGGGGAGGCTTCTGGCTGTACCGCTTCCCCGTGGCTAGAGAATAGCAGTTAGTCTCTCTGGAAGCTCTTAGCTTCTGTTGATCGACATGGGCAATACGGTAGGGGCGGACCCTGGCCAGGTGGAGCTTGTGGGCACACGCAACCTCTGGGGGAAGAATAATTCCGCTGCTGCTTTGTATGGTGTAAACCTCCCCACGCCAAGTGGGATGGGCACAGAACATTGACCCACACCTGCCAGGGGCCTTTCCTGGGACTAAAGATCCCAACCTGGTCTCAACCTTGTCACCTTCTCAGCACATACCTTTCCTGCACACATAATCCTGCCTTTCTCCGTCGGTGCCTCATCCTACTAGGAAAAAAGCATGCCGCTCAAAAAGGCCGATGCCAGAGAAATCGAGGAGACACTGCCATTTTCCACATTTTTGCTGTCTACATATCCCCGCCTCCGGCGGAAGGCTGCCTATGTGGCCGGGCTGCGAAGGCAAGGCCGAAATCCTGGCATCCTGGGCCCCAGCAATCCAGTGGTTTATGGACGTGGGGACCCGGATGACATGTTTCCCACATCCAAGAGGAATCCTTGGGCCCTTCACTGGCTCGCCATTCAGCTCCGCGACGTCCACTACTGGCCCTGGCCTTTGGCCGGTGCCCCATTGCGCGAGTGCTCCGGAGCGATGTTTCTCCACCCATCACTATCATTCTGCCACCAGGGGATATGTGAGTGTGGGAGTCACCATTTGTCTGTCACTGGCAGCAGTGTCACGAGTCACTAGACTTCCAGGTACCAGCTGACCTAGGCTGCCTTCTGCCCCAGGCAAGGTCCGGAATCCTTTATCCCAGATGCTGACACCTGGGCACTGGCCGACATTAATTTTTATCAACACAGAGGTCTGAGTGAGGGTCAGCAGGCCAGCTAGGTGAAGTCAAGGCCAGGTGGGCGGGACTAAGGCTCCTTTGCCATCACCATGGAGACAGTCCCACCACCGGAAGAGTAGGCGGAGCTTATGATGGGCCTGGTGACAAGACTGAGCCAATGGCAGAGATCTGGCCCGCCAGGCAGATGACACAGGGCCCTCCATTATGACCTATGACACCTAGTGGCCACAGGATTTGAGCACACCCTGGGAAAGCCTACGCAGGCACAGGGGAGCCCCTGGTGCGGACTGGTTCAGGGCATTGGCAGAGCAGGCCAGGTACCTCTTTCCCACTTTCCTGAGGATATCACTACAGAAGGCATCCCCACTCAGCATCTCTTGCCTCTCTCTCTCTGTCTCTCTCTGGATGTGTTCATTCTCTGAAATCTCTTCCTTCTCCCCCTGAGTCACTTCACAGCTTGGAGTGCCTGATAGAGTGCCTAGAGACCAAAGAGCAAAGGGGGAAGGCCTCTGGCTCTACTGCTTGCCCATGGGCAGACAAGATCTGGTAGTTTATCTGGAAGCTCTAGAGACTAGTGACTGATGGGGTAGCTACATCACCGGCGGACCCTGGCCAGGTGAAGCTTGCTGACATGTGGCAGCCTCTCCGGAGACTACTAATTCCGCTGGTAACATTGTATGCAAATACCTGGCTGAGTGCGAAGGGCAGAAAACATTGACACATACCTGCCAGAGGCCTATCCTGGGTCTGAAGAGTCCACCCCGGTCTCCAGCGACTCATCATCTCAGCACACACTTTGCCTGCACACAGGGAATCCGCCTCTCTCCACGAATGCCTTCTCCTGCTAGGAAACACAGGATGGCACTCAGCCAAAGGAGAGCTCAGGCAAAGTCAACTGAAGCCCGCATTTTCAAGATTTTGCCCTCTGCTGGGCCACAGCCTCCGGTGGCACACTGCATGTGCCTCACTTCTCCGAAGACAAGGCCGAAATCCGGGCATCCAGGGCCCCAGCAGTCCAGAGGCTGTGCATGGCGGCATACGGATCACCTCTTTGCCACGTACAGGAGGGAGGCCTCGGCCCTAGACTGGCTCCGCTAGAGCTCCACGACCTCAGCTATTTTTCCCGACCTTTGGCCCGTGCCCTTGTGAGTGTGTGACCTCTAGTTACACTTCACCTCCGACCACTCTCGATCCGCCACCTGCGGCTACCTGAGCGTGGACATCAACATCTATCACTGTCTGCAGTGTCACAGGTCACTAGGTGTCTAGGCTCAGGCTGACCTTGGCTGTCTTCTGCCCAGGCAAGGAGCTTAATCCTTCAAAGGAAATGAGGACACGTGGTCACTGGCCGACATCCTTTCTTTCATCTACACAGCGGTCTAGATGAGGGTAAAGAGGCCAGGTGGGCCAGGTGAAGGCTGAGTGCGGGGCCTAAGGCTTCCTTCCCAATCACCATGGAGACAGCCACCGCAAGGCTGGCCGGAACTTCTGACGGGGACGGGTCACAAACTCTCAGCCAATAGGAGAGGTCCAGCCTAACCGGCCGGTTCCGCAGAGCCCTCCATTTTACCCATGGACACACAACGGCCCCTTCTGTCCTTGGCCACAAAATCGAGGGCACCCAGGGAATAAGTTCACAGTAGGCAACCCCTGATGTGGACACGTTCGACATACTGGGACAGCAGGCAGGTACCTCTTTGCCACTTACGCTACGATATCAGTAGGCAAGGCGCCCTTCCTCAGCATCTATGGCCCCTCTTTGTATGTGTTCTTTTAAAGAAATCTCTTTTTGCTACCCCTGAGACACATCACAACTATGAGGGGCCTGAGAGGGAACCTGGAGATGAAACAGGGGAGGCTTCTGGCTGTACCGCTTCCCCGTGGCTAGAGAATAGCAGTTAGTCTCTCTGGAAGCTCTTAGCTTCTGTTGATCGACATGGGCAATACGGTAGGGGCGGACCCTGGCCAGGTGGAGCTTGTGGGCACACGCAACCTCTGGGGGAAGAATAATTCCGCTGCTGCTTTGTATGGTGTAAACCTCCCCACGCCAAGTGGGATGGGCACAGAACATTGACCCACACCTGCCAGGGGCCTTTCCTGGGACTAAAGATCCCAACCTGGTCTCAACCTTGTCACCTTCTCAGCACATACCTTTCCTGCACCCATAATCCTGCCTTTCTCCGTCGGTGCCTCATCCTACTAGGAAAAAAGCATGCCGCTCAAAAAGGCCGATGCCAGAGAAATCGAGGAGACACTGCCATTTTCCACATTTTTGCTGTCTACATATCCCCGCCTCCGGCGGAAGGCTGCCTATGTGGCCGGGCTGCGAAGGCAAGGCCGAAATCCTGGCATCCCGGGCCCCAGCAATCTAGTGGTTTATGGACGTGGGGACCCGGATGACATGTTTCCCACATACAAGAGGAATCCTTGGGCCCTTCACTGGCTCGCCATTCAGCTCCGCGACGTCCACTACTGGCCCTGGCCTTTGGCCGGTGCCCCATTGCGCGAGTGCTCCGGAGCGATGTTTCTCCACCCATCACTATCATTCTGCCACCAGGGGATATGTGAGTGTGGGAGTCACCATTTGTCTGTCACTGGCAGCAGTGTCACGAGTCACTAGACTTCCAGGTACCAGCTGACCTAGGCTGCCTTCTGCCCCAGGCAAGGTCCGGAATCCTTTATCCCAGATGCTGACACCTGGGCACTGGCCGACATTAATTGTTATCAACACAGAGGTCTGAGTGAGGGTCAGCAGGCCAGCTAGGTGAAGTCAAGGCCAGGTGGGCGGGACTAAGGCTCCTTTGCCATCACCATGGAGACAGTCCCACCACCGGAAGAGTAGGCGGAGCTTATGATGGGCCTGGTGACAAGACTGAGCCAATGGCAGAGATCTGGCCCGCCAGGCAGATGACACAGGGCCCTCCATTATGACCTATGACACCTAGTGGCCACAGGATTTGAGCACACCCTGGGAAAGCCTACGCAGGCAAAGGGGAGCCCCTGGTGCGGACTGGTTCAGGGCATTGGCAGAGCAGGCCAGGTACCTCTTTCCCACTTTCCTGAGGATATCGCTACGCAAGGCATCCCCACTCAGCATCTCTTGCCTCTCTCTCTCTGTCTCTCTCTGGATGTGTTCATTCTCTGAAATCTCTTCCTTCTCCCCCTGAGTCACTTCACAGCTTGGAGTGCCTGATAGAGTGCCTAGAGACCAAAGAGCAAAGGGGGAAGGCCTCTGGCTCTACTGCTTGCCCGTGGGCAGACAAGATCTGGTAGTTTATCTGGAAGGTCTAGAGAGTAGTGACTGATGGGGTAGCTACATCACCGGCGGACCCTGGCCAGGTGAAGCTTGCTGACATGTGGCAGCCTCTCCGGAGACTACTAATTCCGCTGGTAACATTGTATGCAAATACCTGGCTGAGTGCGAAGGGCAGAAAACATTGACACATACCTGCCAGAGGCCTATCCTGGGTCTGAAGAGTCCACCCCGGTCTCCAGGGACTCATCATCTCAGCACACACTTTGCCTGCACACAGGGAATCCGCCTCTCTCCACGAATGCCTTCTCCTGCTAGGAAACACAGGATGGCACTCAGCCAAAGGAGAGCTCAGGCAAAGTCAACTGAAGCCCGCATTTTCAAGATTTTGCCCTCTGCTGGGCCACAGCCTCCGGTGGCACACTGCATGTGCGTCACTTCTCCGAAGACAAGGCCGAAATCCGGGCATCCAGGGCCCCAGCAGTCCAGAGGCTGTGCATGGCGGCATACGGATCACCTCTTTGCCACGTACAGGAGGGAGGCCTCGGCCCTAGACTGGCTCCGCTAGAGCTCCACGACCTCAGCTATTTTTCCCGACCTTTGGCCCGTGCCCTTGTGAGTGTGTGACCTCTAGTTACACTTCACCTCCGACCACTCTCGATCCGCCACCTGCGGCTACCTGAGCGTGGACATCAACATCTATCACTCTCTGCAGTGTCACAGGTCACTAGGTGTCTAGGCTCAGGCTGACCTTGGCTGTCTTCTGCCCAGGCAAGGAGCTTAATCCTTCAAAGGAAATGAGGACACGTGGTCACTGGCCGACATCCTTTCTTTAATCTACACAGCGGTCTAGATGAGGGTAAAGAGGCCAGGTGGGCCAGGTGAAGGCTGAGTGCGGGGCCTAAGACTTCCTTCCCAATCACCATGGAGACAGCCACCGCAAGGCTGGCCGGAACTTCTGACGGGGACGGGTCACAAACTCTCAGCCAATAGGAGAGGTCCAGCCTAACCGGCCGGTTCCGCAGAGCCCTCCATTTTACCCATGGACACACAACGGCACCTTCTGTCCTTGGGCACAAAATCGAGGGCACCCAGGGAATAACTTCACAGTAGGCAACCCCTGATGTGGACACGTTCGACATACTGGGACAGCAGGCAGGTACCTCTTTGCCACTTACGCTACGATATCAGTAGGCAAGGGGCCCTTCCTCAGCATCTATGGCCCCTCTTTGTATGTGTTCTTTTAAAGAAATCTCTTTTTGCTACCCCTGAGACACATCACAACTATGAGGGGCCTGAGAGGGAACCTGGAGATGAAACAGGGGAGGCTTCTGGCTGTACCGCTTCCCCGTGGCTAGAGAATAGCAGTTAGTCTCTCTGGAAGCTCTTAGCTTCTGTTGATCGACATGGGCAATACGGTAGGGGCGGACCCTGGCCAGGTGGAGCTTGTGGGCACACGCAACCTCTGGGGGAAGAATAATTCCGCTGCTGCTTTGTATGGTGTAAACCTCCCCACGCCAAGTGGGATGGGCACAGAACATTGACCCACACCTGCCAGGGGCCTTTCCTGGGACTAAAGATCCCAACCTGGTCTCAACCTTGTCACCTTCTCAGCACATACCTTTCCTGCACCCATAATCCTGCCTTTCTCCGTCGGTGCCTCATCCTACTAGGAAAAAAGCATGCCGCTCAAAAAGGCCGATGCCAGAGAAATCGAGGAGACACTGCCATTTTCCACATTTTTGCTGTCTACATATCCCCGCCTCCGGCGGAAGGCTGCCTATGTGGCCGGGCTGCGAAGGCAAGGCCGAAATCCTGGCATCCCGGGCCCCAGCAATCCAGTGGTTTATGGACGTGGGGACCCGGATGACATGTTTCCCACATACAAGAGGAATCCTTGGGCCCTTCACTGGCTCGCCATTCAGCTCCGCGACGTCCACTACTGGCCCTGGCCTCTGGCCGGTGCCCCACTGCGCGAGTGCTCCGGAGCGATGTTTCTCCACCCATCACTATCATTCTGCCACCAGGGGATATGTGAGTGTGGGAGTCACCATTTGTCTGTCACTGGCAGCAGTGTCACGAGTCACTAGACTTCCAGGTACCAGCTGACCTAGGCTGCCTTCTCCCCCGGCAAGGTCCGGAATCCTTTATCCCAGATGCTGACACCTGGGCACTGGCCGACATTAATTTTTATCAACACAGAGGTCTGAGTGAGGGTCAGCAGGCCAGCTAGGTGAAGTCAAGGCCAGGTGGGCGGGACTAAGGCTCCTTTGCCATCACCATGGAGACAGTCCCACCACCGGAAGAGTAGGCGGAGCTTATGATGGGCCTGGTGACAAGACTGAGCCAATGGCAGAGATCTGGCCCGCCAGGCAGATGACACAGGGCCCTCCATTATGACCTATGACACCTAGTGGCCACAGGATTTGAGCACACCCTGGGAAAGCCTACGCAGGCAAAGGGGAGCCCCTGGTGCGGACTGGTTCAGGGCATTGGCAGAGCAGGCCAGGTACCTCTTTCCCACTTTCCTCAGGATATCGCTACGCAAGGCATCCCCACTCAGCATCTCTTGCCTCTCTCTCTCTGTCTCTCTCTGGATGTGTTCATTCTCTGAAATCTCTTCCTTCTCCCCCTGAGTCACTTCACAGCTTGGAGTGCCTGATAGAGTGCCTAGAGACCAAAGACATAGAGAGATAGTATTCTGGCTCTACTGCTTGCCCGTGGGCAGACAAGATCTGGTAGTTTATCTGGAAGCTCTAGAGACTAGTGACTGATGGGGTAGCTACATCACCGGCGGACCCTGGCCAGGTGAAGCTTGCTGACATGTGGCAGCCTCTCCGGAGACTACTAATTCCGCTGGTAACATTGTATGCAAATACCTGGCTGAGTGCGAAGGGCAGAAAACATTGACACATACCTGCCAGAGGCCTATCCTGGGTCTGAAGAGTCCACCCCGGTCTCCAGCGACTCATCATCTCAGCACACACTTTGCCTGCACACAGGGAATCCGCCTCTCTCCACGAATGCCTTCTCCTGCTAGGAAACACAGGATGGCACTCAGCCAAAGGAGAGCTCAGGCAAAGTCAACTGAAGCCCGCATTTTCAAGATTTTGCCCTCTGCTGGGCCACAGCCTCCGGTGGCACACTGCATGTGCCTCACTTCTCCGAAGACAAGGCCGAAATCCGGGCATCCAGGGCCCCAGCAGTCCAGAGGCTGTGCATGGCGGCATACGGATCACCTCTTTGCCACGTACAGGAGGGAGGCCTCGGCCCTAGACTGGCTCCGCTAGAGCTCCACGACCTCAGCTATTTTTCCCGACCTTTGGCCCGTGCCCTTGTGAGTGTGTGACCTCTAGTTACACTTCACCTCCGACCACTCTCGATCCGCCACCTGCGGCTACCTGAGCGTGGACATCAACATCTATCACTCTCTGCAGTGTCACAGGTCACTAGGTGTCTAGGCTCAGGCTGACCTTGGCTGTCTTCTGCCCAGGCAAGGAGCTTAATCCTTCAAAGGAAATGAGGACACGTGGTCACTGGCCGACATCCTTTCTTTCATCTACACAGCGGTCTAGATGAGGGTAAAGAGGCCAGGTGGGCCAGGTGAAGGCTGAGTGCGGGGCCTAAGGCTTCCTTCCCAATCACCATGGAGACAGCCACCGCAAGGCTGGCCGGAACTTCTGACGGGGACGGGTCACAAACTCTCAGCCAATAGGAGAGGTCCAGCCTAACCGGCCGGTTCCGCAGAGCCCTCCATTTTACCCATGGACACACAACGGCCCCTTCTGTCCTTGGCCACAAAATCGAGGGCACCCAGGGAATAACTTCACAGTAGGCAACCCCTGATGTGGACACGTTCGACATACTGGGACAGCAGGCAGGTACCTCTTTGCCACTTACGCTACGATATCAGTAGGCAAGGCGCCCTTCCTCAGCATCTATGGCCCCTCTTTGTATGTGTTCTTTTAAAGAAATCTCTTTTTGCTACCCCTGAGACACATCACAACTATGAGGGGCCTGAGAGGGAACCTGGAGATGAAACAGGGGAGGCTTCTGGCTGTACCGCTTCCCCGTGGCTAGAGAATAGCAGTTAGTCTCTCTGGAAGCTCTTAGCTTCTGTTGATCGACATGGGCAATACGGTAGGGGCGGACCCTGGCCAGGTGGAGCTTGTGGGCACACGCAACCTCTGGGGGAAGGATAATTCCGCTGCTGCTTTGTATGGTGTAAACCTCCCCACGCCAAGTGGGATGGGCACAGAACATTGACCCACACCTGCCAGGGGCCTTTCCTGGGACTAAAGATCCCAACCTGGTCTCAACCTTGTCACCTTCTCAGCACATACCTTTCCTGCACACATAATCCTGCCTTTCTCCGTCGGTGCCTCATCCTACTAGGAAAAAAGCATGCCGCTCAAAAAGGCCGATGCCAGAGAAATCGAGGAGACACTGCCATTTTCCACATTTTTGCTGTCTACATATCCCCGCCTCCGGCGGAAGGCTGCCTATGTGGCCGGGCTGCGAAGGCAAGGCCGAAATCCTGGCATCCCGGGCCCCAGCAATCCAGTGGTTTATGGACGTGGGGACCCGGATGACATGTTTCCCACATCCAAGAGGAATCCTTGGGCCCTTCACTGGCTCGCCATTCAGCTCCGCGACGTCCACTACTGGCCCTGGCCTTTGGCCGGTGCCCCATTGCGCGAGTGCTCCGGAGCGATGTTTCTCCACCCATCACTATCATTCTGCCACCAGGGGATATGTGAGTGTGGGAGTCACCATTTGTCTGTCACTGGCAGCAGTGTCACGAGTCACTAGACTTCCAGGTACCAGCTGACCTAGGCTGCCTTCTGCCCCAGGCAAGGTCCGGAATCCTTTATCCCAGATGCTGACACCTGGGCACTGGCCGACATTAATTGTTATCAACACAGAGGTCTGAGTGAGGGTCAGCAGGCCAGCTAGGTGAAGTCAAGGCCAGGTGGGCGGGACTAAGGCTCCTTTGCCATCACCATGGAGACAGTCCCACCACCGGAAGAGTAGGCGGAGCTTATGATGGGCCTGGTGACAAGACTGAGCCAATGGCAGAGATCTGGCCCGCCAGGCAGATGACACAGGGCCCTCCATTATAACCTATGACACCTAGTGGCCACAGGATTTGAGCACACCCTGGGAAAGCCTACGCAGGCACAGGGGAGCCCCTGGTGCGGACTGGTTCAGGGCATTGGCAGAGCAGGCCAGGTACCTCTTTCCCACTTTCCTGAGGATATCGCTACGCAAGGCATCCCCACTCAGCATCTCTTGCCTCTCTCTCTCTGTCTCTCTCTGGATGTGTTCATTCTCTGAAATCTCTTCCTTCTCCCCCTGAGTCACTTCACAGCTTGGAGTGCCTGATAGAGTGCCTAGAGACCAAAGAGCAAAGGGGGAAGGCCTCTGGCTCTACTGCTTGCCCGTGGGCAGACAAGATCTGGTAGTTTATCTGGAAGGTCTAGAGAGTAGTGACTGATGGGGTAGCTACATCACCGGCGGACCCTGGCCAGGTGAAGCTTGCTGACATGTGGCAGCCTCTCCGGAGACTACTAATTCCGCTGGTAACATTGTATGCAAATACCTGGCTGAGTGCGAAGGGCAGAAAACATTGACACATACCTGCCAGAGGCCTATCCTGGGTCTGAAGAGTCCACCCCGGTCTCCAGGGACTCATCATCTCAGCACACACTTTGCCTGCACACAGGGAATCCGCCTCTCTCCACGAATGCCTTCTCCTGCTAGGAAACACAGGATGGCACTCAGCCAAAGGAGAGCTCAGGCAAAGTCAACTGAAGCCCGCATTTTCAAGATTTTGCCCTCTGCTGGGCCACAGCCTCCGGTGGCACACTGCATGTGCCTCACTTCTCCGAAGACAAGGCCGAAATCCGGGCATCCAGGGCCCCAGCAGTCCAGAGGCTGTGCATGGCGGCATACGGATCACCTCTTTGCCACGTACAGGAGGGAGGCCTCGGCCCTAGACTGGCTCCGCTAGAGCTCCACGACCTCAGCTATTTTTCCCGACCTTTGGCCCGTGCCCTTGTGAGTGTGTGACCTCTAGTTACACTTCACCTCCGACCACTCTCGATCCGCCACCTGCGGCTACCTGAGCGTGGACATCAACATCTATCACTCTCTGCAGTGTCACAGGTCACTAGGTGTCTAGGCTCAGGCTGACCTTGGCTGTCTTCTGCCCAGGCAAGGAGCTTAATCCTTCAAAGGAAATGAGGACACGTGGTCACTGGCCGACATCCTTTCTTTAATCTACACAGCGGTCTAGATGAGGGTAAAGAGGCCAGGTGGGCCAGGTGAAGGCTGAGTGCGGGGCCTAAGACTTCCTTCCCAATCACCATGGAGACAGCCACCGCAAGGCTGGCCGGAACTTCTGACGGGGACGGGTCACAAACTCTCAGCCAATAGGAGAGGTCCAGCCTAACCGGCCGGTTCCGCAGAGCCCTCCATTTTACCCATGGACACACAACGGCACCTTCTGTCCTTGGGCACAAAATCGAGGGCACCCAGGGAATAACTTCACAGTAGGCAACCCCTGATGTGGACACGTTCGACATACTGGGACAGCAGGCAGGTACCTCTTTGCCACTTACGCTACGATATCAGTAGGCAAGGCGCCCTTCCTCAGCATCTATGGCCCCTCTTTGTATGTGTTCTTTTAAAGAAATCTCTTTTTGCTACCCCTGAGACACATCACAACTATGAGGGGCCTGAGAGGGAACCTGGAGATGAAACAGGGGAGGCTTCTGGCTGTACCGCTTCCCCGTGGCTAGAGAATAGCAGTTAGTCTCTCTGGAAGCTCTTAGCTTCTGTTGATCGACATGGGCAATACGGTAGGGGCGGACCCTGGCCAGGTGGAGCTTGTGGGCACACGCAACCTCTGGGGGAAGAATAATTCCGCTGCTGCTTTGTATGGTGTAAACCTCCCCACGCCAAGTGGGATGGGCACAGAACATTGACCCACACCTGCCAGGGGCCTTTCCTGGGACTAAAGATCCCAACCTGGTCTCAACCTTGTCACCTTCTCAGCACATACCTTTCCTGCACACATAATCCTGCCTTTCTCCGTCGGTGCCTCATCCTACTAGGAAAAAAGCATGCCGCTCAAAAAGGCCGATGCCAGAGAAATCGAGGAGACACTGCCATTTTCCACATTTTTGCTGTCTACATATCCCCGCCTCCGGCGGAAGGCTGCCTATGTGGCCGGGCTGCGAAGGCAAGGCCGAAATCCTGGCATCCCGGGCCCCAGCAATCCAGTGGTTTATGGACGTGGGGACCCGGATGACATGTTTCCCACATACAAGAGGAATCCTTGGGCCCTTCACTGGCTCGCCATTCAGCTCCGCGACGTCCACTACTGGCCCTGGCCTCTGGCCGGTGCCCCACTGCGCGAGTGCTCCGGAGCGATGTTTCTCCACCCATCACTATCATTCTGCCACCAGGGGATATGTGAGTGTGGGAGTCACCATTTGTCTGTCACTGGCAGCAGTGTCACGAGTCACTAGACTTCCAGGTACCAGCTGACCTAGGCTGCCTTCTGCCCCAGGCAAGGTCCGGAATCCTTTATCCCAGATGCTGACACCTGGGCACTGGCCGACATTAATTTTTATCAACACAGAGGTCTGAGTGAGGGTCAGCAGGCCAGCTAGGTGAAGTCAAGGCCAGGTGGGCGGGACTAAGGCTCCTTTGCCATCACCATGGAGACAGTCCCACCACCGGAAGAGTAGGCGGAGCTTATGATGGGCCTGGTGACAAGACTGAGCCAATGGCAGAGATCTGGCCCGCCAGGCAGATGACACAGGGCCCTCCATTATGACCTATGACACCTAGTGGCCACAGGATTTGAGCACACCCTGGGAAAGCCTACGCAGGCACAGGGGAGCCCCTGGTGCGGACTGGTTCAGGGCATTGGCAGAGCAGGCCAGGTACCTCTTTCCCACTTTCCTGAGGATATCGCTACGCAAGGCATCCCCACTCAGCATCTCTTGCCTCTCTCTCTCTGTCTCTCTCTGGATGTGTTCATTCTCTGAAATCTCTTCCTTCTCCCCCTGAGTCACTTCACAGCTTGGAGTGCCTGATAGAGTGCCTAGAGACCAAAGAGCAAAGGGGGAAGGCCTCTGGCTCTACTGCTTGCCCGTGGGCAGACAAGATCTGGTAGTTTATCTGGAAGCTCTAGAGACTAGTGACTGATGGGGTAGCTACATCACCGGCGGACCCTGGCCAGGTGAAGCTTGCTGACATGTGGCAGCCTCTCCGGAGACTACTAATTCCGCTGGTAACATTGTATGCAAATACCTGGCTGAGTGCGAAGGGCAGAAAACATTGACACATACCTGCCAGAGGCCTATCCTGGGTCTGAAGAGTCCACCCCGGTCTCCAGCGACTCATCATCTCAGCACACACTTTGCCTGCACACAGGGAATCCGCCTCTCTCCACGAATGCCTTCTCCTGCTAGGAAACACAGGATGGCACTCAGCCAAAGGAGAGCTCAGGCAAAGTCAACTGAAGCCCGCATTTTCAAGATTTTGCCCTCTGCTGGGCCACAGCCTCCGGTGGCACACTGCATGTGCCTCACTTCTCCGAAGACAAGGCCGAAATCCGGGCATCCAGGGCCCCAGCAGTCCAGAGGCTGTGCATGGCGGCATACGGATCACCTCTTTGCCACGTACAGGAGGGAGGCCTCGGCCCTAGACTGGCTCCGCTAGAGCTCCACGACCTCAGCTATTTTTCCCGACCTTTGGCCCGTGCCCTTGTGAGTGTGTGACCTCTAGTTACACTTCACCTCCGACCACTCTCGATCCGCCACCTGCGGCTACCTGAGCGTGGACATCAACATCTATCACTCTCTGCAGTGTCACAGGTCACTAGGTGTCTAGGCTCAGGCTGACCTTGGCTGTCTTCTGCCCAGGCAAGGAGCTTAATCCTTCAAAGGAAATGAGGACACGTGGTCACTGGCCGACATCCTTTCTTTCATCTACACAGCGGTCTAGATGAGGGTAAAGAGGCCAGGTGGGCCAGGTGAAGGCTGAGTGCGGGGCCTAAGGCTTCCTTCCCAATCACCATGGAGACAGCCACCGCAAGGCTGGCCGGAACTTCTGACGGGGACGGGTCACAAACTCTCAGCCAATAGGAGAGGTCCAGCCTAACCGGCCGGTTCCGCAGAGCCCTCCATTTTACCCATGGACACACAACGGCCCCTTCTGTCCTTGGCCACAAAATCGAGGGCACCCAGGGAATAACTTCACAGTAGGCAACCCCTGATGTGGACACGTTCGACATACTGGGACAGCAGGCAGGTACCTCTTTGCCACTTACGCTACGATATCAGTAGGCAAGGCGCCCTTCCTCAGCATCTATGGCCCCTCTTTGTATGTGTTCTTTTAAAGAAATCTCTTTTTGCTACCCCTGAGACACATCACAACTATGAGGGGCCTGAGAGGGAACCTGGAGATGAAACAGGGGAGGCTTCTGGCTGTACCGCTTCCCCGTGGCTAGAGAATAGCAGTTAGTCTCTCTGGAAGCTCTTAGCTTCTGTTGATCGACATGGGCAATACGGTAGGGGCGGACCCTGGCCAGGTGGAGCTTGTGGGCACACGCAACCTCTGGGGGAAGAATAATTCCGCTGCTGCTTTGTATGGTGTAAACCTCCCCACGCCAAGTGGGATGGGCACAGAACATTGACCCACACCTGCCAGGGGCCTTTCCTGGGACTAAAGATCCCAACCTGGTCTCAACCTTGTCACCTTCTCAGCACATACCTTTCCTGCACCCATAATCCTGCCTTTCTCCGTCGGTGCCTCATCCTACTAGGAAAAAAGCATGCCGCTCAAAAAGGCCGATGCCAGAGAAATCGAGGAGACACTGCCATTTTCCACATTTTTGCTGTCTACATATCCCCGCCTCCGGCGGAAGGCTGCCTATGTGGCCGGGCTGCGAAGGCAAGGCCGAAATCCTGGCATCCCGGGCCCCAGCAATCCAGTGGTTTATGGACGTGGGGACCCGGATGACATGTTTCCCACATCCAAGAGGAATCCTTGGGCCCTTCACTGGCTCGCCATTCAGCTCCGCGACGTCCACTACTGGCCCTGGCCTTTGGCCGGTGCCCCATTGCGCGAGTGCTCCGGAGCGATGTTTCTCCACCCATCACTATCATTCTGCCACCAGGGGATATGTGAGTGTGGGAGTCACCATTTGTCTGTCACTGGCAGCAGTGTCACGAGTCACTAGACTTCCAGGTACCAGCTGACCTAGGCTGCCTTCTGCCCCAGGCAAGGTCCGGAATCCTTTATCCCAGATGCTGACACCTGGGCACTGGCCGACATTAATTGTTATCAACACAGAGGTCTGAGTGAGGGTCAGCAGGCCAGCTAGGTGAAGTCAAGGCCAGGTGGGCGGGACTAAGGCTCCTTTGCCATCACCATGGAGACAGTCCCACCACCGGAAGAGTAGGCGGAGCTTATGATGGGCCTGGTGACAAGACTGAGCCAATGGCAGAGATCTGGCCCGCCAGGCAGATGACACAGGGCCCTCCATTATGACCTATGACACCTAGTGGCCACAGGATTTGAGCACACCCTGGGAAAGCCTACGCAGGCACAGGGGAGCCCCTGGTGCGGACTGGTTCAGGGCATTGGCAGAGCAGGCCAGGTACCTCTTTCCCACTTTCCTGAGGATATCGCTACGCAAGGCATCCCCACTCAGCATCTCTTGCCTCTCTCTCTCTGTCTCTCTCTGGATGTGTTCATTCTCTGAAATCTCTTCCTTCTCCCCCTGAGTCACTTCACAGCTTGGAGTGCCTGATAGAGTGCCTAGAGACCAAAGAGCAAAGGGGGAAGGCCTCTGGCTCTACTGGTTGCCCGTGGGCAGACAAGATCTGGTAGTTTATCTGGAAGCTCTAGAGAGTAGTGACTGATGGGGTAGCTACATCACCGGCGGACCCTGGCCAGGTGAAGCTTGCTGACATGTGGCAGCCTCTCCGGAGACTACTAATTCCGCTGGTAACATTGTATGCAAATACCTGGCTGAGTGCGAAGGGCAGAAAACATTGACACATACCTGCCAGAGGCCTATCCTGGGTCTGAAGAGTCCACCCCGGTCTCCAGCGACTCATCATCTCAGCACACACTTTGCCTGCACACAGGGAATCCGCCTCTCTCCACGAATGCCTTCTCCTGCTAGGAAACACAGGATGGCACTCAGCCAAAGGAGAGCTCAGGCAAAGTCAACTGAAGCCCGCATTTTCAAGATTTTGCCCTCTGCTGGGCCACAGCCTCCGGTGGCACACTGCATGTGCCTCACTTCTCCGAAGACAAGGCCGAAATCCGGGCATCCAGGGCCCCAGCAGTCCAGAGGCTGTGCATGGCGGCATACGGATCACCTCTTTGCCACGTACAGGAGGGAGGCCTCGGCCCTAGACTGGCTCCGCTAGAGCTCCACGACCTCAGCTATTTTTCCCGACCTTTGGCCCGTGCCCTTGTGAGTGTGTGACCTCTAGTTACACTTCACCTCCGACCACTCTCGATCCGCCACCTGCGGCTACCTGAGCGTGGACATCAACATCTATCACTCTCTGCAGTGTCACAGGTCACTAGGTGTCTAGGCTCAGGCTGACCTTGGCTGTCTTCTGCCCAGGCAAGGAGCTTAATCCTTCAAAGGAAATGAGGACACGTGGTCACTGGCCGACATCCTTTCTTTCATCTACACAGCGGTCTAGATGAGGGTAAAGAGGCCAGGTGGGCCAGGTGAAGGCTGAGTGCGGGGCCTAAGGCTTCCTTCCCAATCACCATGGAGACAGCCACCGCAAGGCTGGCCGGAACTTCTGACGGGGACGGGTCACAAACTCTCAGCCAATAGGAGAGGTCCAGCCTAACCGGCCGGTTCCGCAGAGCCCTCCATTTTACCCATGGACACACAACGGCCCCTTCTGTCCTTGGCCACAAAATCGAGGGCACCCAGGGAATAAGTTCACAGTAGGCAACCCCTGATGTGGACACGTTCGACATACTGGGACAGCAGGCAGGTACCTCTTTGCCACTTACGCTACGATATCAGTAGGCAAGGCGCCCTTCCTCAGCATCTATGGCCCCTCTTTGTATGTGTTCTTTTAAAGAAATCTCTTTTTGCTACCCCTGAGACACATCACAACTATGAGGGGCCTGAGAGGGAACCTGGAGATGAAACAGGGGAGGCTTCTGGCTGTACCGCTTCCCCGTGGCTAGAGAATAGCAGTTAGTCTCTCTGGAAGCTCTTAGCTTCTGTTGATCGACATGGGCAATACGGTAGGGGCGGACCCTGGCCAGGTGGAGCTTGTGGGCACACGCAACCTCTGGGGGAAGAATAATTCCGCTGCTGCTTTGTATGGTGTAAACCTCCCCACGCCAAGTGGGATGGGCACAGAACATTGACCCACACCTGCCAGGGGCCTTTCCTGGGACTAAAGATCCCAACCTGGTCTCAACCTTGTCACCTTCTCAGCACATACCTTTCCTGCACCCATAATCCTGCCTTTCTCCGTCGGTGCCTCATCCTACTAGGAAAAAAGCATGCCGCTCAAAAAGGCCGATGCCAGAGAAATCGAGGAGACACTGCCATTTTCCACATTTTTGCTGTCTACATATCCCCGCCTCCGGCGGAAGGCTGCCTATGTGGCCGGGCTGCGAAGGCAAGGCCGAAATCCTGGCATCCCGGGCCCCAGCAATCCAGTGGTTTATGGACGTGGGGACCCGGATGACATGTTTCCCACATACAAGAGGAATCCTTGGGCCCTTCACTGGCTCGCCATTCAGCTCCGCGACGTCCACTACTGGCCCTGGCCTTTGGCCGGTGCCCCATTGCGCGAGTGCTCCGGAGCGATGTTTCTCCACCCATCACTATCATTCTGCCACCAGGGGATATGTGAGTGTGGGAGTCACCATTTGTCTGTCACTGGCAGCAGTGTCACGAGTCACTAGACTTCCAGGTACCAGCTGACCTAGGCTGCCTTCTGCCCCAGGCAAGGTCCGGAATCCTTTATCCCAGATGCTGACACCTGGGCACTGGCCGACATTAATTGTTATCAACACAGAGGTCTGAGTGAGGGTCAGCAGGCCAGCTAGGTGAAGTCAAGGCCAGGTGGGCGGGACTAAGGCTCCTTTGCCATCACCATGGAGACAGTCCCACCACCGGAAGAGTAGGCGGAGCTTATGATGGGCCTGGTGACAAGACTGAGCCAATGGCAGAGATCTGGCCCGCCAGGCAGATGACACAGGGCCCTCCATTATGACCTATGACACCTAGTGGCCACAGGATTTGAGCACACCCTGGGAAAGCCTACGCAGGCACAGGGGAGCCCCTGGTGCGGACTGGTTCAGGGCATTGGCAGAGCAGGCCAGGTACCTCTTTCCCACTTTCCTGAGGATATCGCTACGCAAGGCATCCCCACTCAGCATCTCTTGCCTCTCTCTCTCTGTCTCTCTCTGGATGTGTTCATTCTCTGAAATCTCTTCCTTCTCCCCCTGAGTCACTTCACAGCTTGGAGTGCCTGATAGAGTGCCTAGAGACCAAAGAGCAAAGGGGGAAGGCCTCTGGCTCTACTGGTTGCCCGTCGGCAGACAAGATCTGGTAGTTTATCTGGAAGCTCTAGAGAGTAGTGACTGATGGGGTAGCTACATCACCGGCGGACCCTGGCCAGGTGAAGCTTGCTGACATGTGGCAGCCTCTCCGGAGACTACTAATTCCGCTGGTAACATTGTATGCAAATACCTGGCTGAGTGCGAAGGGCAGAAAACATTGACACATACCTGCCAGAGGCCTATCCTGGGTCTGAAGAGTCCACCCCGGTCTCCAGCGACTCATCATCTCAGCACACACTTTGCCTGCACACAGGGAATCCGCCTCTCTCCACGAATGCCTTCTCCTGCTAGGAAACACAGGATGGCACTCAGCCAAAGGAGAGCTCAGGCAAAGTCAACTGAAGCCCGCATTTTCAAGATTTTGCCCTCTGCTGGGCCACAGCCTCCGGTGGCACACTGCATGTGCCTCACTTCTCCGAAGACAAGGCCGAAATCCGGGCATCCAGGGCCCCAGCAGTCCAGAGGCTGTGCATGGCGGCATACGGATCACCTCTTTGCCACGTACAGGAGGGAGGCCTCGGCCCTAGACTGGCTCCGCTAGAGCTCCACGACCTCAGCTATTTTTCCCGACCTTTGGCCCGTGCCCTTGTGAGTGTGTGACCTCTAGTTACACTTCACCTCCGACCACTCTCGATCCGCCACCTGCGGCTACCTGAGCGTGGACATCAACATCTATCACTCTCTGCAGTGTCACAGGTCACTAGGTGTCTAGGCTCAGGCTGACCTTGGCTGTCTTCTGCCCAGGCAAGGAGCTTAATCCTTCAAAGGAAATGAGGACACGTGGTCACTGGCCGACATCCTTTCTTTAATCTACACAGCGGTCTAGATGAGGGTAAAGAGGCCAGGTGGGCCAGGTGAAGGCTGAGTGCGGGGCCTAAGGCTTCCTTCCCAATCACCATGGAGACAGCCACCGCAAGGCTGGCCGGAACTTCTGACGGGGACGGGTCACAAACTCTCAGCCAATAGGAGAGGTCCAGCCTAACCGGCCGGTTCCGCAGAGCCCTCCATTTTACCCATGGACACACAACGGCCCCTTCTGTCCTTGGCCACAAAATCGAGGGCACCCAGGGAATAACTTCACAGTAGGCAACCCCTGATGTGGACACGTTCGACATACTGGGACAGCAGGCAGGTACCTCTTTGCCACTTACGCTACGATATCAGTAGGCAAGGCGCCCTTCCTCAGCATCTATGGCCCCTCTTTGTATGTGTTCTTTTAAAGAAATCTCTTTTTGCTACCCCTGAGACACATCACAACTATGAGGGGCCTGAGAGGGAACCTGGAGATGAAACAGGGGAGGCTTCTGGCTGTACCGCTTCCCCGTGGCTAGAGAATAGCAGTTAGTCTCTCTGGAAGCTCTTAGCTTCTGTTGATCGAGATGGGCAATACGGTAGGGGCGGACCCTGGCCAGGTGGAGCTTGTGGGCACACGCAACCTCTGGGGGAAGAATAATTCCGCTGCTGCTTTGTAGGGTGTAAACCTCCCCACGCCAAGTGGGATGGGCACAGAACATTGACCCACACCTGCCAGGGGCCTTTCCTGGGACTAAAGATCCCAACCTGGTCTCAACCTTGTCACCTTCTCAGCACATACCTTTCCTGCACACATAATCCTGCCTTTCTCCGTCGGTGCCTCATCCTACTAGGAAAAAAGCATGCCGCTCAAAAAGGCCGATGCCAGAGAAATCGAGGAGACACTGCCATTTTCCACATTTTTGCTGTCTACATATCCCCGCCTCCGGCGGAAGGCTGCCTATGTGGCCGGGCTGCGAAGGCAAGGCCGAAATCCTGGCATCCCGGGCCCCAGCAATCCAGTGGTTTATGGACGTGGGGACCCGGATGACATGTTTCCCACATACAAGAGGAATCCTTGGGCCCTTCACTGGCTCGCCATTCAGCTCCGCGACGTCCACTACTGGCCCTGGCCTTTGGCCGGTGCCCCATTGCGCGAGTGCTCCGGAGCGATGTTTCTCCACCCATCACTATCATTCTGCCACCAGGGGATATGTGAGTGTGGGAGTCACCATTTGTCTGTCACTGGCAGCAGTGTCACGAGTCACTAGACTTCCAGGTACCAGCTGACCTAGGCTGCCTTCTGCCCCAGGCAAGGTCCGGAATCCTTTATCCCAGATGCTGACACCTGGGCACTGGCCGACATTAATTTTTATCAACACAGAGGTCTGAGTGAGGGTCAGCAGGCCAGCTAGGTGAAGTCAAGGCCAGGTGGGCGGGACTAAGGCTCCTTTGCCATCACCATGGAGACAGTCCCACCACCGGAAGAGTAGGCGGAGCTTATGATGGGCCTGGTGACAAGACTGAGCCAATGGCAGAGATCTGGCCCGCCAGGCAGATGACACAGGGCCCTCCATTATGACCTATGACACCTAGTGGCCACAGGATTTGAGCACACCCTGGGAAAGCCTACGCAGGCACAGGGGAGCCCTTGGTGCGGACTGGTTCAGGGCATTGGCAGAGCAGGCCAGGTACCTCTTTCCCACTTTCCTGAGGATATCACTACAGAAGGCATCCCCACTCAGCATCTCTTGCCTCTCTCTCTCTGTCTCTCTCTGGATGTGTTCATTCTCTGAAATCTCTTCCTTCTCCCCCTGAGTCACTTCACAGCTTGGAGTGCCTGATAGAGTGCCTAGAGACCAAAGAGCAAAGGGGGAAGGCCTCTGGCTCTACTGCTTGCCCATGGGCAGACAAGATCTGGTAGTTTATCTGGAAGCTCTAGAGACTAGTGACTGATGGGGTAGCTACATCACCGGCGGACCCTGGCCAGGTGAAGCTTGCTGACATGTGGCAGCCTCTCCGGAGACTACTAATTCCGCTGGTAACATTGTATGCAAATACCTGGCTGAGTGCGAAGGGCAGAAAACATTGACACATACCTGCCAGAGGCCTATCCTGGGTCTGAAGAGTCCACCCCGGTCTCCAGCGACTCATCATCTCAGCACACACTTTGCCTGCACACAGGGAATCCGCCTCTCTCCACGAATGCCTTCTCCTGCTAGGAAACACAGGATGGCACTCAGCCAAAGGAGAGCTCAGGCAAAGTCAACTGAAGCCCGCATTTTCAAGATTTTGCCCTCTGCTGGGCCACAGCCTCCGGTGGCACACTGCATGTGCCTCACTTCTCCGAAGACAAGGCCGAAATCCGGGCATCCAGGGCCCCAGCAGTCCAGAGGCTGTGCATGGCGGCATACGGATCACCTCTTTGCCACGTACAGGAGGGAGGCCTCGGCCCTAGACTGGCTCCGCTAGAGCTCCACGACCTCAGCTATTTTTCCCGACCTTTGGCCCGTGCCCTTGTGAGTGTGTGACCTCTAGTTACACTTCACCTCCGACCACTCTCGATCCGCCACCTGTGGCTACCTGAGCGTGGACATCAACATCTATCACTCTCTGCAGTGTCACAGGTCACTAGGTGTCTAGGCTCAGGCTGACCTTGGCTGTCTTCTGCCCAGGCAAGGAGCTTAATCCTTCAAAGGAAATGAGGACACGTGGTCACTGGCCGACATCCTTTCTTTCATCTACACAGCGGTCTAGATGACGGTAAAGAGGCCAGGTGGGCCAGGTGAAGGCTGAGTGCGGGGCCTAAGGCTTCCTTCCCAATCACCATGGAGACAGCCACCGCAAGGCTGGCCGGAACTTCTGACGGGGACGGGTCACAAACTCTCAGCCAATAGGAGAGGTCCAGCCTAACCGGCCGGTTCCGCAGAGCCCTCCATTTTACCCATGGACACACAACGGCCCCTTCTGTCCTTGGCCACAAAATCGAGGGCACCCAGGGAATAACTTCACAGTAGGCAACCCCTGATGTGGACACGTTCGACATACTGGGACAGCAGGCAGGTACCTCTTTGCCACTTGCGCTACGATATCAGTAGGCAAGGCGCCCTTCCTCAGCATCTATGGCCCCTCTTTGTATGTGTTCTTTTAAAGAAATCTCTTTTTGCTACCCCTGAGACACATCACAACTATGAGGGGCCTGAGAGGGAACCTGGAGATGAAACAGGGGAGGCTTCTGGCTGTACCGCTTCCCCGTGGCTAGAGAATAGCAGTTAGTCTCTCTGGAAGCTCTTAGCTTCTGTTGATCGACATGGGCAATACGGTAGGGGCGGACCCTGGCCAGGTGGAGCTTGTGGGCACACGCAACCTCTGGGGGAAGAATAATTCCGCTGCTGCTTTGTATGGTGTAAACCTCCCCACGCCAAGTGGGATGGGCACAGAACATTGACCCACACCTGCCAGGGGCCTTTCCTGGGACTAAAGATCCCAACCTGGTCTCAACCTTGTCACCTTCTCAGCACATACCTTTCCTGCACCCATAATCCTGCCTTTCTCCGTCGGTGCCTCATCCTACTAGGAAAAAAGCATGCCGCTCAAAAAGGCCGATGCCAGAGAAATCGAGGAGACACTGCCATTTTCCACATTTTTGCTGTCTACATATCCCCGCCTCCGGCGGAAGGCTGCCTATGTGGCCGGGCTGCGAAGGCAAGCATAGAGAGATAGTATTCCGGGCCCCAGCAATCCAGTGGTTTATGGACGTGGGGACCCGGATGACATGTTTCCCACATACAAGAGGAATCCTTGGGCCCTTCACTGGCTCGCCATTCAGCTCCGCGACGTCCACTACTGGCCCTGGCCTTTGGCCGGTGCCCCATTGCGCGAGTGCTCCGGAGCGATGTTTCTCCACCCATCACTATCATTCTGCCACCAGGGGATATGTGAGTGTGGGAGTCACCATTTGTCTGTCACTGGCAGCAGTGTCACGAGTCACTAGACTTCCAGGTACCAGCTGACCTAGGCTGCCTTCTGCCCCAGGCAAGGTCCGGAATCCTTTATCCCAGATGCTGACACCTGGGCACTGGCCGACATTAATTGTTATCAACACAGAGGTCTGAGTGAGGGTCAGCAGGCCAGCTAGGTGAAGTCAAGGCCAGGTGGGCGGGACTAAGGCTCCTTTGCCATCACCATGGAGACAGTCCCACCACCGGAAGAGTAGGCGGAGCTTATGATGGGCCTGGTGACAAGACTGAGCCAATGGCAGAGATCTGGCCCGCCAGGCAGATGACACAGGGCCCTCCATTATGACCTATGACACCTAGTGGCCACAGGATTTGAGCACACCCTGGGAAAGCCTACGCAGGCACAGGGGAGCCCCTGGTGCGGACTGGTTCAGGGCATTGGCAGAGCAGGCCAGGTACCTCTTTCCCACTTTCCTGAGGATATCGCTACGCAAGGCATCCCCACTCAGCATCTCTTGCCTCTCTCTCTCTGTCTCTCTCTGGATGTGTTCATTCTCTGAAATCTCTTCCTTCTCCCCCTGAGTCACTTCACAGCTTGGAGTGCCTGATAGAGTGCCTAGAGACCAAAGAGCAAAGGGGGAAGGCCTCTGGCTCTACTGCTTGCCCGTGGGCAGACAAGATCTGGTAGTTTATCTGGAAGGTCTAGAGAGTAGTGACTGATGGGGTAGCTACATCACCGGCGGACCCTGGCCAGGTGAAGCTTGCTGACATGTGGCAGCCTCTCCGGAGACTACTAATTCCGCTGGTAACATTGTATGCAAATACCTGGCTGAGTGCGAAGGGCAGAAAACATTGACACATACCTGCCAGAGGCCTATCCTGGGTCTGAAGAGTCCACCCCGGTCTCCAGGGACTCATCATCTCAGCACACACTTTGCCTGCACACAGGGAATCCGCCTCTCTCCACGAATGCCTTCTCCTGCTAGGAAACACAGGATGGCACTCAGCCAAAGGAGAGCTCAGGCAAAGTCAACTGAAGCCCGCATTTTCAAGATTTTGCCCTCTGCTGGGCCACAGCCTCCGGTGGCACACTGCATGTGCGTCACTTCTCCGAAGACAAGGCCGAAATCCGGGCATCCAGGGCCCCAGCAGTCCAGAGGCTGTGCATGGCGGCATACGGATCACCTCTTTGCCACGTACAGGAGGGAGGCCTCGGCCCTAGACTGGCTCCGCTAGAGCTCCACGACCTCAGCTATTTTTCCCGACCTTTGGCCCGTGCCCTTGTGAGTGTGTGACCTCTAGTTACACTTCACCTCCGACCACTCTCGATCCGCCACCTGCGGCTACCTGAGCGTGGACATCAACATCTATCACTGTCTGCAGTGTCACAGGTCACTAGGTGTCTAGGCTCAGGCTGACCTTGGCTGTCTTCTGCCCAGGCAAGGAGCTTAATCCTTCAAAGGAAATGAGGACACGTGGTCACTGGCCGACATCCTTTCTTTAATCTACACAGCGGTCTAGATGAGGGTAAAGAGGCCAGGTGGGCCAGGTGAAGGCTGAGTGCGGGGCCTAAGACTTCCTTCCCAATCACCATGGAGACAGCCACCGCAAGGCTGGCCGGAACTTCTGACGGGGACGGGTCACAAACTCTCAGCCAATAGGAGAGGTCCAGCCTAACCGGCCGGTTCCGCAGAGCCCTCCATTTTACCCATGGACACACAACGGCACCTTCTGTCCTTGGCCACAAAATCGAGGGCACCCAGGGAATAACTTCACAGTAGGCAACCCCTGATGTGGACACGTTCGACATACTGGGACAGCAGGCAGGTACCTCTTTGCCACTTACGCTACGATATCAGTAGGCAAGGCGCCCTTCCTCAGCATCTATGGCCCCTCTTTGTATGTGTTCTTTTAAAGAAATCTCTTTTTGCTACCCCTGAGACACATCACAACTATGAGGGGCCTGAGAGGGAACCTGGAGATGAAACAGGGGAGGCTTCTGGCTGTACCGCTTCCCCGTGGCTAGAGAATAGCAGTTAGTCTCTCTGGAAGCTCTTAGCTTCTGTTGATCGACATGGGCAATACGGTAGGGGCGGACCCTGGCCAGGTGGAGCTTGTGGGCACACGCAACCTCTGGGGGAAGAATAATTCCGCTGCTGCTTTGTATGGTGTAAACCTCCCCACGCCAAGTGGGATGGGCACAGAACATTGACCCACACCTGCCAGGGGCCTTTCCTGGGACTAAAGATCCCAACCTGGTCTCAACCTTGTCACCTTCTCAGCACATACCTTTCCTGCACACATAATCCTGCCTTTCTCCGTCGGTGCCTCATCCTACTAGGAAAAAAGCATGCCGCTCAAAAAGGCCGATGCCAGAGAAATCGAGGAGACACTGCCATTTTCCACATTTTTGCTGTCTACATATCCCCGCCTCCGGCGGAAGGCTGCCTATGTGGCCGGGCTGCGAAGGCAAGGCCGAAATCCTGGCATCCCGGGCCCCAGCAATCCAGTGGTTTATGGACGTGGGGACCCGGATGACATGTTTCCCACATACAAGAGGAATCCTTGGGCCCTTCACTGGCTCGCCATTCAGCTCCGCGACGTCCACTACTGGCCCTGGCCTCTGGCCGGTGCCCCACTGCGCGAGTGCTCCGGAGCGATGTTTCTCCACCCATCACTATCATTCTGCCACCAGGGGATATGTGAGTGTGGGAGTCACCATTTGTCTGTCACTGGCAGCAGTGTCACGAGTCACTAGACTTCCAGGTACCAGCTGACCTAGGCTGCCTTCTCCCCCGGCAAGGTCCGGAATCCTTTATCCCAGATGCTGACACCTGGGCACTGGCCGACATTAATTTTTATCAACACAGAGGTCTGAGTGAGGGTCAGCAGGCCAGCTAGGTGAAGTCAAGGCCAGGTGGGCGGGACTAAGGCTCCTTTGCCATCACCATGGAGACAGTCCCACCACCGGAAGAGTAGGCGGAGCTTATGATGGGCCTGGTGACAAGACTGAGCCAATGGCAGAGATCTGGCCCGCCAGGCAGATGACACAGGGCCCTCCATTATGACCTATGACACCTAGTGGCCACAGGATTTGAGCACACCCTGGGAAAGCCTACGCAGGCACAGGGGAGCCCCTGGTGCGGACTGGTTCAGGGCATTGGCAGAGCAGGCCAGGTACCTCTTTCCCACTTTCCTGAGGATATCGCTACGCAAGGCATCCCCACTCAGCATCTCTTGCCTCTCTCTCTCTGTCTCTCTCTGGATGTGTTCATTCTCTGAAATCTCTTCCTTCTCCCCCTGAGTCACTTCACAGCTTGGAGTGCCTGATAGAGTGCCTAGAGACCAAAGAGCAAAGGGGGAAGGCCTCTGGCTCTACTGGTTGCCCGTGGGCAGACAAGATCTGGTAGTTTATCTGGAAGCTCTAGAGAGTAGTGACTGATGGGGTAGCTACATCACCGGCGGACCCTGGCCAGGTGAAGCTTGCTGACATGTGGCAGCCTCTCCGGAGACTACTAATTCCGCTGGTAACATTGTATGCAAATACCTGGCTGAGTGCGAAGGGCAGAAAACATTGACACATACCTGCCAGAGGCCTATCCTGGGTCTGAAGAGTCCACCCCGGTCTCCAGCGACTCATCATCTCAGCACACACTTTGCCTGCACACAGGGAATCCGCCTCTCTCCACGAATGCCTTCTCCTGCTAGGAAACACAGGATGGCACTCAGCCAAAGGAGAGCTCAGGCAAAGTCAACTGAAGCCCGCATTTTCAAGATTTTGCCCTCTGCTGGGCCACAGCCTCCGGTGGCACACTGCATGTGCCTCACTTCTCCGAAGACAAGGCCGAAATCCGGGCATCCAGGGCCCCAGCAGTCCAGAGGCTGTGCATGGCGGCATACGGATCACCTCTTTGCCACGTACAGGAGGGAGGCCTCGGCCCTAGACTGGCTCCGCTAGAGCTCCACGACCTCAGCTATTTTTCCCGACCTTTGGCCCGTGCCCTTGTGAGTGTGTGACCTCTAGTTACACTTCACCTCCGACCACTCTCGATCCGCCACCTGCGGCTACCTGAGCGTGGACATCAACATCTATCACTCTCTGCAGTGTCACAGGTCACTAGGTGTCTAGGCTCAGGCTGACCTTGGCTGTCTTCTGCCCAGGCAAGGAGCTTAATCCTTCAAAGGAAATGAGGACACGTGGTCACTGGCCGACATCCTTTCTTTCATCTACACAGCGGTCTAGATGAGGGTAAAGAGGCCAGGTGGGCCAGGTGAAGGCTGAGTGCGGGGCCTAAGGCTTCCTTCCCAATCACCATGGAGACAGCCACCGCAAGGCTGGCCGGAACTTCTGACGGGGACGGGTCACAAACTCTCAGCCAATAGGAGAGGTCCAGCCTAACCGGCCGGTTCCGCAGAGCCCTCCATTTTACCCATGGACACACAACGGCCCCTTCTGTCCTTGGCCACAAAATCGAGGGCACCCAGGGAATAATTTCACAGTAGGCAACCCCTGATGTGGACACGTTCGACATACTGGGACAGCAGGCAGGTACCTCTTTGCCACTTACGCTACGATATCAGTAGGCAAGGCGCCCTTCCTCAGCATCTATGGCCCCTCTTTGTATGTGTTCTTTTAAAGAAATCTCTTTTTGCTACCCCTGAGACACATCACAACTATGAGGGGCCTGAGAGGGAACCTGGAGATGAAACAGGGGAGGCTTCTGGCTGTACCGCTTCCCCGTGGCTAGAGAATAGCAGTTAGTCTCTCTGGAAGCTCTTAGCTTCTGTTGATCGACATGGGCAATACGGTAGGGGCGGACCCTGGCCAGGTGGAGCTTGTGGGCACACGCAACCTCTGGGGGAAGAATAATTCCGCTGCTGCTTTGTATGGTGTCAACCTCCCCACGCCAAGTGGGATGGGCACAGAACATTGACCCACACCTGCCAGGGGCCTTTCCTGGGACTAAAGATCCCAACCTGGTCTCAACCTTGTCACCTTCTCAGCACATACCTTTCCTGCACACATAATCCTGCCTTTCTCCGTCGGTGCCTCATCCTACTAGGAAAAAAGCATGCCGCTCAAAAAGGCCGATGCCAGAGAAATCGAGGAGACACTGCCATTTTCCACATTTTTGCTGTCTACATATCCCCGCCTCCGGCGGAAGGCTGCCTATGTGGCCGGGCTGCGAAGGCAAGGCCGAAATCCTGGCATCCCGGGCCCCAGCAATCCAGTGGTTTATGGACGTGGGGACCCGGATGACATGTTTCCCACATACAAGAGGAATCCTTGGGCCCTTCACTGGCTCGCCATTCAGCTCCGCGACGTCCACTACTGGCCCTGGCCTCTGGCCGGTGCCCCACTGCGCGAGTGCTCCGGAGCGATGTTTCTCCACCCATCACTATCATTCTGCCACCAGGGGATATGTGAGTGTGGGAGTCACCATTTGTCTGTCACTGGCAGCAGTGTCACGAGTCACTAGACTTCCAGGTACCAGCTGACCTAGGCTGCCTTCTCCCCCGGCAAGGTCCGGAATCCTTTATCCCAGATGCTGACACCTGGGCACTGGCCGACATTAATTTTTATCAACACAGAGGTCTGAGTGAGGGTCAGCAGGCCAGCTAGGTGAAGTCAAGGCCAGGTGGGCGGGACTAAGGCTCCTTTGCCATCACCATGGAGACAGTCCCACCACCGGAAGAGTAGGCGGAGCTTATGATGGGCCCGGTGACAAGACTGAGCCAATGGCAGAGATCTGGCCCACCAGGCAGATGACACAGGGCCCTCCATTATGACCTATGACACCTAGTGGCCACAGGATTTGAGCACACCCTGGGAAAGCCTACGCAGGCACAGGGGAGCCCCTGGTGCGGACTGGTTCAGGGCATTGGCAGAGCAGGCCAGGTACCTCTTTCCCACTTTCCTGAGGATATCGCTACGCAAGGCATCCCCACTCAGCATCTCTTGCCTCTCTCTCTCTGTCTCTCTCTGGATGTGTTCATTCTCTGAAATCTCTTCCTTCTCCCCCTGAGTCACTTCACAGCTTGGAGTGCCTGATAGAGTGCCTAGAGACCAAAGAGCAAAGGGGGAAGGCCTCTGGCTCTACTGCTTGCCCATGGGCAGACAAGATCTGGTAGTTTATCTGGAAGCTCTAGAGAGTAGTGACTGATGGGGTAGCTACATCACCGGCGGACCCTGGCCAGGTGAAGCTTGCTGACATGTGGCAGCCTCTCCGGAGACTACTAATTCCGCTGGTAACATTGTATGCAAATACCTGGCTGAGTGCGAAGGGCAGAAAACATTGACACATACCTGCCAGAGGCCTATCCTGGGTCTGAAGAGTCCACCCCGGTCTCCAGCGACTCATCATCTCAGCACACACTTTGCCTGCACACAGGGAATCCGCCTCTCTCCACGAATGCCTTCTCCTGCTAGGAAACACAGGATGGCACTCAGCCAAAGGAGAGCTCAGGCAAAGTCAACTGAAGCCCGCATTTTCAAGATTTTGCCCTCTGCTGGGCCACAGCCTCCGGTGGCACACTGCATGTGCCTCACTTCTCCGAAGACAAGGCCGAAATCCGGGCATCCAGGGCCCCAGCAGTCCAGAGGCTGTGCATGGCGGCATACGGATCACCTCTTTGCCACGTACAGGAGGGAGGCCTCGGCCCTAGACTGGCTCCGCTAGAGCTCCACGACCTCAGCTATTTTTCCCGACCTTTGGCCCGTGCCCTTGTGAGTGTGTGACCTCTAGTTACACTTCACCTCCGACCACTCTCGATCCGCCACCTGTGGCTACCTGAGCGTGGACATCAACATCTATCACTGTCTGCAGTGTCACAGGTCACTAGGTGTCTAGGCTCAGGCTGACCTTGGCTGTCTTCTGCCCAGGCAAGGAGCTTAATCCTTCAAAGGAAATGAGGACACGTGGTCACTGGCCGACATCCTTTCTTTCATCTACACAGCGGTCTAGATGAGGGTAAAGAGGCCAGGTGGGCCAGGTGAAGGCTGAGTGCGGGGCCTAAGGCTTCCTTCCCAATCACCATGGAGACAGCCACCGCAAGGCTGGCCGGAACTTCTGACGGGGACGGGTCACAAACTCTCAGCCAATAGGAGAGGTCCAGCCTAACCGGCCGGTTCCGCAGAGCCCTCCATTTTACCCATGGACACACAACGGCCCCTTCTGTCCTTGGCCACAAAATCGAGGGCACCCAGGGAATAACTTCACAGTAGGCAACCCCTGATGTGGACACGTTCGACATACTGGGACAGCAGGCAGGTACCTCTTTGCCACTTACGCTACGATATCAGTAGGCAAGGCGCCCTTCCTCAGCATCTATGGCCCCTCTTTGTATGTGTTCTTTTAAAGAAATCTCTTTTTGCTACCCCTGAGACACATCACAACTATGAGGGGCCTGAGAGGGAACCTGGAGATGAAACAGGGGAGGCTTCTGGCTGTACCGCTTCCCCGTGGCTAGAGAATAGCAGTTAGTCTCTCTGGAAGCTCTTAGCTTCTGTTGATCGACATGGGCAATACGGTAGGGGCGGACCCTGGCCAGGTGGAGCTTGTGGGCACACGCAACCTCTGGGGGAAGAATAATTCCGCTGCTGCTTTGTATGGTGTAAACCTCCCCACGCCAAGTGGGATGGGCACAGAACATTGACCCACACCTGCCAGGGGCCTTTCCTGGGACTAAAGATCCCAACCTGGTCTCAACCTTGTCACCTTCTCAGCACATACCTTTCCTGCACACATAATCCTGCCTTTCTCCGTCGGTGCCTCATCCTACTAGGAAAAAAGCATGCCGCTCAAAAAGGCCGATGCCAGAGAAATCGAGGAGACACTGCCATTTTCCACATTTTTGCTGTCTACATATCCCCGCCTCCGGCGGAAGGCTGCCTATGTGGCCGGGCTGCGAAGGCAAGGCCGAAATCCTGGCATCCCGGGCCCCAGCAATCCAGTGGTTTATGGACGTGGGGACCCGGATGACATGTTTCCCACATACAAGAGGAATCCTTGGGCCCTTCACTGGCTCGCCATTCAGCTCCGCGACGTCCACTACTGGCCCTGGCCTTTGGCCGGTGCCCCATTGCGCGAGTGCTCCGGAGCGATGTTTCTCCACCCATCACTATCATTCTGCCACCAGGGGATATGTGAGTGTGGGAGTCACCATTTGTCTGTCACTGGCAGCAGTGTCACGAGTCACTAGACTTCCAGGTACCAGCTGACCTAGGCTGCCTTCTGCCCCAGGCAAGGTCCGGAATCCTTTATCCCAGATGCTGACACCTGGGCACTGGCCGACATTAATTGTTATCAACACAGAGGTCTGAGTGAGGGTCAGCAGGCCAGCTAGGTGAAGTCAAGGCCAGGTGGGCGGGACTAAGGCTCCTTTGCCATCACCATGGAGACAGTCCCACCACCGGAAGAGTAGGCGGAGCTTATGATGGGCCTGGTGACAAGACTGAGCCAATGGCAGAGATCTGGCCCGCCAGGCAGATGACACAGGGCCCTCCATTATGACCTATGACACCTAGTGGCCACAGGATTTGAGCACACCCTGGGAAAGCCTACGCAGGCAAAGGGGAGCCCCTGGTGCGGACTGGTTCAGGGCATTGGCAGAGCAGGCCAGGTACCTCTTTCCCACTTTCCTGAGGATATCGCTACGCAAGGCATCCCCACTCAGCATCTCTTGCCTCTCTCTCTCTGTCTCTCTCTGGATGTGTTCATTCTCTGAAATCTCTTCCTTCTCCCCCTGAGTCACTTCACAGCTTGGAGTGCCTGATAGAGTGCCTAGAGACCAAAGAGCAAAGGGGGAAGGCCTCTGGCTCTACTGCTTGCCCGTGGGCAGACAAGATCTGGTAGTTTATCTGGAAGGTCTAGAGAGTAGTGACTGATGGGGTAGCTACATCACCGGCGGACCCTGGCCAGGTGAAGCTTGCTGACATGTGGCAGCCTCTCCGGAGACTACTAATTCCGCTGGTAACATTGTATGCAAATACCTGGCTGAGTGCGAAGGGCAGAAAACATTGACACATACCTGCCAGAGGCCTATCCTGGGTCTCAAGAGTCCACCCCGGTCTCCAGGGACTCATCATCTCAGCACACACTTTGCCTGCACACAGGGAATCCGCCTCTCTCCACGAATGCCTTCTCCTGCTAGGAAACACAGGATGGCACTCAGCCAAAGGAGAGCTCAGGCAAAGTCAACTGAAGCCCGCATTTTCAAGATTTTGCCCTCTGCTGGGCCACAGCCTCCGGTGGCACACTGCATGTGCGTCACTTCTCCGAAGACAAGGCCGAAATCCGGGCATCCAGGGCCCCAGCAGTCCAGAGGCTGCACATGGCGGCATACGGTTCACCTCTTTGCCACGTACAGGAGGGAGGCCTCGGCCCTAGACTGGCTCCGCTAGAGCTCCACGACCTCAGCTATTTTTCCCGACCTTTGGCCCGTGCCCTTGTGAGTGTGTCACCTCTAGTTACACTTCACCTCCGACCACTCTCGATCCGCCACCTGCGGCTACCTGAGCTGGGACATCAACATCTATCACTGTCTGCAGTGTCACAGGTCACTAGGTGTCTAGGCTCAGGCTGACCTTGGCTGTCTTCTGCCCAGGCAAGGAGCTTAATCCTTCAAAGGAAATGAGGACACGCGGTCACTGGCCGACATCTTTTCTTTCATCTACACAGCGGTCTAGATGAGGGTAAAGAGGCCAGGTGGGCCAGGTGAAGGCTGAGTGCGGGGCCTAAGGCTTCCTTCCCAATCACCATGGAGAAAGCCACCGCAAGGCTGGCCGGAACTTCTGACCGGGACGGGTCACAAACTCTGAGCCAATAGGAGAGGTCCAGCCTAACCGGCCGGTTCCACAGAGCCCTCCATTTTACCCGTGGACACACAACGGCCCCTTCTGTCCTTGGCCACAAAATCGAGGGCACCCAGGGAATAACTTCACAGTAGGCAACCCCTGATGTGGACACGTTCGACATACTGGGACAGCAGGCAGGTACCTCTTTGCCACTTACGCTACGATATCAGTAGGCAAGGCGCCCTTCCTCAGCATCTATGGCCCCTCTTTGTATGTGTTCTTTTAAAGAAATCTCTTTTTGCTACCCCTGAGACACATCACAACTATGAGGGGCCTGAGAGGGAACCTGGAGATGAAACAGGGGAGGCTTCTGGCTGTACCGCTTCCCCGTGGCTAGAGAATAGCAGTTAGTCTCTCTGGAAGCTCTTAGCTTCTGTTGATCGACATGGGCAATACGGTAGGGGCGGACCCTGGCCAGGTGGAGCTTGTGGGCACATGCAACCTCTGGGGGAAGAATAATTCCGCTGTTGCTTTGTATGGTGTAAACCTCCCCACGCCAAGTGGGATGGGCACAGAACATTGACCCACACCTGCCAGGGGCCCTTCCTGGGACTAAAGATCCCAACCTGGTCTCAACCTTGTCACCTTCTCAGCACATACCTTTCCTGCACACATAATCCTGCCTTTCTCCATCGGTGCCTCATCCTACTAGGAAAAAAGCATGCCGCTCAAAAAGGCCGATGCCAGAGAAATCGAGGAGACACTGCCATTTTCCACATTTTTGCTGTCTACATATCCCCGCCTCCGGTGGAAGGCTGCCTATGTGGCCGGGCTGCGAAGGCAAGGCCGAAATCCTGGCATCCTCGGCCCCAGCAATCCAGTGGTTTACGGACGTGGGGACCCGGATGACATGTTTCCCACATCCAAGAGGAATCCTTGGGCCCTTCACTGGCTCGCCATTCAGCTCCGCGACGTCCACTACTCGCCCTGGCCTTTGGCCGGTGCCCCACTGCGCGAGTGCTCCGGAGCGATGTTTCTCCACCCATCACTATCATTCTGCCACCAGGGGATATGTGAGTGTGGGAGTCACCATTTGTCTGTCACTGGCAGCAGTGTCACGAGTCACTAGACTTCCAGGTACCAGCTGACCTAGGCTGCCTTCTGCCCCAGGCAAGGTCCGGAATCCTTTATCCCAGATGCTGACACCTGGGCACTGGCCGACATTAATTTTTATCAACACAGAGGTCTGAGTGAGGGTCAGCAGGTCAGCTAGGTGAAGTCAAGGCCAGGTGGGCGGGACTAAGGCTCCTTTGCCATCACCATGGAGACAGTCCCACCACCGGAAGAGTAGGCGGAGCTTATGATGGGCCCGGTGACAAGACTGAGCCAATGGCAGAGATCTAGCTCGCCAGGCAGATGACACAGGGCCCTCCATTATGACCTATGACACCTAGTGGCCACAGGATTTGAGCACACCCTGGGAAAGCCTACGCAGGCACAGGGGAGCCCCTGGTGCGGACTGGTTCAGGGCATTGGCAGAGCAGGCCAGGTACCTCTTTCCCACTTTCCTGAGGATATCGCTACGCAAGGCATCCCCACTCAGCATCTCTTGCCTCTCTCTCTCTGTCTCTCTCTGGATGTGTTCATTCTCTGAAATCTCTTCCTTCTCCCCCTGAGTCACTTCACAGCTTGGAGTGCCTGATAGAGTGCCTAGAGACCAAAGAGCAAAGGGGGAAGGCCTCTGGCTCTACCGGTTGCCCATGGGCAGACAAGATCTGGTAGTTTATCTGGAAGGTCTAGAGAGTAGTGACTGATGGGGTAGCTACATCACCGGCGGACCCTGGCCAGGTGAAGCTTGCTGACATGTGGCAGCCTCTCCGGAGACTACTACTTCCGCTGGTAACATTGTATGCAAATACCTGGCTGAGTGCGAAGGGCAGAAAACATTGACACATACCTGCCAGAGGCCTATCCTGGGCCTGAAGAGTCCACCCCGGTCTCCAGCGACTCATCATCTCAGCACACACTTTGCCTGCACACAGGGAATCCGCCTCCCTCCACGAATGCCTTCTCCTGCTAGGAAACACAGGATGGCACTCAGCCAAAGGAGAGCTCAGGCAAAGTCAACTGAAGCCCGCATTTTCAAAATTTTGCCCTCTGCTGGGCCACAGCCTCCGGTGGCACACTGCATGTGCGTCACTTCTCCGAAGACAAGGCCGAAATCCGGGCATCCAGGGCCCCAGCAGTCCAGAGGCTGCGCATGGCGCCATACGGATCACCTCTTTGCCACGTACAGGAGGGAGGCCTCGGTCCTAGACTGGCTCCGCTAGAGCTCCACGACCTCAGCTATTTTTCCCGACCTTTGGCCCGTGCCCTTGTGAGTGTGTCACCTCTAGTTACACTTCACCTCCGACCACTCTCGATCCGCCACCTGCGGCTTCCTGAGCGTGGACATCAACATCTATCACTGTCTGCAGTGTCACAGGTCACTAGGTGTCTAGGCTCAGGCTGACCTTGGCTGTCTTCTGCCCAGGCAAGGAGCTTAATCCTTCAAAGGAAATGAGGACACGCGGTCACTGGCCGACATCCTTTCTTTCATCTACACAGCGGTCTAGATGAGGGTAAAGAGGCCAGGTGGGCCAGGTGAAGGCTGAGTGCGGGGCCTAAGGCTTCTTTCCCAATCACCATGGAGACAGCCACCGCATGGCTGGCCGGAACTTCTGACGGGGACGGGTCACAAACTCTGAGCCAATAGGAGAGGTCCAGCCTAACCGTCCAGTTCCTCATAGCCCTCCATTTTACCCATGGACACACAACGGCCCCTTCTGTCCTTGGCCACAAAATCGAGGGCACCCAGGGAATAACTTCACAGTAGGCAACTGCTTATGTGGACACATTCGACACACTGGGACAGCAGGGAGTACCTCTTTTCCACTTACACTAGGGTACCAGTAGGCAAGGCGCCCTTCCTCAGCATCTATGGCCCCTCTCTGTATGTGGTCATTCAGAGAAATCTCTTCATTCTACCCCTGAGACACATCACAAGTATGAGGGGCCTGAGAGAGAGCCTGGAGATGAAACGGGGTAGGCTTCTGGATGTACCACTTCCCCGTGGGTATAGAATAGCAGGTAGTCTCTCTGGAAGGTCTTAGCTTCTTTTGATCGACATGTGCAATACAGTGGGGGCGGACCCTGGCCAGGTGGAACTCGTGGGCAGATGCAACCTCTCCGGCGACGAATAATTCTGCGGGTGCTTTGTGTCGTGAAAACCTCTCCCTGCCAAGTCGGATGGGCAGAGAACATTGACCCACAGCTGCCAGTGGCCTCTCCTGGGACTAAAGATCCCAACCTGGTCTCAGCGTCGTCACCCTCTAAGCACACACCTTTCCTCCATACATAAGCCTGCCTTTCTCCGTCAGTGCCTTACCCTACTAGGAAAGAAAGCATGCCGCTCAGAAAGGCCGATGCCAGGGAAATCAAGGAGTCACTGCCATTTTCCAAATTTTTGCTCTCTCCATGTCCCCGCCTCTGGTGGATTTCTGCGTATGTGGCCGGGCTCCGAAGGCAAGGCCGAAATCCTGGCTGCCTGGGCCCCATCAGTCCAATGGTTTATGGTTGTGGGGATACGGACGACCCGTTTGCCGCATTTAGAAAATGAACATTCAATATAGAACATAGAGTATGGAATAGAGAATATAGAAAATATAGAGTATAGAAGAATACAGAATATTGAACATAGAATATAGAATGTAGAATACAAAACACACATTATGAAATAAAGTATAAATTACACAGAACATAGAATATATATTATAGAATATAGAATGTAAAATATAGAATACACAATATAGAAGAATATAGGACAAATGTAGAATATGCAGTATAGAATATAGAAAAATATAGTATGTAAAAAGAGAATATGGAAGAACGTTGACTATAGAATACAGAATATAGAGGAATTTAAAATATAGAATGTGGAATATAGAATATGGAATATAAAATATGCAATATAGAATATGGAAGAATATTGTATGAAGACAAATATGGAATATAGAACATCAAATATAGAATACAGAGTATGGAATAGAGAATATACAAAAATACAGAATGTAGAAAAACATCGAAGAACACAGATCACAGAATATAGAGACTTTAAAATATAGAATATGATACAGAGAACACTGAAGATACAATACAGAATATAAAAGAACTTTGAAAATAGAAGAATATAGTGTATAGAAGATTTGGAATAAAGAAGAGTATAGAATATACATTATAGAAGAACATAGCATAAAGAATACAGAATATAGAAGAAAATAGAATATAAATTCAGAATATAGAACACAGAAGAATATAATATGTACAATGTAGAATAGCGATTATAGAATGCAAAGTATAGAATGAAGAATATAGGAGAATATAAATTACAGAATACAGAAGATTATAAATTATACAATAGACATGATTATGGAAAATACAATGTAGAATGTAAAATGTAGAATATAGGAGAAAATGGAATACAGAATATACAAGAATATGGAATGTTGAATATAGTATCAAGAATATGGAATATAGAATACACAAAAATATAGTATATGTAAAATATAGAAAAAAGAAGATTGAATATAGAACATAGAATACAGAAAAATCTAGAATATAGAATCTAGAAGAATATAGACTGTAGAATTTAGAATACAGAATGTAGAATATAGAAGATTTTAGAATATAGAACATAGAATATACAGTACAGAATACAGAATATGGTATATACAACCTAGACTATGGAAAAATATAGAAATAGAATATAAAAGAATATAGAACATAGAAGAATATAGAATGTAGAATATAAAATACAGAATATAGAGTATAGAAGAATTTAGAATGTAGAATATAGAATATGGACTATAGAATACAGAGGAATATAGTATATAGAATATAGAACATAGAAGATACAATACAGAATATAAAAGAAAAAAGAATATAGATCATAGAAGAATATAGAATATGGAAATATGAGAATGTAGAATATAATTATAGAAGAATATAGAATGTTGAAAAATAGAGAATACAGAATATAGGAAAACATAGAGCATAAATTTAGAATATAGAAGATACAGATATATGAATGCAGAATATAGAAGAATAAAGAAAATAGATGACAGACTACAGAATATAGAAGACAGAACGCAGAAGAAAATAGAATACTCACAAATATAGGGTATAGGATATACACTACTGAAGAATACAGAATACAGAAAGTAGAAGAATATAGATTACAAACTATAGAAGAATATAGAATGTAGAATAGAGAATACGGAATAGACTATAAAAGAGAATATTAGATTACAGAAGAATATAGAGATTAGAAGGCAGAATATACAATAAAAATATAGAAGATAGAAGAATACAGAATTCAGAAAAATTTAGAACATAAAATGTAAAATATAGAAAAAAATTGAATATAAAATGTAGAATGGAGAACATGGAATATGGAATAGGGTACAGAGAAGAATAAAGAATATTGAAAATTTTAAAATATAGAATGTAGACTGCAGAATATTGAATATAGAATTTAGAATGTACAATATACAATACAGCAGATAGAAGAATATAGATTATAAGTGAAGAATATAGAATAAGAATGTAGAAGAGTATAGAATGCAGAACATAGAAGAATATAGAACGTAGAATACAGAATAAGGAATATAGAATGTAGAATACAGAAGAATAGAGTATATAAAAATATAGAATATAGAACATTGACTATGGAATATAGAATACAGAGTATGAAATAGAGAATATAGAAAAAATATAGAATAGAGATAAATATAGACTATAGAATATAAAAAAAAAATTTTTTTTTATAGAATAGAATATGTAGAAAGTAGAATTTAGAATATAAAATATAGAATATAGAACATAGAATATAGAGGAATATAGATTATAGAATATAGAAGATTCTGGAATACAGAATGTAGAATTAAATACAGAATATAGGAGATGGAATATAAGAGAATATAGAATGCAGAATATAGTATACAGAATATGCAATATGGAATACAAAATATGGAAAATTATAAAATATATACACTATAGAAAAAAATTGAATATAGAATACAGACAATGGAACATAGAAAAATACAGAATAAAGGATATAAAACATAGAATAAAAATACATAACATAGAGAATAAACATTACAAATATAGAAGATTACGGAATGTAGAATGTAGAATGTAAAATACAGAATATACAATATAGAAGAATATATGATACAGACTATGGGAGAATATAGAGTATAGAATGTAGAATACAGAAAATTATATAGAAAAGTATATAATATAGAAAAAGAACACTGAAAATGCAACACAGAGTATGGAATATAGAATGTAGAACATAGAATATAGAATGTAGAATACAAAATATAGAATATGAAATAAAGCATAAAGAACACAGAATATAGAACAATATAAAGAATATAGAAGATAATGGAATATAGAATATAAAATGCAGAATATACATACAGAAGAATATAGAATACAGAATATAGATGAATATAGAATATAGAAGGAAGAATGAAGAATATGGAATATAGAATACAGAAAAATATAGTATGTAGAAAAATATAGACGAATATGGAAGAAAATAGAATACAGAACATAGAATATGGAGGAATTTAAAATATACAATGCAGAAAGTAGAATATGGAATATGAAATGTGCAATATAGAATATAGAGGAATATTGTATGTAGAAAAATATAGAATATAGAACATCGAATATAGACTAGAGTATGGAATATAGAATATAGAAAAATATAGAATACAGAAGAACATAGATTATAGAATGTAAAGAATTTCAAATATAGAATATGGAACATAGAACACTGAAGATAGAATACAGAATATAAAAGAACTTTGAAAATAAAAGAATATAGTGTATAGAGGATTTGGAATAAATAAGGATACAGAATATACATTATAGAAGAATATAGCATGGATAACAGAATATAGAAGAACATAGAATATATGTTTAGAATATAGAATACAGAAGAATATAAAATGTACAATGTGAAATACAGATTACAGAATGCAAAATATAGAATGAAGAATATAGGAGAATATAGATTATAGAATATATAAGATTATAAATTATACAATACAGAAGATTATGGAATATAGAATGTAGGAGAATATGGAATACGGAATATAGAAGAACATAGAATGTTGAATATAGTATCAAGAATATGGAATATAGAATACACAAAAATATAGTATATGTAAAAATATAGAAAATGGAAGATTGAATATAGAACATAGCATATAGAAGAATGTAGAATACAGAATGTAGAATATAGAAGATTTTAGAATACAGAATGTAGAATATACTTTATGGAATATAGAATACAGAAGAATATAGTATAAAGAAAAATATAGAATATACAACATAGAACATCGAATATAGAATAGAGAGTATGGAATATAAAAAAAGGAAAATATAGAATATAGAAGAACATAGAATTTAGAATGTGGAATATAGAATACAGAGGAATTTGGAATATAGAATACAATACAGGGTATTAATAGAGAATATAGAAAAGCATAGAATAGAGATAAATATAGAATATAGAATAGAGTATGTACAAAGTACAATAGAGAATATAGAGTATAAAATATAGAATAAGAAACATAGAATATAGAAGAATATACATTACAGAATATAGAAGATTCTGGAATATAGAAGATGGAATATAAGAGAATATAGAATGTAGAATATAGTTTACAGAATATGCAATATGGAATATAGAATACTGAAATTATAAAAAAAATATAGACTATAGGAAAAAACATTGAATATAGAATACAGACAATGGAATATAGAAAAATATAGAATGTAGAATACAGAATATAAAATATAGAATAAAAATACATAATATAGAGAATATACATTATAGCATATAGAAGATTATGGAATATAGAATGTATAATGTAAAATATACAATATAGAACAATATATGGTACAGACTATAGAAGAATATAGAATGTAGAATATAGAATACAGAAAATTATACAGAAAAATATAGAATATAGAAAAAGAACATTGAATATAGAACACAGAGTATGGAATATAGAATATAGAAAAAATAGAATATAGAAGAACATACAATGTAGAATACAAAATATAGAGCATGAAATAAAGCATAAAGAACACAGAATATAGAAGAATATAGATTATAGAATATAGAAATAATGGAATATGGAATGTAAAATACAGAATCTACAATATAGAAGAATATAGAATTCAGAATATAGAATAATATAGAATATAGAAGGAAGAATGTAGAATATGGAATGCAGAATGCAGAAAATTATAGTATATAGAAAAATATAGAATATGGAAGAACATAGAATAAAGAATTTAGAATGTAGAATACAGAACATAGAATATGGAAGAATTTAAAATACACAATGTAGAATATAGAATATGGAATATAGAAGAATACTGTATGTAGAAAAATATAGAATATAGAATACAGAGTATGGGATATAGAATATACAAAAATATAGAATATAGAAGAACACAGATTATAGAATATAGAGAATTTAAAATATAGAATATGGAACACAGAACACTGAAGATAGAATACAGAATGCAAAAGAACTTTGAAATAGAAGAATATAGTGTATTCTATATTTTACATTGTACATTCCATAATTTTCTATATTCTATATTCTATAATCTGTATTCTATAGTCTTTATTCTATATTTTATATTCTATTTCTGTATTCTACATTCTACTTTCTATATTCTAAATTCTGTATTACATGTTCTTGTATAATCTATATTCTGTATTGTATAGTCTTCTACTGTGTATATTCTTCTATAATGTATATTCTATATTCTTCTGTATTCTATATTCTAATTCTTCTATATTCTCTATTCTTCCATATTGTGTATTCTACATTCTACTATATTCTTTTTCTTGTATTTCTACAGCCTTCTCTATTCTATATTCTTCTATATTCTAAATTTATATTCAATATTCTTCTGTAATGTATATTCTATAATCCATATTCTTGTTTATATTCTTCTGTATTCTATATTCTTCTGTATTCCATATTCTTGTATATTCTATATTCTATTATTTTCTATATTCTTTTACATTCTGTATTCTATCTTCTGTGTTCTATGTTCAGTTTTCTTCTATGTACTATTTCCTTCTATATTCCATATTCTAAATTCTTCTATATTCTATATTCCACATTCTAAATTCTATCTTCTATATTCTATATTTTCCTATATCCTATAAACCATAGTCTCTATTCTATATTCGATGTTCTATGTTCTATATTCTATATTTTTCTCTATGCTATATTCTTCTGTATTCTATATTCCATATTGTATAGGCTACATTTTAAAATCTTCTATATTCTACATTCTATATTAAACATTTGCAATTTTTCTATATTCTATATTTTTCTATATTCAATCTTCTATTTTCTATATATTTACATATACTATATTTTTGTGTATTCTATATTCCATATTCTCTATACTGTACTCAACATTCTATATTCTTTTCTGCAGGACTCTCCGTTCAGGTCTATTCTTGCCTGCGGGACTCTCCGTCGGGGCCTATTCTTGCCTACAGGGCTCCTCTATTCTGGCCTGTTCTTGCCTGTGGGACTCTCTGTTCCGGCCTGTTCTCGCCTGCAGGCCTCTCCGTTAGGGCCTCTTCTTACCTGCGGGGCTCCGCTATTCGGGCCTATCCTGGCCTGCGGGACTCTCCTTCCGGGCCTATTCTCGCCTGTGGAACCTCCGTTCGGGCCTAATCTTGCCTGCGGGAGCATCCTTTCCTTCCTCCTCTTGCCTGCGGGCCTCCGTTATTCGGGCCTGTTTGAGCCTGCGGGCCCCCGTTATTCGGGCCTGTTTGAGCCTGCGGGCCCCCGTTATTCGGGCCTGTTTGAGCCTGCGGGCCCCCCTTATTCGGGCCTGTTCGTGCGTGCGGGGCTCCGCTATTCGGCATGTCCGGACGTGCCGGCCTCTGCTATTGGGGCCGTTCGTCAGTGCGGGGCTCCGCTCTTGGGGCCTGCTCGTGCCTGCGGAGCTCCGGTATTCGTGAGTGTTCTTGTGTGGCGGTTCCTCTATTCGGCGTGTTCGTACGTGCCAGGCTCCGCTGTTCCGGCCTGTTCGTGCGTGTGGGGCTCCTCTATTCGGGCATGTTCTTGCCTGCGGGACTCCTCTGTGCGGTCCTATTCTTGCCTTCGGGACTCTGTTTGGGCGGATTCTTGGCTACAGGAATCTCCGTTCTGGCCTATTCTTGCCTGTAGCACTCTCCATTTGGGCCTATTCTTTCCTGCGGGACTCTCCGTTCAGGTCCGTTTTTGCCTGCAGGACCCTGTTCGGGCCTATTCTTGCCTATAGGGCTCCTCTGTTCTGACCTGTGGGAATCTCCGTTCGGGCTTATTCTGGCCTTCGGGACTCTCCATTCTGGCCTATTCTCGCCTGCGGGACTCTCCGTTAGAGCCTATTCTTGCCTGCGGGACTCTGTTCGGGCCTGTTCTTGCCTGCGGATCTCTTCTATTCAGGCCTATTCTTGCCCGCGGGACTGTGTAAGGGCCTTTTCTTGCCTGCCTGAGTCCCAGTTCGGGACTATTCTTGCCTGCGTGAGTCCCAGTTCGGGACTATTTTTGCCTGCGGGACTGTCCTTTCAGGCTTCCTCTTGTTTGCGGGGCTCCTCTTATTCCGGCCTCTTTGTGCCTGTGGAGCTCCGTTATTGAGGCCTTTTTCTGCGTGCTGGGCTCCGCTATTTGGGCCTGTTCTTGCCTGTGGGGCTTCTCTATTAGGCGATATTCTTGCCTGTGGGACTCTCAGTTTGGGCCTATCCTTGCCTGCGGGATTCTCCATTTGGGCCTATACTTGCTTGCAGAACTCTCTGTTCGGGCCTATTCATGCCTGCGGGTCTTTCCTTTCGAGACTATTCTTGTCTGCCGGACTCTCCTTTCGGGCTTTTCCTCACCTGCGGGGCTCCGCTATTCGGGCCTGTTCATGCGTGCGGGCTACCCTATAGAACTATACGATACAGAATATAGATTATAGAAGAACATAGAATACAGAATTTGGAATATAGAAAATAGAATGTAGAATAAAAGAAAAGAATGTAGAATACAAAATATAAAACATAAAATGGAGAGTATTGATTATGGATTATAGAATATAGAAAATTATGAAATGTAGAATGTAAAATACAGAAGAATATAGAATGCATACTATAGAAGAACACAGAATGTAGAATATAGGATATAGAATATAGAATATGGAACATAGGATATACCATACGGAAAAACAGTATATAGAAAGATAAAGAATACTGAACATAGAACTTTAAATATACAATATAAAATACAGAGAATGGAATATAGAACCTAGATTATGGAAGAATATAGAAATAGAATATAAAAGAATATAGAATTTAGAATGTAGAGTATAAAATATAGAATATAGAAGAATTTAGAACGTAGAATATAGAATATGGACTATAGAATATAGAGGAATATAGTATATAGAAGAACATAGAAGATACAATACAGAATATAAAAGAAAAAAGAATACAGAAAAATACAGAGTATAGAAGAATAAGGAATATGGAAAATAGGAGAATGTGGAATATAATTATAGAAGAATGTAGAATATTGAAAAATATAGAATACAGAATATAAGAAAACATAGAGCATAAATTTAGAAGATATAGGATATAGAATGCAGAATATAGAAGAATAAAGAATACAGATGACAGACTACAGAATTTAGAAGATAGAATGTAGAAAAAAATAGACTATTGACAAATGGAATATAGGGTATAGGATATACAGTATTGAAGAATAGAGAATAAAGTAGAAAAATACAGATGACAAAATATAGAAGAATGTAGAATAGAGAGTATAAGAGAATAGATTACAGAAGAATATAGAATATAGAGATTAGAAGGTAGAATATACATAAAAAATATAGAATATAGAATTCAGAAAAAATTTAGAATATAAAATGCAGAATATAGAATATAGAAGAAAATGGAATGTAGAATGGAGAACATAGAATATGGGATAGGGAATAGAGAAGAATAAAGAATATTGAAAAATTGAGAATATAGAATGTAGACTAGAATATTGAATATAAAATTTAGAATGTACAATATGGAATATAGCAGGTAGAATAATATAGATTACAACAGAACAGTATAGAATGTAGAATAAGAATGTAGAAGAGTATAGAATACAGAACATAGAAGAATATAAAATGCAGAATGTAGAATATAGCATATGGAATATAGAACGTAGAATACAGAAGAATATAGGATATAAAAAATATAGAACATCGAATATGGAATATAGAATACAGAGTATGGAATAGAGAATATAGAAAAATATAGAATAGACTTAAAGAATGTAGAATAGAGTATGTACAAAGTAGAATAAAGAACATAGAATACAGAAGAATATAGATTATAGAATATAGAATATTCTGGAATATAGAATATAGAATTAAATATAGAAAATGGAATATAAGAAAATATAGAATGTAGAATATAGTTTACAGAATATGCAATATAGAATATAGAGTACAGAAAATTATAAAAAATATAGAATATAGAAAACAACATTGAATATAGAATACAGACAATGGAATATAGAAAAATAAAGAATTTAGAATACAGAATGTAGAATACAGAATATAGAATATAAAACATAGAACAAAAATACATAGTATAGAGAATATACATTATACAATATAGAAGATTATGGAATATAGAATGTAGAATGTAAAATACAGAATTTACAATATAGAAAAATATATGATACAGACTATAGAAAAATATAGAGTAAAGAATGAAGAATATAGAATACAGAAAATTGTATAGAAAAATATAGAATATAGAAAAAGAACATTGAATATAGAACACAGAGTATGGAATATGTAATATAGAAAATATAGAGTATAGAAAAATATAGAATGTAGAATACAAAATATAGAATATAAAATAAAGGGTAAAGAACACAGAATATAGATTATAGAATGTGGAAGATAACGGAATATAGAATATAGACTTTAAAATACAGACTACAATATAGAAGAATATAGAATACAGAATATAGTAGAATATAGAAGGAAGAATATAGAATAGAGAATACAGAAAAATATAGTATATAGAAAAATATAGACTAGAAGTATATGGAAGAATATAGAATTTAGAACGTAGAATATAGAGTACAGAGCATAGAATATGGAAGAATTTAAGATATACAATGTGGAATGTAGAATATAGAATATGAAATATGAAATATAGAATATAGAAGAATAGTGTATGTGGAAAAACGTAGAATGTAGAACATCAAATATAAAATACAGAGTATGGAATATAGAATATACAAAAATATAGAATATAGAAGAATATAGATTATAGAATATAGAGAATTTAAAATATAGAATGTGGAACATAGAACACAGAAGATAGAATACAGAATATAAAAGAACTTTGTAAACAGAACAATATAGTGTATAGAGGATTTGGAATAAAGAAGAATATAGCTTAAAGAATACAGGATATAGAAGAAAATAGAATATAAATTTAGAATATAGAATGCAGAAGAATATAAAATGTACAATGTAGAATACAGATTATACAATGCAAAGTATACAGTGAAGAATACACGAAAGTATAGATTATAAATCATACAATATAGAAAATAATGGAATATAGAATGTACAGTGTAAAATATAGAATATAGGAGAACATAGAATACGGAATATAGAAGAATATAGAATATACAAGGGTATGGGAAATACAAGAAAAAGAATATAGTAGAATGTAGAATACAGAATATTGAAGAATACAGAATATGGAATAGAGAATATAGAAGAATTAGGATATAGAATACAGAAGAATACAGAATATACATTATAGAAGAATGTACACAGTAGAAAACTATACAAGAAAGAATATAGATTACTGAAGAACATAGAATACAGAATTTAGAATATAGAATGTAGACTACAGAATATAAAATACAGAATAAAGACTATAGAATACAGATTGTGGAATACAAAGAATTATGGAATGTAGAATGTAAAATAGAATACAGAATGTAGACTATAGAATATGGAACATAGAATATACCACACAGAAAAATATAGTATATATAAAAATAAAGAATATAGAACATAGAACTTTGAATATACAATATAGAATACAGAGTATGGAATATAGAACCTAGAATATGTAAAAATATAGAAAGAGAATATAAAAGAATATAGAACATAGGAGAATATAGAATTTAGAATGTAGAATATAAAGTACAGAATATAGAATATAGAAAAATTTAGAACGTAGAACATAGAATATAGAGGAATATAGTATATAGAAGAACATAGGACATAGAAAATACAATGCAGAATATAAAAGAAAAAAGAATATAGAGTATAGAAGAATATGGAATATGGACAATAGGAGAATGTAGAGTATAATTATAGAAGAATATAGAAAACTGACAAACAGAATACAGAATATAGGAAAATATAGAGCAAAAATTTAGAATATAGAAGATATAGGATATAGAATGCAGAATATAGAAGAATACAGAATGTAGACGACAGACTACAGAAAATAGAAGATAGAACGTAGAAGAAAATAGAATCTGGACAAATATGGAATATAAGGTATCGGATATATACTATTGAACAATATAGAATAAAGAAAGTAGAAGAATATAGATTACAGACTATAGAAGAATATAGAATGTAGAATAGAGAATATGGAATAGAGAATACAAGAGAATATTAGATTACAGAAGAATATAGAATATAGAGATTAGAAGGTAGAATAAACACTAAAAAATATAGAATATAGAAGAACATAGAATTCAGAAAAATTTAGAATAGAAAACGTAGAATATAGAAGAAAATGGAATATAGAATGTAGAATAGAGAACATAGAATGTGGAATAGAGTATAGAGAAGAAAAAGAATATTACAAAATTTAGAATATAGAATGTAGACTGTAGAATATTTAATACAAAATTCAGAATGTACAATACAGAATATAGCAGATAGAAGAATATAGATTATAAGAGAAGAATATAGAATGTAGAATAAGAATGTAGAAGAGTATAGAATACAGAACATAGAAGACTATAGAATATAGAATGCAGAATGTAGAATATGGAATATATAATATAGAATACAGAAGAATATAGTATATAAAAAATATTGAATATAGAACACAGAATATAGAATATGTGATATAGAATACAGGGTATGGAATAGAGAATATAGAGATAAATATAGAATAGCATATGTACAAAGTAGAATACAAAATATAGAATAAAGAACATAGAATATAGAAGAATATAGATTGTAGAATATTGAAGATTCTGGAATATAGAATGTAGAATTAAATATAGAAGATAGAATATAAGAGAATATAGAATGTAGAATAGAGTATACAGAATATGCAATATGGAAAATAGAATACAGAAAATTATTAAAAATATAGACTAGAAAAAAATAAATATAGAATAAAATCAACGGAATTAGAAAATATAGAATTTAGAAAATAGAATGTAGAATACAGAATATAAAATATAGAATAAAAATACATAATATAGAGAATATACATTATACAATATAGAAGATTATGGAATATAGAATGTAGAATGCAAAATACACAATATACAATATAGAACAATATATGATACAGACTATAGAAGAATATAGAATGTAGAATATAGAATACAGAAAATTATAGAATATGGAAAAAGAACATTGAATACAGAACACAGGATGGAATCTAGAATATAGAAAATACAGAATATAGAGGAATATAAAATGTAGAATACAAAATATAGAATATAAATAAAGCATAAAGAACACACAATATAGAAGAATATAGATTATAGAATATAGAAGATAATGGAATAAGAATATAGAATGTAAAACAAAATATACACTATAGAAGAATATAGAATATAGAAAAATGTAGAATATAGAAGGAAGAATGTAGACTGTGGAATATAGAATACAGAAAAATATATAGAATATGGAAGAATATGGAAGAACATAGAATAAAGAATTTAGAATGTAGAATACAGAATATAGAGCATAGAATATGGAAGAATTTAAAATATACAATGTAGAATATGGAATATGAAACATAGAATATAGAAGAATATTGTATGTAGAAAAATATAGAATATAGAACATTGAGTATAGAATGCAGAGTATGGAATATAGAATATACAAAAATATAGAATATAGAAGAACATAGATTATAGAAAATAGAGAATTTGAAATATAGAATATGGAACATAGAACACTGAAGATAGAATCCAGAATATAAAAGAACTTTGAAAATAGAATATAGTGTATTCTTCTATATTTTACATTATACATTCCATAATTTTCTGTATTTTATAATCTGTATTCTATTCTATAGTCTTTATTCTACATTTTATATTGTGTATTCTACATTCTACTTTCTATATTCTAAATTCTGTATTATATACTCTTGTATAATTTATATTCTGTATTGTATAGTCTACTGTGTATATTCTTCTATAATGTATATTGTATATTCTTCTGTATTCTATATTCTAATTCTAAACATCCCCACATAACCCTGCTCACCTGGAACCATTGATGAGAGTTTCCAGACAACTCATCTGGGGACCAACAACCCAGATACCCCAAACCCAACCACCCTGCTATCAGCAGAGCACACAGCACCCAACCCCAAAACTAGGAAGATCACCCACTGCACCCACAGCCAGGGTCCAGCTGGACAGACAAACACACCACCTCAACAGAAACACCACCTATATCCTCAACAGCCCCACAGGAGACCCACACTGACACATGCAGTCATTCCTCCACCAACCCTGAGAAAGGTAGTGAGAGCATCAAAATGGCAAAATTAGAGACCAGAGCAAAACACAGGCCCAGCCTAGTTGGATATGTCAAAACAAAACAAAATTTCAGGGTTCAACAAACACACAGTAAATAAATAGATATAATAATTTCTTGATGCTTCGGAAACAACAGACAATATCAAATCACAAAAAGAAGCAGGACAGGATGGAGTCAGCAAGTGACTGAAATAAAGAACAAAAAAACTGCCGGGGGTAAGAAACAGCCTGTGAAAACACAGGCAAAGCCAAGAAAAATATAGACAAAATCGAGGAAGGCACTGACAAAATGAAAGAAAGCAACAAACAAACAAAAAACCCATTGTTGTCAAGTTGTTTACAACTCATAAAAGCGATAAAGAATGCAGGAAAACAATATAAAAACGAAACAACTAGAAACCATACAAAAACATCAACTAGAAAGCCAAAAGATTAAGAATAAGATTTCAGAAACAGACAACTCAAAAGAAGGATATAGGACCAGAATTGAAACGATGGAAGACAGATTAGTGAAATTAAAGAAAAGTCCCTTGATACCAATTTGTTTGAGGAAAAATCAGAAAAAAGAATGAAGAAATCCTAATAATTATGTGGGACACTATCAAGAGGAACAACTTGCATATGATAAGAGATCCAATGGATGGGGCTGGGTGCAATGCAAAACACAGAGACAATTGTCAAAGTAATCCTGGCAGAAAACTTCGCTATCTATCATCATGAAAGACAAGAAGATACCCATCCAAGAAGCGCAATGAACCCCACACAGGATACAGCCCAAAGAAAGTCACCAAGACTTATAAACAAATGTGCAAATAAAAAGGACCAAAGACAAAGAATCCTGAGATCAGCTAAGGAAAAATAAAGTCACCTATCTAAAAAGGGGAACCAATAAAACTAATCTCCAACTATGTAGCTAAAACCACGTAGGCAAGAAGACAGTGGGAAGACCTATATAAAAGGTTGAAGGCAAAAAAAAAAAAAAAAAAAAAAACCCAGTCGGCAATTCTATATTCAGTAAAACTGTCTCTCATATACAATGGCAACATTAGAATATTTCCAGATAAGCAGAAATTAAGGGAATTTGTAAAAACCAGACCAAACTTACAAGAAATATTAAAGAGAGTCCTTCGAATAGAGAACCAAAAACATTAAACAATAATCTGATATTTGGATGCAGGACAGACCACCCAGATACCAACCCAAATAAAGAATTTTAAAAATAAAACAAAGCTAAAAGGCTAAAAACAGGGAACCAAAGACATCAATATGTAAATGATGACACCAAAACAAAAAAGAGGGAATAAATGGTGTAGTTATAGAACTTCCATATGGAGAGGAAGCCAAAGCGATATCAATAAATAAAAGACTGTTTTAAACTTAGGAAGATAACGGTAAATTTCAAGGTAATAACATAGAGGCGGTCTGGTGGTGCATTGGTTAAGTGCTCGGCTGCTAACCAAAATGTCATTGCACTGAAAGTCTTAACTAAAGAAATCTAGAAAGAGAAAGAAATAAAGGACATCCAAATTGGAAGGAAGAAGCAAAATTTTCCCTATACACAGATGAAATGAACCTATACATAGAAAACTCCAAGGATTCCACAAAAAAACTACTGGAACTAATAGAAGGATTCAGCAAAGTAGCAGAGTACAATATCAACATATAAAAAATCAGTTGGATTCCTCTACATTAACAAAGAGAACTTCAAAAAGTAAATCACAAAAAGAATGCCATTTATAATAGCCCCCCAAATGATAAAATACTTGGGAATAAATCTAACCAGGGATATAAAAGACCTATACAAAGAAAACTACAAAATGCTACTGCAAGAAACCAAGAGACCTATATAATTGGAAGAAAAAAAAATGCTCATGGATAGGAAAACTCAACATCATAAAAATGTCAATACTACCTGAAGTGATCTACAAATATAATGCAAGACCGATCCAAATTGCAACGGCATTCTTTAACGAGATGGAAACACTAATCACCAACCCAATGTGAAAAGGAAAGAGGCCTTGGATAAGTTAAGTGCTACTAAAGAAGAACAAGGTAGAAAGAAGGCCTCGCACTACTGAATCTCAGAACCTACTATACAGGCATGGCAATCAAAACAGACTGGTATTTGTACAACGACAAACAGACCGATGGAACAGAATTTAGAACACAGATGTAAATCCATCCAGCTATGGGCTGCTGATTTTTGATGAAGGACCAAATTTTGTTAAATTGGGAAAAGACAGTCTCTAACAAATGGCACTGGCAAAACTGAATGTCCATCTGTAGAAAAAATGAATCAGGACCCATACTTCACATCATAAACAAAAACTAACTCAAAATGGATCAAAGACCTAAATATAAAACCTAAAAAAAATAGGATTTCATTTTACTTGTTTCAGCAATCAACATCCATGGAAGCAGCAGTGGGCAAATCTGCTACAAAAGACCTCCTTAAAGTGTTAAAAAGCAAGGATGTCACCTTGAAGACTAAGGTGCCCCTGACCCAAGCAATGAAAGCTGGATGATGAGTAAGGAAGACTGAAGAAAAATTGGCATCTGTTGGTGAAGAATATTGAATATATCATGATGTGCCAAAATAAGGGACAAATCTGCCTTGGAAGAAGTACAGCCAGAATGCTCCTTAGAAGCAAGGATGGTGAGACTTCATCTCATATACTTTGGGCATGTTGTCAGGAAGGATCAGTCTCTGGAGAAGGACATCATCCTTGGGAAAGAATAGGGTCAGTGAAAAAGAGGAAGGCCCTCAACAAGATGGACTGACATGGTGGCTGCAACAATGGGCTCATGTATAGCAATGATCATGAGGATGGCACAGGATCGGGCAGTGTTTCCTTTTGTTGTGCATAGGGTGGCTATGAGTCAGAAATGACTCGAGGGCACCTAGCAAAAACAACAACAATAAGGAGATAGAAATTATAACAAAGTACCGAATACAAATTAACATTAATCTTTCTCAAACTCTTGCAAAAGAAAATAGTAGGGAACACTTTGTAACTGATTCTATGATGACATAATCACCCTGATACCAAAGCCAAAAAAACCCACAATATCCCTTGTGAATATGAATGCAAATCTTCAACAGAGTACTAACAAACCAAATCCAGCAGCAAAATACTAGCAAACCAAACATAGCAGCATACTGAAAAGACTATAAACCACATCCCAGTGGAACTTATCCCACAAATGCAAGAGTTGTTAAGCATAAATATCAATTAATTAAGAAAATAAAGGAAAAACGAATTGGTTAATGAATGCAGAAACATCATTTGACAAAATCCAAGACCCTTTCATAATAAAATCACTCAACAAACTAGAAATGTAAGGAAACTACATGTATCTGATTAAGGACACTTGGCACTGGTGAAAGACTACAAGTTTTCCCCTAACATCAGGAACAAGACAAGGATGCCTGATTTCATAACTCTTATTCCACATTTTTCTGGAAATACTAGACAGAAAAGTTAGGCTAAAATTTTTTTTTAAAGGCATTTGAATTTGGAAAGAAGTAAAATTTTTCCTGTTCAAGATGACAAGATCTTATACATAGAATATCCTAAGGAATTCTCTCTCTTTCTCTCTCTCACATACACACACCCACAAATATACAATACAAATAAAAAACAAAAAGAAACTATTAGATTTAATATACAAATTCAACAGAATGGCAGGATATCAGATCAACACACAAAAATACAGTTCTGGAAAGCCAAATTGTTATTATTTATCTGTTTATCTATTTATCCATCTATTTATTGATTTGTTGATATAGCTATCTCTTTATCTACTTATTCATCTATTCATTCATTCATATGTCTGTCTTTCTGTGTGCCTGTCCATCCATCCATCCATCCATCCATCCATCCATCCATCCATCCATCCATCCATCCATCCATCCATCCGCCCGCCCACCCACCCACCCGCCCATCCATCCATCCAGTTCATTCATTTATTTATCTCTCTCTCTCTCTGTTTACTTATTACCCTTTTGAGCTTCACATTTCTTCAACACCAAACTTCAAATTGACCTGGATTTTAAGGGAAAAAAGATGTCAATGACTTCTTAATTATGCCTATGGGAAAAACTGATTCACTTGATTAGTTTTCTTCATGACACGTTTGCTTTAAATCTACTTTAAATTACTTCTCATTCAGCTTGATCCAAAAAAAATTGCATGATCTTTTTTTTCTTTTTTTTTCCTTATTTGTATAAATTTAAAGAGCTTAAATTTGGAGGAAAAGAGATTTAATGATTCTCTCTTGGTTCACTATTTGGGCCCAAGCACCCATGTGTATAGACTCAGTGCTTCTCAGGTGGTGGCAAAAACATTCATTTGCCCTGTGTTGGCTATTAGGTAGGAAGGCTGCCCCTAGCTGGAAGGAGGTCAGCCCTCAACAGTGATCATGTTGTTGGGAGAGTCTTTGAACCTGAGCAGAGAGAGTGACTATATTTATAACGTTTATTTAAGTAATTCTCAGTGCAGAGAGTTTGTTCTATTTTTGTTTGTTGAGTTTTTAGTAGAACCATGTAACACGGGGGTGTAGAAAGCTGTTAAAAGGATTTGTGTCTGTTTTAGCAAAGCAATGCAGGTGATGCTTCCATCCCTGAATCTTAGTTTATGTAAAATAATAATCAAAAAAGCAGTAAAAACAGCAGCATCAATAATAATCATCATTAAAGCTGTTTGTTGAGTGTTTGCAGCATGCTGGACAATGTTGTAAGTTGTTTGCATGTGTTAACTAATTTACTTTTTAATAAACAATATTAGTGGTAGATGCTATTACCAGTAACACTTGAAAGTTAATAATTAATACCTGAATCAAGAGAGCAAATACCTTCTTACGTGTCCAGGCCCCTTCCAAGATCATATTGATTTTGTATTTGCATTTTTGTTTTCTGGTTCTAAAATCAAGTGCCAAAAACTGCACAAGTTTCACATTATTCAAAATTTACAAATGTCACCTTGATATTCTAGATCTATTTCCACCAGTGAACAAAAGTGAGGCAAGTGTTGACCATTCATAGGACTCAATTCTTCAGTTAGACTCTGAGATTTGGTTTCCAGAATGCTTATGTTTTATCCTATGACTGACTCAATGGTTGTTTGACGACTGGAGTTTCTTTGTAAGGTGTTTTAGAGAATAATGAGATAAAATATTTCAAATTAAGAAGTAATTATGTTATAAATTATAATTGAGGAAAAATGAAGATAAGAGCTTACTGATGTGACTTCCATCTCTGTCTGTGTGTGATAGAGTTAACCTATGTATTTTCTCTCTAAACTCTGACCTACATCACCTTTCTTCTTAAGTTATTGCACATTTCTGTTTCCTACTTGAGCACAGCAGCTGTCTTACGTCATCCCATGGAATTAGGTAAGAGAATTGGCTGGTTAAAATCCCACTTCGCTTTAATTTTTCCAGATTAAATATATCTCATTCAAATAGAACAAATGTAAGTGGGCATCATGCCAAAATCTAAATTCCTGTCTATGAACTTGGAGACATTTAAACCTTAGGGGCTGAAACATTTATATTGGATCTGTGGACTTCCAGAAAGCTGAGTCTCTTACTTCTATGGTCAAGCCAACTTGTTTATTTTGAGAATAAAATTATTGCAGTATTTAACATAATATCTCCTACATTATATAATTCTCAGTATTGCATGCATATTTTGTACAGAAAAAAATCAAATTAAATATTAGTTCGTTACTAATTACGTGGAGTCTAAATCTACACGCATATTTTAAAGGTAAAATAGAGTTAACTGATTTTTCTTTTTTTAACATTCAGTTAAGATTCATTATTTGATTTGTTTTTCACTCGAACAAATATATTTTGAGCCTTGACCCTTTGTTCTTTTTTTTTTTCTCCCAGGAGTATAGATACTAAAAAAAAAAAAGGCCTCATAAAATATCACCTACAATTTCTACAATGTGCTTAATTGTGGGCTAGAGACCTAGTTCCCCCAGAAGGCCTCTGAGAAACAAAATATGAATTCCACCATGATTAGGCAGTCAGCCCATTTCTATCAAGAGGTTGAAAGCCTCATATAAGGATGAGAAAATGAGTTTGAACATTTCTTTTTTTATTAAAATTTTTCATGGTAAATGATTGAAGGCTTGTTGTCCGAGGCAAAAAAAAAACAAAGGCAATCTTGCATACTCGTAGTGTGGTAACAGTTCCTGAAATGTGTTTCAGATTAGAGGTTTCTACAGTTTTGGGTTCCTTTTCAAATCTATTTCTCTACCACCCCGTAGAGGTGCCAAATAAAGTAGCTTGATTATTCATAATATATGCAGTTTGTCTCTGTGACTCTTTGATATATATAACCAACAAACAATATAATTTAAGTTAAAACTTTGTGAAAGACGGACTTGCTGTGAGTATGTAACACTATCCCCAAGTGGGGTGACAGGGAAATCTATTTAATTTTGCAGACCCCTTCCCCAGCTTCTTACCTAATGTTTCATTTCAAATAAAATTTCCTGGGAAAATGAAACATATCTCTATATGAGACACTATATATCTCAACTGAAATAAGTTTTAAAATTAATTACTTTATATCTGGAAAAGAATGTGGATGTCTACACATCTAATGAAGAAGAATGTGCTTTTCAATGCAGTAGTTTATTCTTCAGTTTTAAAAACATGACCCGCTGGATGTGAGCAGTCTCCTTCATAACAACAACAATTCAAATTTCAAATAGCTGTTTTAGGCCACTAATTACTCTGAATTTAACCTAAAATATTACAATACCTCGGAGACTTTACTACAATTCATATCAAAAAATCAATATACAACTAATCTCAGGGACACTATTTACAGGAATTTGTTTTATTTGATAAATTATGTAGAGTGGATTGTATTGTTTTTTTTGCACACTCATTTCCTTGATTTGCATGATATCTGGGCTGCCCAAATTATTCAGATTACATTTGAATGATTTGTGCAAAAATGAGTATCAAGGTAAGTTATGTGAGATTGATTTGACCATACATTGAATTGAAATTTTCTTGGGGTGGCAATCACAAAGGAGCAAGGTGAGAGACATTTCTTGGTAAGGTGAGATAAGGGTTAGGGTTTGAAGGTCCAGTGCAACCCCTACTGGGCAGCATGGCCCTGCAGCTATCACTCATAGTCTTGATTGGGGTGGAAAAAACATTTCTTTCTTATTTTTCCCTTACCACTTTACATTATGCTTAGGACATAGTCATGTTCACGAATATTATTAGAAAGGTGAAAGGTTGTAAACTGTGTAAAGTATTTCAAGCAATACAAACACCTGTTAAGAAACTTATGCAGTGGTATTAAAATACTTTGTAAATTGTTTTATTTTTAGTGAAATATATATGCTTGTATGCATATGTATATATGTGTGTATATAATGTGTAACTGTCTAGTTTTCATAACCGATTTTGAATATATGCACATTTTCTCAACAAGTTGATGTTTTTAGTTCATTTCTCCATTTTTATCATGTACCCTTCATTTCAAATTTCTCCTGTATGTTTAGTGTATTTCTATAAATTACACAAGAAAAATTCCTAATATGAAACTGTTAGTTAAAAAAAAAAGTGGTTTCCATCAAGTCTATTCTGACTCAAAGCTACCCTGTAGGACAGAGCAGAACTGCCCAGTATGGTTTCCAAGGAGCCGCTGGTGGAATCGAGCTGCAAACCTTTTGGTAAGCGGCCCTAACTCAATGACTGCGACAGGTATGAATATGATCAAAGGTCGTGAGAAATGATTAGGAAGTTTTGAAAAGATCTACCGTGTTTTACCAAAACTATGCTACTGCATATCTGATAACGTTGCTCACAACATTTTTGGCCTAATAATTTAATAAAGTTGTTTTGTTTAACTAGGTTTTAATATTTTTGGATTATTTCTTTATTTTAAGCCTTCTATTTCATTTTTGATGTATCACTTATTTGTATATTTTTTTTCTGCTTAGCTATTTTCATTTTTATTATTAATTTTTGGTAAATTGGATTTTATTTGTGATATTAAAATTTTTTATTTATTCTAAGAATTTAATTTGGGTTCTTGTTTAGATTTATAATTCTTTACATGAAATTTTTTGGGGTAAAAACTACAAAATAACGACCCCCACCTGATGAAATGGGCATTCCAATAGATTGGAAATTGTTGCCAGTGTTCCTGTTTTCTTTTTTTTAAGTAAATTTTTCCTTCCATATATATGTTTATATTACTTTGTCATTCAAAAATTTATACACGATTTTTTTCATGGCATTGGCTGCAATCCCTATTGTGTCAGCACTCTCCCCCTTTCCACCTCACATTCCCACATTCCATTTGTCCAGTTTTCCTGTCCCTTCCTGCCTTCTCCTCGCTGTTTTTTGGCAGGTGTAGCCCATTTGATGTCATATACTGTTCGTTTTATAGGCCTGTCTTACCTTTGGCTGAAAGGTAAACTTCAGGGGTGGCTTCAGTTCTGAGTTAGAAGGATCTCCAGGGGCCATAGTCTCCAGGGTTCTGCTCTGACTGGGATTACAACAGAGAGTCCTGGACAGAGTGGGAGAAAATGTAGAACAAACGATCAAATTCACAAAAAGAACAGACTTCTCTACATATTTTATTGAAGGAGCCCTGGCTGTACAGTGGTTAAGCACTGGGTTTTAACCCAAAGGTCAGGGGTTGGAACCTACCAGGAACTTCAAGGAAGAAAGATGTGGCAGCCTGTTTCTATAAAGATTAACCCACTGCCATCCAGTAGATTCCAACTCATAGTGACCGTATAGGACAAAGTAGGTTTTGAAGGCAGTAAATCTTTACAGGAGCAGACTGCCACATCTTTCTCCCTCAAAGCACCTAGTAGGATCACACCACCAACTCTTCTGTTATCAGCCAAACACATAACCACAGCACAAACAGGGCTCCTTCTGTACTGATTGTAGCTTTAGAAATCCTATGGGGCAGTTCTGCTCTGCCCAAGGGGTCACTATGAATTGGAATTGACTCCAAGGCAATGGGCAGAGTATATAATTTATTGACGATATATAGTCATATAATAATTATATAACTTCTATAAACCCACTGCCATGGAGTCAATTGTAACTCATAGTGACCTTATAGGACAGAGTAGAACTGCCCCATAGGGTTTCCAAGGCTGTAAATCTTTACAGGAGCAGACCGCCACATCTTTCTCCTCCTGTTCAGCAGCTGGTGGGTTCCAACTACCGCCTGCCTTTCAGTTAGCAGCTCAGTGCTAAAACCACTACACAGAATCAAGACTCCTGATAACTTCTACAGCTATTGTATTCTTACTTTCCTGTTTTTCTATCACGCCCAATTATCACGCTATTTCATCACATTTATATCCATAAAATTTTACATGTTGTATTTCCTCCTCTTCATTCTCTGATCAACATTTTTTTTTAATTTTTATTTCTAACTCGATCATTTTCTTTCAGATTTTTATTAAAAAATTGCATCATGGTCTGAAATATATAACCTATCTTAAAATTTAGATTCTATTTACATAAATTGGTTTACAGTGAACTAGCTTGCAATGACATTTATTTTGTCCTTTCAGTTACATGTGTTTGCATTTGATATTTTTAAAACATAAGCCAGTTTTTTGGATAACCATATTTAAATAATATTTTATTATCATTGAGTATTGTTATTACTAAGGTGAAAATTTTTAAGAATATTAAAAATATAATGTATTAGAATGTCGCTAACTATTAATTTAATTTATACAATTTATCGAACACTTTTAGCAAGTTAAATGTTTTTCATTTATTAGGTTTTCAAAAACAGTAAAGCTTTTAAATAGAAAATTTTTTTTTCTTTTTTGTGTTGTTATTTTTATTTGTCATATTCTATTTCATGGGTTAGAACATTCAAAAAAATCATAATGTTGTTAGAATAAGTCTTTGTTTTTTTCTGAATTATACAAACATCCATCATTATTTTATATCACTGTGTTTGCAGTTTTAGAGAAAAGCACTGTTCTTTGAGAAAGGCCTATAATGAAGAAAGACTGTTCAGTAGGATCAAAGCTTTTTAGAATATATGAAATGTGTGTAGTATCTTTCCTATATAACTTAATGATATGATTACTTATAGTCAAATGTGCCTTAGTTTATACCAACTTGGCTGACTATAGATAATGTTAAAAACCAAATTTCTACAAGATTAGGTTTGTATATGAACCCATAAGTTTAACTTGCAATTTATGAATGGGAAGTTTCAGACAAGAGCTTTCTAATTCATGAATAGCAACTACAGGTTATGAGTTCTTATACAAATTTAATTTTGTAAAAATTTTGTTTTTAACAGTTCTGGTGATGGGGATGGGATTAATGGAACGTTTTGAACTAGGTTAAGCTCAGCAGGCAAGTCTTAATTGGTTAACTCACATTTTGGCTTCTGGGAAGGTCAGGCATTTGTAGGAACTAGACTTAGGTTTGGTTTGCTGATGTGGGGCTTAGCATAAGTGACTGCACCTTGAACCAAGTATAGTCAGGTCAACAGTAAATAAAACTTTATGATAGATCATTGAGTTCTGTATGCTAGAATTGTATTTATATTTGCATGTATGTATAATCAACAGTTGGTATTGTCAATTAATTTTCATATTTGTCACACTTTATATTAAAGCTGACTAGTTTTTACTGAAAATAATTTTAATTTCTCAACTTCATTGAGCAATATTTGTAATAACAATTACCTAAAACTTTCAAATTTTAATGGGGCATCAATACCTTTTGACTCCATATCTCAACTGAGGAGCAAGTAATAACATTTTACTAACTGACATTTCATCCAAGTGCAGTTTAAATGTAAATTTCCCCTATTAATATAAAAGGACCAAGTCAAATTCAAAATGCCACTCTTGACATGTTCCTTGAGTTAAACTTAGATTAATAATTGCTAACGTAACATTTTAATGTTTCTTTCTCCAGCCCTTCTTAAAGGTCTTGCATATTTGTTTTTTGCCTGGGCAACAAATTTCCACATACAATTACAGATATTATAGAAATAATCACCAATTCATTTACAAGAGTTGTAGTATTCCTGACATACAAATGGTAATATAACATTTATTACAACCTACAGCCAATATAATTTCAAAATTGAGAAATGGAGAAAGAAATTCTTTTTGTAAGAATATTATACCATATTTGAACATCACTGTCATGTTTAATTATTTAAATGAATGGAGTGAAAGATTTTTTTTTTCATACCAAGTAAGCACATCTCCAATCTCTCATCTTGAAGATATTTAAAAGGGGAGAAAAAACTCATGTTGGCAAATCATCTAAATTTTTATTTCCAGATAATATTTTTTTTTTTCCAAATTGGCCATTGCTCAACAGACACAGATTCAGTGCATAGAAACAGGGGGAGAAATAGTCACCTAAAGTGATTCAAGGAAATTCTACTGCATTTAATAATCATTTTGTTTTCTTTTGAAGGACATTCAATGTTGTTTACATTGAATTTTCAGATATTGTCTGCTTTATTTTTATTTAAGCCATGAAGACAGAAAATCAAACTTTTGGAACAGAATTTATACTTCTTGGCTTTTTCCAATATGGCCAAATGAACACTGTCCTCTTTGTTACCATTGTGGGCCTCTTCTCAGTGACTTTGATGGGGAATATCATACTGATCCACCTCATCCGATTGGACACTCCACTCCACACTCCCATGTACTTCCTCCTCAGTCAGCTCTCCTTCATTGACATGATGTACATCTCCACCACGGTACCCAAGATGGCAGCAAACTTCCTGTCAAATAGTAAGACATTACTTTTTTAGATTGTAAGATTCAAACCTTTGTGGTTTTGACCCTTGGTGGAACTGAAGCTCTTCTTCTTGGTTTCATGTCTTAGGATAGATATGTAGCAATCTGTCACCCTTTACATTATCCTGTGCTCATGAGCAAGACGATCTGTTTGTCCATGATCACATGTGCATGGGCCAGTAGTTCTATCAATGCTTTAATACATACATTGCATGTATTTCAACTTCCATTCTGTACATCTCGGATCATTAACCACTTTTTCTGTGAAGTTCCATCTCTAATGCCTTTGGTGTGTCAGGACACCTCCTAACGTAAGTATACCATCCTCTTTAGTGTCCTTATCATTCTGCTACTACCATTCATGGCCATTCTGGCTTCCTATGCCCGGGTGCTTATTGTGGTATACCAGATGAGCTCAGGTAAAGGGCAGACAAAAGCCATCTCCATGTGTTCCTCTCATCTGATTGTGGCAAGCCTATTCTATGGGACTGCTCTCTCCACCTATACAAGACCACACACCTTGCATTACCCTGAGGAAGATAAAGTGGTGGTGGTATTTTACAGTATCATTACACCTCTTCTGAACCCATTTATCTACAGTCTGAGGAATAAGGAGGTCATGGGGGCTATGAAAAGAGTTTTGGGAAAATAGACATTTGTACAGAAAATATGACTTTAGGAACCCTTTATAGTTTGAGACTGAACAACATGATTTGATTAGCCTACCGTCTAGAGAGATGTAAGCTCAAAGAAATGTTTACAAAATAAATAATTAGACAAATGCCTTCATTTCTCCTCTCTTCAGAAATAACTAAATCACTACTATTGGAACTGGATTGATTTACAATGTATAAGCAAGAGAATGGTTGCCATTATCTACGTTGTTTATCTTCTAAAGCAGTAGATTTAGTACCTATAAACACAATACTCCTATGTCATAGCAAATATTTTTTCTTCTTTAATTTGCTGAAATAAAATGCATAGAAAATATAATTTATTGCAAAATGCGTAATACCTAGATAATATATATGATGACCAAACTGTAGTATAGAGCAGATTTCATATATCCACTCATTCTTTCATTCATTGAACAAAAGTTTTAATGCTTTAACTTTGTATGTGACGCAATTATAGGCACTGGTGATATGGGGTTGAGCAGTATAAAACTGAAATAAATGTCTGCTCTCTTAAAGTTTACATTTCATTGTGAGGTGAAAGACAATATATAAAATTAATGCATAAATTGTACAGTATATCAAAAAGTATTAATTGCCATGAAGAAAAACTAAGTGGAAAATTGGAATAGGGAAACTAAAAGATGTTTGCAATTATAAGTAAAATAGAGAAGGGAGAAACAAGAATGTGACAATTTGTCAGACTAAAAGGAGTTAAGGAAGAGAATCAAGTGGACATCTGAGGAAAAGT